>NW_024412421.1:25001182-25101834 GCF_014898765.1 Herpailurus yagouaroundi | reverse complement strand
CCCCCATCAACCCTCAGTTTATTCTCAGTTTTTAAGAGTCTCTTATGTTTTGGCTCCCTCCCTCTCTAACCTTTTTTTTTTTCTTCCCCTCCCCCATAGTCTTCTGTTAAGTTTCTCAGGATCCACATAAGAGTGAAACCATATGGTATCTGTCTTTCTCTGTATGACTTATTTCACTTAGCATCACACTCTCCAGTTCCATCCACGTTGCTACAAAAGGCCGTATTTCATTCTTTCTCATTGTCAGGCCAAGATTCTTGAACAAGCCGATGAAAGCAATCCTCCTTCCACCCTCTTCCTCTCTGAGATAGAGAGGATTGCTGTCCACCACTTAGTAGTGGTGGACACTCACTAGTAGTCATCGCAATCTACTTTCTTGAATCAGACACTTGCTTGTCTCTTTCAGCTTGTAATGCATCCCAAAGGTTCTGCCCTCAGCCCTTTTTGCTTCTTTCCCCCACCCCCTTCCAAATCTGTTGCTGCCTTCTACTCTGAGTTTTAGACCTACATTCTCAACTGCCTCTTCAGCGTGTCCTTACGGCACTTCAGACTTAACAAACTCATCATCCTCCTGCGTTCAAAAACATATGAGATAGGGCGCCCATTAGGGCCAAGATCAGGCTCTTTAGCATAGCATTCAGAGATCCCTAAACCAGGCCACCCTCTTAAGCCTCATCTCTCCCTATACCCTACCCTCTAGGGGTTATGAACTAGTTTGCACCACAGGCCAAATATGGCCCATGTTTATTAAGATCAGATAAAGAGCCTAGAAAGATATGTACATGTCTATCTCCATCACTCAAAATACAAACTCTAGTTGTACAAAGACCATGTTTTTAATTGATCATTTCTGTATCACTGTAGGACCTATCACTGGCCTACATCAAAAAAGTACTTGTCTAGCTGAGTATCATCTCCATATGCAACCCCAGGATTATAAGAATCAGAGGAAGTCATGGTAATGAAGCAATGCTTTGAAATCATTTCATAAATCATTATATAAGTATGCAGATGGACGTGATGATTATATTCTGCCCCCACTCTTCCAGTTCTAGAAGTGAAAGCTTTCTCCAACTTCTTGTGGACCACCAAGAAACATGTGGCCTTAGGTACAAACTAGATTTAGCAAGTCAGAGGCAATGGAAAAGATTTATGTATAAACGGCCAAAGTCTTAAGTTTCTGTCAGCAGGGACATACCGGGACTGCTAAAATGGAACTCTCTTCAGTCATTCCCCTAGGCACTGCAGGCCATCAGCTGCAGTTCTCCCTAGCCAAGTCTCCAAAGATCTCCCATCTGTTTGCCCCAGCTCAAAGGCCCTTTCCAGTGAAGCCTCCCAAAAGAAGAAAGCGCCTGGAAAAACTTGGACTCACATTCTGGCTTTGCTCACATTCTTGTCAGTTAATAGCTGACAAGTAATTAACCATTTAACTTTTCTGATCTGTGTCCTTATCTGTCAAATGGGAATCTCATCCATCTCTGTAAGGGTTTTTGTAAGGATGAAAGGAGTAAAGCTTCTAGCTCAGAGCCTGTGCTCCTGGGTTGGATATGTTTAGAGCCACAGTTCTGTCAGTCCCAGTTTGGGGCAACTCTTCTGGGCTGGAGCCCTATGATGCTGGGTGGGCATCAAGAGGATAACCCCCACTACACAGCCCTGGCTCAGATTCCTCAGCACCCTACCCTGCCTCCAGCCTTCCCTGGGTCAGCACCACCAGCGTCTTGCTACAGAGCTTCCTTTCCCATAGGCACTGCCTCTTGTCCCCCCAGTGTCAGGGAGCAGCTTCCAGGGAGGTGGGGTGGACATGTTGACCTGAGGTCTCATAGTCAGGTCTGCCCTGGCTGACCCTTACCCCAGACTGTGCGGAGAGGAGCGCTAGGTCTATCCTGTGGCAGAGCGTGCAGGTCACAGGGCCTGTCACATCTTCCCCGGCTGCCGCTTCATTATACCATATGGAACACAAGGCCTGCCCTGAGCTGGTTCTAAACAGCTCCCTTAGGCCCAACCACACTTGTCTATGGGCTCTCTAGCCACAGTCAGCAGCAAGATTCTACCAAAGACATGGTTAAAGGAGTTTCTCCATAGGGCTGAAAAACCTCAGACATTAAGAGAGGCAGGAGACAGGCAGAAGACCTTGAAGGTAGGAGTTTAGAAAATAAATCAGTTTCTCTGGGGACTTTTGGAGGAAGCAGGAGTGGGATAAATGAATGGCAGCCCAGGGCAAGCCAGAGAGGAGTCTGGAAAGCTGGGAGCTTAGATCTTAGTGCCCAATTCTGCCTCCCTGGGACAATTAAATTTGACCATATCACCTCCCACGGAACAGGGGACTAGGGTGCCAATAATCCGGCTCTGATTTTCTTTAAAGATAACAAAGTGCCAGGTGGCTTGGCCATTCATCACTGCTTGTGGTTCAGATCACAGTCATACCATAGATGTATAATGAAGAGCCACAGAAAAGCTGTCAGGGCTTCCTTTTCCTTCTGCACTTGTCTGGATGTCTGGGGAATGCTTTGAATCTCAAGAGAAAGGCAGAGGATGCATTCATTCAATAGATATTATTGCCACCAGGGAGTGGCCAACAACATGGAAAAGGACCCCAGTCCCTCTCCCTCCTTGTATAGCTGCATCATTGCCCATTAGCAAAACCCTTCATTCTATGGCCTTGTGGCTCTTGCTCTGTCAAAAAGCAGAGAAAGGAGTTCCTCTGTTTTGAGGACTCCCTCAACCTCTCCAGCCTGCCTGCCATGCATGGCTCCTTGATTTTTCTCGCCAGGCTTACTCTAGGAGGGCTGCCCTGCCACGGGAATGCCATGAGGCAGCTGACCTCAGAGACTAGCATTCTAAGTCCCAAATGTAGGCCTCGCCCTCTAAAGAGGTGGGATCTGTTGACGTGTTTCCACAGTCTATCCCAGAGGCCACTGGAGGTGCAATATCTACCAGCCGAGCACCCGTGGAGGACTGAGCTGAGGGCTCCAAGAAGGAAGAGATGAGTCAATCTTCAATTTAGAGCCGCTTTGGGGAAAAGGACCATGCTCTGCATCAAACTCACTCTTACCAAAGACAGCCTTCCTTGGGGCATCTGGGTGGCTCAGCTGGTTAGGCATCCAACTCTTGATTTTGTCTTAGGTCACAATCTCATGGTTCACGAGTTTGAGACCCGCATCCGGTTCCATGCTGACAATGAGGAGCTTACTTGGGATTCCCTCTCTCTCTGTTCCTCCACCCCTGTGTGCTGTCTCAAAATAAACAAATAAACTTAAAAAAAAAAAAGAAAAAGAAAAAGAAAAGGGAGCCTCCCTGCTCTTCTCAGAAACAGGTATTAATCCAATGCTCCTCAACACTGGCTCCCAGAAACATACACACTCCCTCTACACTGGGGTGCAGGGAGTGGGTCTAAGAGAAGGTTTAGGAGAGAGTCTCTTTGCACTCCATCCCCCTTCCCAGGGGGAGCGAAAGGGAAGAACGTGGTTTCTCCAGGTAACGTTCAACCCTCTCTTCCCCAACACCTGCACCCGTGTGGCAGGGAATCAGCCAGTTTGAAAACATGACTCAGCATACCCAGACAGCTTCCTGAAACAATAATCCTAGGCAGGAGCCAGCAGACTGAGAAGGAAGCTCCAGAGGCTGGGGACAAAGGGCAAATGCTCCTAAAGGAGCTATAATTCAGGAAAAATGGTGGAGAGGGGCAGGGCATTTCCCTCTCTAACTCCCAACCAGTGCTCTTTCTCCCAGCCCTTGGAGAGCAAAACCAGAATTCCTGACCACTTTCTGGCCACTTTTTCCCTCACTTTGGGGAAAGGAACAGGATTGGCATTCCTGCTTTCTGCCATTGCCCTTTCTTGCCCCTTTCCAAGCCTGGACCACGGCAAGGGGTTCTGCATGGGGTCTCCCTTCCCTGCACCTGCAAGAAGGCTCAGGCCACTACACCCCAGAAGGGGATGATGGAGAAGGTGCTGAGTGAGGGCACATACAAGTCTTGCCAGTGCACACCTAGAGAAAGAAGAAGCTATTCTTCTAGAAGTTTCCAGACCACAGTCTCTGTGGTTCAAACTCCACCTAGGCCGTGGCCCAGGCTGAGTTGAAGGACTTCACTTAAAACTCTAGCATCTATCCCCACATCCTCTCTGGGATGGGAGGATAGGGGAGAGAATGCCAGAAAAGAGGTCATAACCCAATTGCCAGTACTGTAGACCTGCAAGAAAGAGGCCCAGGAAGCAGGGTGACTGACTGCTTCCCTGGCAAGAAAGTCTGCACAACAGGTATGTACTGTCATCACATGGGCACAACCCACCAGGGTTCCAGGCCCTTGGCAAACCAGAGGGAAGCCACCAGTTTTTACTGGGTGGCATTATGGGATGGGCTTGGCCTAATGCTCCAATGCAGAGAACAAGCTATGACCCCAAGAATGCTGACAGAACTTCTGGGACAGGTGGATCCGGAAGCACTGCTCTCTCAGAGTGCATCAGCACCTGTTCTGGAATTCTCCCCTCTTCCAGCTCAGGGGCTGGAAGCCAGGAGCAGAATGCCCACTCAGTGAGGGCTCACATCATGCTTGAAGGTACAGGTGAGAGCAAGGCTCTGTCATCTGCCCCAGGGATGTGCCACACCTCTTCCACTGGGCTGGTAGGAACTCTAGGTTTTCAGTCCCCATGGCCCAGCCAAGCTACCCAGGTGGAATGTCTGCCAGAGCCTCTGGGGCCATGAAGGTGACAGCCTGGGCTGCAGGCATGGGAGCCTACTTTGCACGGGGCAAATTTCTCTAAAGGGTTCCAACCTTAGCAAGGTAGGACAGCAGGCTGTAACTGATGACAACCTCCCTTTTTCTATCCATCTTGCCCCCACATTCCCTTGTGAGGTGTGGTTCTTTTGATTTTTTGTGTCTCCATCTGAACATTTGGTATGAAATGGGAGCATCGTACATGCTGGCAGGCAGCAGTTTGGAGGGTGGAGACCTGGCCCCTGGGCATCACTCATATGCCAGGCGGGACACAGAGGCAGTGCTGTAGGCTAGAAATGCAGCTTTATGACCAGGCCCACATCTACTTCCTGCATCAAGACTAGATGACTTCAGTATTTTTTTGGTTCTTGTTTTTAAACCCAATCTATTCCTTAATCCACCCAAAAAACTCCCATTGACCAGGCCCACTTCTTATCAGTTTCTATTCTTGTAGCCCAGTGGGAGGAAGGAACCAGGCAGGGAGACTTGTACAGTTCCCGACAAGATCAGATGTTGGAGGACCGCCAGCCCTTCAATGGCAGCTGTAGGCTAAGCTGGGGCATAAGCACTGTGTCAAGAGATGGGTCCTACTGCAAGGCTTACTTAAAATAAGACAGAACTCCTACAGGGTACAGTTATGTAGGTGCTAATCCCCTGGGACCTAAGGATGGAGCCAGCAAACCCTGGATAGAGAGGAGGGTGGGCCAGGCACTTGATCAGGAGGTAGTCTAGCTCTCTTGGAGGAGATCCATGGTAGTATGGGTCCTAAGGGCTGCCTTACACAGGAAGGCAGGTCAGAGCTAGGAGGCCGAGACTCTAGCAGAAGGGCATGCAGAGTTATGCTGGCCTGGAGATAGGATCTCCTGCGGTGGAGTACTCTGAAAACCCTAAAAACAAACCAGTCGTCTGCACTTTGTGAGCCAGGCTGCTTTTATTCTCTATCTTTAGCTTTGTTTTGTTCTTCTTTTATATTTAGTAATGTCGTTTGGAAAGGTCAGCCTATGGCAGCTATGCTAATGGAAACCCAAAGAAGGTGTTTGTAGCCATGCTTGGACAGGAGGTTAAAGGGAAATGATGTCCTCTCTCTCCCCTGGGAGTGGAGGTAGAGAGAAGTGGAGTAAAAGGATGGAGGAGCCCAGAGTTGGGCCCGTTGCTTGGTCACTGTGTCTTCTGGATGCTGCCTTTCCAATAGAGACCTTGGAAGTTCCACTTACAGGGCATGAGTCTGTGCTCAGCCTGCTGCCATCAGAGATTTCCAGCACCAACTCCACAGGCAGCTTTGGGAAGCACCCCTACCCCGTCTCCCTGTTTTTCCCTGTGTCACTTCAGGAGGCAGAAAGCAAGTGGCCAGTAAACTGGAGAGCCCAGCTCTGGACTGCGCCATGCCCAACAATTGCTGTCATTTCTCCCTTGCTCTGCCTGAGCAATCTTCTTTACTGAGGAGTTGATACTATGCTGTGACTGACTCAGGCAGGGCCCCCGGGATACAGAACATCTCTAAGGTTGCTGGGTAATACACTTCATCACCTCTGGAAAGTAGCAATATCAGCTGGTACCTTACACTGCCTCTGATGCTCACTCCCAGGTAAGTGGAGTCAGGGGTGTGGGAGCAAGGCACCCTCCCCAGTCCTATTATCCAGAAGTGACTCATCCCCCTGGATCTGGTTAAGATGATATCCATCATGATAAGCATTAATGATGTCAACTTCAGGGGATGTGGAAGGGAGGAATGCACAGATCAGGGTCCAATACAATGGTCCCCAGGGAGCAGTCTCTATTGTCTGGCTTATTATGTATTTTGTCGTTATACAGGGATGCACTAGTTTAGGACTGAAGCTATGCAAGGTTGATCCGGGGGCTATGAATAGGGGGTCCCAGGGCCTGCTTTCAAGCCCTTTGCCTTCTTTGGTGAGACTGGGGCATCCCCACCCCAACATGTGCCTATGAGTTAACATTTGACAGTGAACTCTGGACTAAATTCAGAGGACCTCAATTCCAGAACTGGCTCTGCTGTTAGACAGTTGGGTCTTTGGGCAGATCATATCTCTCTGGGCCCCAGGTCCTCCATCTGTAAAATGAGCATGATAATGCCTGCCCTACTTGCCCATGATAGTCCCTGCCAAGATGAAATAAGCGAGGACCGTAAGCTGCACGATGTACCTGAGGTACCATGGAGTTTCAGCCTCACCGAGAGGAGAGAGGCAGGGACAAGAGTAGACACTGTGGCTAAGCCTAAGGGAACAAGGAGGTGTGAGCCAGGCTGGGTGACCACTTAGAACGTGGCCCCAGGCAGAAACAGGCTGACAGGGGGCCTCCAGGAGGCGAGCATGAGGCGCAGACCAAGCACGCTAGTCAGTTTGGGCTGGCAGACAGTCAGGAGGGAAGAATTAACTTGCTATCCACAAATATATGAAGGGCAGGAGGAAAGATGTACGATAAGATGGTCAGATAAGATGGTCAGATAAGATGGTCAGGTAAGATGGTCAGAGAAGATGGTCAGAATGAAAGAGGAATTCAGTCCCAAACTCAGAAGAGCCCCACTGCACTCTCTGAGCCCTTAGGAGTTGGTGAGAATTGCCCTCAAGCTCTTCAGACCTCCAGCATTTTGTTAATACATCATTCACGCTTTAGAACTCCCCTGAAGCCCCTCATGGGGACAGCCTTCCCTCTCTGGATCAGAGACTCAGGGACGTGACCCACCGGAGGCAAGAAGCCTGTGCCAGAATGAACATAAAGGCTCCTGTAAGTTGGAGGCTCAAAGCCCAGCGCTCTTTCTACAACACGTTGTTGCTGGCTCTGCCAAGCTGGGTCAAATACCTATTCCCTCACAAACTGGAGGTAGAAGTCAAAACTGTGCTATTTATCTATCTCTTCCTGAAACTGGCACCACAGTCCTGGGTGTTCTCTTCCAAGGGAGAAGACAGAGGGGCACAACTGTCCCCAGTAGGAAACAACCCAACATAATCCAGAAAGCACCACAGCCCTAGAGCTACATCCTTATCCAGGCCCCACCAGGAAACAATACGGAGGATGGTGAACACCCAGGAAGCCACAAGGACAGACGAAGGCAGCACCAGGGCGGAAGCCTGAGAGTTGGGCCAATGCCTCCTCTGTTTACTGGGACCAGTTTGATGCAACAGTGAGGGTCTTCCTCTTGTCAACAGACCCCTGCGTAACACTATCCACCATGCAGATGGCCCTGGGCCACCACGAAGAAGGGACCTTTGGCCATAACCTGCCTATGCCTGCTCTTTGACCTGCGGTCCAAGGGATGAATCACTCCTTGTGGCTAGGCAGTTGAAACAGTGAGAAAACACCTAAAAAAACCCCACTTCAACACTAGAAAGAGCCCCAGTCTACGTCAGATGAGCTGGGTTCTTTCACCTTTTTTTTTTTTTAATTAAAAAAAAATGTTTATTTATTTTTGAGAGAGACAGAGACAGAATGTGACTGGGTTAGGGGCAGAGAGAGAGGGAGACACAGGATCCAAAGCAGGCTCCAGGCTCCGAGCTGTCAGCACAGAACCTGATGCGGGGCTCAAACCCACGAGCTGAGAGATCATGACCTGAGCTGAAGTCAGACACGCAACCGACTGAGCCACCCAGGCACCCCTGGGTTCTTCCACCTTCTACTTTGAAGGCAGTGGGCAAATTTCTCAACTTCTACTTCCTGGTCTATAAATGGAATGGTTCGATGATTTGAAATTCCATTCTACATTTTATTTTTTTATTATTTTTAATGTTTATTTATTTTTGAGAGAGAGAGACAGACAGAGCATGAGAGGGAAGGGTAGAAAGGGAGGGAGACACAGAATCCAAAGCAGGCTCCAGGCTCTGAGCTGTCAGCACAGAGCCCAACACGGGGAACTCAAACCGTGAGATCATGACCTGAGCTGAAGTTGGACGCTTAACCGACTGAGCCACCCAGGCGCCCCCCCATTCTACATTTTAGCATTTAGTTCTTAACAAGGAAAATTAATAAATGGCAATAAATCCTTATCAGTTGTCCACAGTGGTGTTTCTGACATGTAAGTCAGGCATAGAACTACTGCAAGATCTCCCTGAGTCCAAACGCACACCGTGCACTGTCAGCTGCCTCAACATGTGGAGTCTCTGTCGTGGATGACAACCCTACTTTCCTTTGGGGAACCACCTCTCTTCAAATTTCCATTTCTGTGCCCTGTAACCCAGGCCTGGCCAACGAGAGCATGAAATGCATTCAGTCACCATAGTGGGGGTAGGGCCGGCCCTGCTGGCAGGCCAATGGGAACTGAGAGTGGCGTCATCACACACAGTGGTGGCACGGTCACACAGTGAGATGGATGTTGGTTGAGCCCCACCTCCCATCTTCCCTGCATGTGGCCAGCCACACCCTCCTCAGCTATGAGTCAACCTGAGGCTGGATGAGTTGGATTTTTGGCCTTTGTAATTGAAGAAGTCCAACGATACAATCTTGCACACTTGTATAGCCAACTCCCATTTCACTTAAAGGAATTTTTAGAAAGCCACTTACTATATAACTTGCCATGTGACGCAGAAGGACTGCCCTGAACCTGTCCCTAAAATCCCGTCCCCGATAGGTCAATCTAGCTGAGAGGCCACACAAACAGAAACGGTCCTGGGATTCCCCAGCAGTGGCCCAGTTCTGGCCAGGACCCTAGTCCTTCTCCAGCCAGAGACACTGTCCAGATAAGCTGATGGTGAGGGAAGCTCTGACACGCATGGCCTTCCTGGATGGTCCGGAGTCAGCACTGTCCACTGCCAGAGTCCTTCAATCATATGGAAGACTCAGCAGGGGAGGGTGTCATGCCTTTTGCTGCCTGGAAAGGCCCTGAACCAACTGAATCAGGCAGGAGAAGAGAATAGAGACCCTGGCTATGGGATACAATGGGAAGTCAGGACCCTTGATCCCATTCCTCGTCTGACAATGGATTTGGGGGGATCCCCTTCCAAACCTGTTTCTCAACCTGTTAAGGGTCACATCTGGCATTTCAAATGTTGCCAAACTTCCCCCTGAATTCTAGACCCATCTATTTCCTTCATTTCTGGATGTCACCCCTTGATGATATGCCTTAGAGGTGCCCCAAAATACCTCAAACTCAACCTGCCCCAAACCAAACTCATGTATGCTCTAAGCTCCCAAACCTGGTCCTCTTTCTGTGTTCCCAGTTTCTGGGAAAGGGACATAATCCATCCAACCCTGAAACCTAGAAGCCATCTGTGCCCTCCTTTCCTTCAATCTCCCTCAGTCAACCTCATACCAAGTCCACCTGATTTTTACCACCTAAATCTCTCATCTTTCTACTTTTCTATGTGTCTATCACTATCACACTATCCAGGGCACTGTCAACCTTCACCTACAGTAGCCCCCTGACTGTTAAAGCCCCACACCTACTAGAAACCCTCCTATGCATTGTCCACAGGGGAGCCAAAATGATCTTCACAAATGCAAATCCCATCAGATCCCCATCTCTGAATCCTTCTAGCAAAAGAGCCAGGCCTTCCCAAACACCAGAGCTGGCTGGGTGAATGGCAAGGTAATCCTCAGACCAAAATGGACCAGGCAGATCCAGAAGATGATGCTTAGTCCAAAGCCCTGGCCCCACCTTAGGGTGGCTTCCCACCCTGGGGTCAGGCTCAGAATTGGCTCCGTGTTGCCCGGATTGACCCCTCCCCCAGTGCAAGCCTCATCTGACCACAGATGGAAACAGGAGCTGGCGGCCAGGCAGGGGAAACCCAGCTGGGCTGAAGCCAGAGACTGTATTTCAGGAAGGAAAGGAGATAGACCAAGAGCAGTGCCACAATAGACTGTCAGTATCTGTGGGGCCGGCTGAGAGAAGGCAGCTGTCGGGAGTATAAAACTCAAGGAGTCTATCTCTTCCCTCTTATCAGACTGACCCTTGGCAGCCTCACAGCCTGTGGAGAACAAACAGTCATTAACAACTCCACCCACACTTCCTGCAAACACAATCCTTGTGTGACCAGCCAGTCCTACAAGAAAGCCTGTTCCTTCCTGCACCAAGGTGGGTCTTCGAGCCCATTTCTTGGACAGACCCCTCCATCCTGGCCCTCCTTCTTGGGCAATTATCCCAAAAACCTTATGCTCTGTCCAAACTGGTCTCCTCAAGGAACCTAGTTGTGCCCTGCCCTTTCAGTTCAGGCCTTCGCATCCTGGCGAGTATGGGCTTTTCCTCACTGCCCTCCCCCACCTCGTTCCAGACCTGCCCTGTATCCATGCCACTGATGTGCCCCTTCCTGTGATCAGCCTGTGATCTCACCTCCCACCCTGGCTGTGGGGGGAAAAAAAGAAAAAAAAAAAAAAAAACACAAAACCCTGGCTAGAGCACAGCCCAGGGCATAAGAGGGTAGCATAAGAGAATTGGGAGCAGAAAGAAACAGGAACCTATAAACAGTCACTCTGGGGCCACTCTGGCCAGTATAGGAAGAGAGGAATGTGATGAGAGACCAGATGGGTTTTTCTGCCTGAATTCAGGACAGAATTAAAGTACAGGTTAGGAGATGAGGATGAGAACAATAGGAGGCCTGAGGACAGATGTCCCGGCTCTAAGAGCCCAATTGTCGAGAGATGCCCCAGCAGGCTGGCTGCTGTTTAGTCCATCCAAGCAGGTTAGAAGAAAAGTCAAACTGATTCCCATAAGGGTCTGGACCATATAGTGGCATCCTGGGCCCCCAGCATTGCCTCCCCCCTGAGGACATGGTGTTCCTCTGTTGGGTCTACCAGATGGTTTGAGAGCAAGTCCTTGAGTAGGTCTTTAAATTCTGTATTTGGACTCTGAGGCCTCAGGAGAGGCAGGGACTTGCCCAGGGTCACACAGCATCAAACCCCCTGTGGGTAGGTAAGGCAGCAAGAACCCTGTATGTGTGCAACCAGACTGGGCCCTGGGCTGTGAAAATCATGGAGGGGGTCCCCTGACCAAACAAGCTGCTTCCCCTTTAGAAAAGCTAAGTCGGCCCTGCCCTGAAGCTCTGCCGTCCTCAGCCAGCTCAGGCCTCCATGTTGGCCTCACTGGCTGCCAACAGTGAAGGCCTGACTGCTCTCTGTTTTGCACAGGATGAAGAGCAGGGGAGGCGCACAGGTCCCGGGTAGGTAGAAATTACCAGGATAGGTGGCTCGAGTGGAAGAAGACACCTTTCAAAATACCTCACCCAGGTTTGAAAGGAGGTGAGGTGTCTTCTGTGTTATGTACAAAAAATGCCACTTGAGAGATCAAAATTCACATTCATCCTACAAGTTTGTCCACTGCTGCTTTTAGGGTCAAGTGTGAATTACTCTTCAAGCACTGAGGAAGTGCCTTCATCAGGCAGCTGCCACTTCGGCCTTTGGCTGAACCTTCTTGATGTAAATTGTTTACTCCCCATTTCATAGCATCTTCCTGCCTAAGGAAGGCCTTGACTCCTCTCCACTAGAAGAACCTGAACAGGCCCCCCATTCCTCTCCTCTTCCCCTTCACTCTTTCCTGTGGTACCTAGGCTCTCTTCCTAAGCGATGCCAGAGGCCCCAAGAACCCAGAGGCTAAACAGGCATCAGTCCAGGGAAACACCAAGCCCTCTGGGACAGGACAGGACAGAGAGATGGCCAACCCCTGGAAAATCCCTCACGGCCCGCCAACCCCAGACTCACATGGCTCTCTAGAGAACCCAAGAAAGACAGGAACCAGGAGCAGCTCAGGGGCTCTCTCCCTTCTCCTGCCTTGCCGGCATAGCCTCAGTCCCTTTGGCTGCTGTTTTATTTGCATAGCCAAAGGACTCAGCACAGGCCCACAGAGACTTTCATTTCCTCCTAACTCTGGTTCTAGTTCACCATTAGCATCAAAGGATTGGTATTTTGTCTTTAACTGAACTTGGGTGGGAATGAGGGTTGGAGGGAACTCCATTTATGGGTCAGGGGAGATTCAAAGTTCTCCTAATGTCCCTTTCAACCCAAAGAAAGCCTGCAAAGAAGGAAGGAGGGAATAGGGGAGGAGCTGTGGGGGTGACAGGAGAGAGGAGGGGGCATCTCCAGCCCATCCCCCAATTCCCCCACCTGTGTCTCTTCCTACAATCCACCTCTCACCCTCCCCTCTTCACTATTTCTCCAAATTCCCTTTAGCCACACAAATAAATAACTTGTTGATTTTTCCTCACCAGAGCAGCTCCCCCTAGACCAATTAGCTATTTGCATTCATTAGTGATTTTCTTCCTCAGAAGGCTACTGATCTGTTCAGGCTGGGAGGTTGTTGCCTACTGGTGGTGCTAGGACTTTGCAGCAGAAGGATTCCAGAAAGGGCAGAGCAGGATAAGGTCCCTAGGTCATGCCACAACACCCCAGGGTCCCCTGCCCTCTCTCAAGCCCTGCAAGGCTGCTCTTTCGGAAGCAGGAAGGGCCTCACCCATGAAATGCACAGAAGTGGGGCTACTTTTTTGTGTCCTTCTGGTATGTTTCCTATCCTGATTCTACAGAAGAAGACAAGGAGAGAAGAGAGACCCTAATGGGCAAAGACAATAATTCAGGAAGAGATGAAAAACAAAGGACTACAGGACAGAGAACAAAGCCCCTCAGGGCAGGAGACTCACTGGCTCTGGCTCCCCTCCCACCTCAGCAGCCCGTAAAGGGCTTTCCCTCCCTGGGCTTCCTCTCTTGCAGAGTCACATTCCCCTTGAAGGAAAAAGCTGAGTTGAAAATGCTTTTAACACTCGATTCCAAAACTATTTGTTTTGTTTTAACACTACTATACACAAATAAAAATTTAGCATTGATATCAAAATTACAATTATATTTTTCTCTAAATTTCCCTTGTCCTTGGTTCACCTTATTGTACATGATACTATGCGCTACGTTTATAGATTGCAAAATATCACATATATTTGAATGCCAACAGCTGGAGCTGAGGGGAACAGTCCTCCTCACTCCAGAAAGATGACCTTCTCTCTGAGAATCTGTGGGGATAAAGTACCCTCTGGCATAGCTCCTCCTGCCCCCCACCCCAGAGAAGACCCTGATCTCTCCTTCCTATTCCTGTAAGAAAAAATTTCCCCAGTTGTCAGCTAGAAAGTTGGGGGGGGGGCCCAAAGCCCAGCCTATGCCCTGGAGCCTTAGAGGAGATCTGCAATGGCAACATGAAGGCTCCACTGACAATATGCTGTAATTACAATAATGATTTATAAATCAGCACCAAGAAATCCTCTAGAATGGCTGGTTACGGACACACACAGGCATCCCTGGTGAGCAAAGGACAACAGGAGGAAAAGCCTGCTCTCCCCAGATAACAAGTTCAGACCCTCCCCTTCAGAAATGTCACTCGGAGATGTCTGCCCTAATAGCAAGGACTTACTGTTACCAAGCACCCTGAGAAGAAAAGAAGCAAAACCTGAAAACCCAGGTCCCCAGAGATGTGAGGTAGGCCCTTGAGTTAGTAAGGGCTCAGGTGTGCGAAACATGGGGCAGGGAACTGAGAGTAGGAAAGGGGAAGGAAGGAGAAGCCCATACTGGGCTCATGTACGCAGAGAGAAGAGACCCAGGCGTGCTCAGCCTGCGCCATGGAGCCCCAGCTGCTTTCAGGAGGTGCAGGGCTTCTGTGGCTTTAGGGCCCCACCTCCTCAGGGCTGAGGCCCCAAATTTCAGGAAACGTTGAATCAGGAGTAATGAGCTCACCAGGGTTCCAGACATGCCATCAGCATCCTCTGTGCAGCTCCTCCAAAGTAAGGCCACATCATCTTCTCCTGCAAACTCTTCCTCCTCCTGACCATTCTGTGTCTGCTAAAGGGACCGACCTCATCACCCAGGTACTGAAATGTCCAACTCCAGCCAATCAAGTGGCTGTTCCACAAGACGAGATCTACTTTCACAATCTCTCTAGAATCAGTCTCTTCTTTTCCATTCTTACTGCCAAATTCCAGCTTTCATTATGTCTCACCTGGACCCTATCTACTTAGTTTTCCATTTCCTCCCTCCCTTCTTTTCTTGTCCCCTTATGACCCACTATATCCTGTTGCCAGTCTGCCCCTTGCCTGCTCAGACACTTGTCAGAACTAAGTGTGCCATGTGCTAGCTGCCAATCCAGGTCCTCATCTAGTGGCTTTCTGGACTGATCTCCTGTAGTGTCCATTTCCTCTTCTTCTGGGGACTTTAACTTTTGGACACAGTCTGGGTGTGGGGGGGTGGGCAGGATTGCCTACCATGCCACCAGCCCTCCCTGCCAGGCTGGGCCAACCAGCCATTTCCTCCCTGGGATGTGAATCCCAAATTGTGGTGACAAAATTACTGAGTACGGTTGCAGCAGATTTATCCTGGCAACAGTGGTACCTTGAAGTCAGCTGGCCTTTGGTTCCTGCTGTACCACTCCGAGACCCTGGAGGGGACATGGGTGTTGAGTCATCTCTGATTCCAGGAGTCCCTACAATCTTCTAAGGAAGTCCTTTCCTGCCAAAGTCAGCCAAGTTGTTGCTTGTAACCAAACAGGATTTTCTTAGTGCTTTTTGACATACCTTTCCTATGTTCCAGCCAAATGGGAAAACTCCCTATATATAAGTGCCATTACAGCCTCCCTCTGGACCTGTTGGCCTGCACACCTCTCCATCCCACAGGCAATGCTGGAGTTCCACTTGCCTGCTCAGGGCCCATCTTCTGAACCTTCTACAGGGATGGCTTCTGCTTCCTGTAAACCAACAAGCCACTAGCTGCTCCTTCTGCCTTCAACTGTAGACGACACTGGTGTACTTGGCTTAGCCCCTTCGAGAGGACAGTGACTTACTTGGTCCTTATGTCCTCCACAACACCCAGAATGGTTTTAGGTTCAGTAAAATTCACCAGACTCTGGGGGCAGATAACCCAAAGGACAATTAGAGGCTTACTGGGCAAAGCAGACAACGAGTGACAAAGAATGTAGGGTGTGCCATCAGAAAGACCCGAGTTTGAATTCCAGATCCTACACTTAAGAGATGTTTGAGTTTGGGCAAGTCTGGTAAGTTCCACAAGTCTCAGTTCTTCATCTACAAGGTAGGTACCATGAGGCCAAACTTGCAATGTTGCTGTGAACATTTGACAAGCTAACATGTGAGAGCATCTAGCACCATGCCTGGCTAGTAGCTAAGCACACAGGAAACTCCAGCCATCATTCCAGCTATTAGTAGCTGGTTTAGTGAAGCTCTATCAGAGGGCTGGAGTCAGGAGTCCTAGGGCTTGTTGGGTGACCCACAGTGCACCTCTCTCTTCCACTGTAACCTCACTTGGATCTGGATTGGCCCTATAAACCTCCTGAAAAACAACAGGAGGAAAATGCTTCACAAAGTAAAATCATAATGTAAGGGATTCCTCTTTTCCAAATTTCAGAGATTCCCAGGTGTCCTGTCAAGTGCATGGCCATGACAGGACTCCAACTGGCAGATACTCCAAGCTGCTCAGTCTGAGAGGCAGAGTCAGGGAAAATGACGGTGTGGTTCAGCGTCTGCTTTCTCATGTGCACACAGCCATCCCTTTCCCAAAGCCTCGGTTCCTAAATGTCCTGCTTTTGTAGGGCCTTCCTTCAAATAACCATGGGGTGGTGTCCGCTCCGTGGTTACAGCAGGACTGGGAGCCCGGGCACCACAAGTCACCCTACCATTAACCTAGCCAACACTAGGCAGTAGGAGAACGAAAGGAAAGGCTAACTCAGTGCAGCAGCCAGAACACACCCGGGTTGGGAAGCAAGGTGGAATGAAGTGCCTCTTAAGATTTGCATCTGCCTGGGGCACCTGGGTGGCGCAGTCGGTTAAGCGTCCGACTTCAGCCAGGTCACGATCTCGCGGTCCGTGAGTTCGAGCCCCGCGTCGGGCTCTGGGCTGATGGCTCAGAGCCTGGAGCCTGTTTCCGATTCTGTGTCTCCCTCTCTCTCTGCCCCTCGCCCGTTTATGCTCTGTCTCTCTCTGTCCCAAAAATAAATAAACGTTAAAAAAAAAAAAAGATTTGCATCTGCCTGTATTAATCTCCCAAGCAACTGTAATAGCCCAAACCAGTGATTCTCAAAGCGTTATCCCTAAGGAGCTGAGCAGAAATGCAAATTCTAGGCCCCACCCAGAATGACTGAATCAGAAAACTCTGGGAGTGGGGCCCAGCAATCTGTGTCTTAAACAGCTCTCTAGGGGGTTCTGATGCCTGCTCCACCATGAGGAATCTTGCCTTAAACCTTTAACCACAAGACCCTCCGCTTTAACTCAAACATTTGCTGAACACACATTTGAAGACCTTGCACAGTCTAATGGGGGCCCAAATCAAATACACAAGGCAGGATGTGGCATAAAAGAAGTCAAAGGAATCACTTTCCACTCCTCTTCCCAGACTCCTACCCTTCAGACCTTCTCTTGCCATGACTGGGGAAAAGAGAACACAAGTTTTGGAAGCCCATCCCCAATGCTGCTATTTCGGACACCTCAATCACAGGTAGCTTTCTTAAGAAGAGTAATCCTCACCCTGAGGCATATCTCAGGTCCAGAAGCTTGGCATGTGGGGAAATGCTCCCACAAAGCCACGACCAGTGGTTCTTAGGGGCTTGGAAATTGGCCCCATTGGGGGGTTTGGGCTCAGAAAGTTCCTAGAGGGCCATGAACAAGCCACAGCACATCACAACAATGCATTCCTGGGCAGAGCCACTCACACAGGCCCCTGGCAAGCTTGCACACGAGTGTACAGATGCAGACATAAACACACACACACACACACACACACACACACACACACACACACAGTTGGCCCCTTGGCCTCCCTTCCTCTAATCTCAAGTTACAAGGTTAAAGGCTTCCTATTCACAGCCAAAGGGGAGGGATTAAAGGGGGGTGCTGGAGCATCGAACCATCTGGTTCAGATAAAGATTGCTCATTCAGGACCCCAGCAAAGTCCCAGAGCCTCCTGAGCCTTCCTGATGGCTCAAAGACTTTCCTCCCTCCCCCTACTTCCCACAGAGAAACCAAGGGGTGATCCAAAGGCAAATTTGCCAAAGAAAGACTAGAAAACAAAAAACTAAATTAGGCATGTCTGTGCCACCTCTCTGAGCCCTAGTTCCCTCTTCCCTTCAGATCCTGAACACCACGACTAAACTTGAGATCACCGCCTACAGACACTGTGCCTTCCTCCACAAAGAGCTCAGGGCACCTAGCAGGCATCCTTCCTTGAACCAGCAACCCCCTCCAAAGTTAGCAGCAGATTCGAGATAAGTTTTAGGGGTGTGGTCTCCCGGATTCCTCTTATGCCACCAAGGTAAGAGGTTTCCTCCATCTCAGAGGGACTTCAGAGCCCCAGGCATAATAAGAGGGAGGGATGACCCACCAGCTTCTAGACAAAGCTGGGAGTGTGAGTTACTGGCTAGAAAGGACTGTTTCCCAGAGACTCCAGAATGCCCTGAACCCCCCTCAGTGGCTTTGGCTGGAAGAGGCTGCCAGTCCTTTTCTGCCACCACCACCCCCCCTCCCAATACCTTAGACTCTGTTCTTCAGTGCTTTACGCAGCTGTAAAGCAAGAGGCAAGATGGGAGATGGATGCAGTTGGCAAGAAATAGAAATTGAAAGGCTAACTTGAAAAAACAAGCCATTGGGTGGGTGACTGTCTACAAGCAGAGAGGGCCCAAAGTGGGATTTGGAAAGGAGAAGGGGGTTAACAGAAGTGGTAGAAAGCTAAAGGGTAACCTAAAGTGAGCTTAGCCCAGAGCTGCAGCAGGGGGCTGGGAAGTTTGGTCCAGTTACAGAGGAATGGCTGGAGGAAAAAAAAAAATGACTTCCATTCCAAGGCATGGGCTCGGGCCAGCCCCCGAAAGGGCTGGAGCATGGTCTTGGCCAAGTTCCTGGTTTATGTCATGCCTCAGTTTCTCCAAAGTGGGAAGGAGGTCAGCTGTTAGATCTTATCGGAAAGAACTGGGCCATTGGGGGTGGCTAGGGGGCAGTGCCAAGTAGGGGAAAGAGGAGAGAGGTGCTGATGATGCAAAGACAGCCTGTGGCTAAGAGGTGCGGGGCAGGGGTCTCCAGATAGCGCAGAGGCCGGGAGCGCGCGGGGGGTTGGGGGTACGAAGTAGCCAATGGACAGTAAGTCAGGACTGGGGCAGGGAGCGCTTCCCAGAGCTGGGGCTGGGGGCTGCCACCATGGAGTGGAACAGTCGCGCCTCAAAGGCTGGGAGCGGCTTGAGGTGCAGAAGCAGAAGGCGGGGATGGGGATTGAGGCCAAGACAAGCGGACCCCCGTCCCCATGGGGGAACCCAGAGCTCCGACCCCGGAGAAGTTGCCGGGGTGGACCGGGCCGGTCTGGGCCGCTGGGCCAAGCCAGCTGCCCGCGCGGAAGGGGTTCGGGCAGCAAGGGGCCCGGGGCACCCGCATCCCGCCCGCCCTCATCCCGCCCGCGCACCTCAATCAGCGCCGGGCGCAGCGCGGGCCATGCTCGCCGCTCCTGCCGCCGCCTCCGCCCGTGCAGAAAGCCGCCGCCGCTGGCGGCGTCCGGACCCGTTAGCTCCGCGGCTCCCTCGTCTGTCCGCAGCGGGCCAGTCCCGCCCTTGCCGGCTCTGCCCTCCCGGAGCGAGCCGCCGCCGCCGCCGCCTCAGTCCGGCCCCTCCCCCCACCCCAGCCCGGCTTGAAGGGAAGGGTGGGGGAAGGGGGCAGCTGCCCCCTCCCCACTCACATCCTCCCCGTCTCTCCCCTCCCTCCTCCACCCGCACGCGCGTGGGCATGCTGGGATATGGAGTGCAGCCGGCGCTGAGCCGCTAGGGGTGCCCCACATCCAGGACTACAGCTCCCAGAAGATAGCGTGCGAGCCTTAGGGATTGTGGGCTTTGTAGTTCGACTGGAACCCGGAGGGGGGGGCGTCTACCGCGTAGGAGGTGGGGTCAGGGGGGGATGGGAAATCTCCATTCCCAGAAGGCTGGGCTCCCCGCGTTTGAAACGGAGGATGTGGGGGTCTGCGGTGCCTCGCGCCTAGGTTGAATACCTGGATCCCCAGGGAGGCGCCAACTGTAGCCCAGGATGCCTCTCAGACGCGGCTGTGGCCAGCTGAGGCCGAGCCCGGCTGAAGGGGAAGCCTCCAGGCCACCGAACAGCGCCTCGGGTACCGTTCCCACTCGCGCTCCCAAAGAGCTATG
Organism: Herpailurus yagouaroundi; assembly: GCF_014898765.1. Taxonomy (NCBI): domain Eukaryota; kingdom Metazoa; phylum Chordata; class Mammalia; order Carnivora; family Felidae; genus Herpailurus; species Herpailurus yagouaroundi. Next base: position 25,082,032 of record NW_024412421.1, on the reverse strand, counting down.
ACCTGAGACCAGCTTGGCTTCGTGCCCGGGCTCTGCAAGCCGGAGCTGCGGTGGGGCCTCTGCGCCCAGGCCGGAGGAGAAGGGACTCCAGGAGCTGCGTGGGCGTGGGGTTTTCCCCACCCGGGAAAAGGGAGCCGAGTGACTGTGGGTTTCGCGGAGCGCTCGCACGCTGGGGCATCTCATCCCAGTCGTACTCTTTTTTGTCAGATGCTCTTAGCTCCCTACTTTTTAGGGTAAGGTGCGCACATTTTAAAGATTTTTTTCCATGTCTTCTCTTATCAAGTCTTTTCCCCAACTTCCAAACCTAACTCAGATCCGTCCTGAAGCTCCAGGTCGACTGCGGTTTCACCTCCTCTGGCAGAGCAGAAGGCTGTAGGTCAGTGGTTCTCAAACTTTGGCGTGTATTAGATTCTCCCGAGAGCTTGTTCACATACAGGGGGCTCCCACTCGCAGTTTGTTTCATTAACTCTAGGGTGGACCTGGGAATTTGTATTTCTAAGAACGTTCCAGGTAATGTTGATGTTGCTGTTCTGGGGAACCACTTTGAGAACCGCTACTGTTGTTTGTTCGCTGGACTTCTGGCATTGTCCTTCAAGGATGGGCCTGCTGTGGAATATTGGCCTCTGAAGAGCCAGACCATAGGAAGGCAGAGTCCTAGTGCAGTTTAACATAGTAATCCTCTTTTTAATTGTAATAAATAAACAAACCAATTCATCCAGTAAAGAAAAATACAGTGTGGGCCATCTGACTGAAAGGTGTTCCAGACCTTAGCCCTTGTCGTTTGCTCTAAAGCTGGGAAGGTTTTCAGTTGCCAAAGTGGCAGCTGAGGTGCACCTGGTGCTACCTCCCCCTCCCGCTCCCCCATGGATGTAAGCCAAGGGGCATGATCTCAATCCCAGAGGACACTCTAGAATCCATGGCCTCTGGGTGGGCTATGACCTAAAACAGGCCCCGAGAGTGAGAGGTGGGGAGGTGGGTTCCTGACCCATCAGGTAGACTCTCCTTACCACCTGCTGTCCTGCGGTTCTGGGAACTACAAAACTCTGGAGACAAAACTTGATGTCCATCACCTTCAGACATGATCCTAGACTCTTCCAGCTGTTAGGTGACAATGATTTGCTGCTTGACCAAACTTTGGCCAGACTAGTCTGAGCTCTCTTTTCCGTTAGGCCTCAACCTTGGCCTATAAAAACTACACTCTCAACACAAATTATTTCATCCATCCCCCTTCCCCCACATTAAAGACTTAAATGCAATTAACGGTTTCGAACGGCTCAAAGCCACATCCCTAGGAGGACCCTAGCCCCTTTAAAGTACCTGTCAGAGAAAGCTTAAGGCTACCGAAAGAATTTACTGTTTGTGCTAGCCATTCCCTGATGATTGGTGACTACTCCTACTTAAGCATTTACTAAAAAGGGCTTGCAACTGTGATTTCTTCCTCTGTCCCTTTGAGATGTATATGTATCTCCTAGAGCTCTGGTGTGCCTTTCCCAAAGACCTGAAAGCCATTCCTTTGAAATGTAATCATCAGGAAGGATAAGGCCTCGGTCTCCCAGTCTCTGTGGGAGGATAGAATCCTAACTTCGATAATTGTCAGCTAACAGGCACAGCTGGCCTAAGCATTTACACTGACCAACCCTTTGTAATTTTTCACTTCCCTGACTCTACTGAGCCCCTGCTCACCTCCCTCTATACTCCCTCATTCTCTCTTTAAAATACCCTGTCACCTCTACAAATCCAAACTGAGTTCAGTTCACACTGGACTTTTTTCCTTATTGCAGTAGTATATTCTTGGTTGAAATCTGTCCTTACCACTTTAACTAGTGTCTGGCTTTGTTTATCTTTGACAAAGGGGGTTTGTACTCAGTCCTCAGGGCCCAGGCTCCAGGCTTCTGCCTATGCACCAAGAACCAAAGGGTGAGTTATTCCTAGGTCCTTGGGTAAGTAGCCACGTAGCCACCAGAGGCATTGGACTTTGACTAAAGTTAATTCTGGAATGCTTTCCTGTTTCCTTTAGATTTGTGTCCCCTACACAGACTACGTAATCCACAAGCAACCTCTGCACCCCAGTCAAGTGCAATAGAAACATTCCCTTACATGCAGAAGGTAAGTGAAGGTTTTTGAGTTTACATCGATCTCCCAAATGTCTGTTAGCAGATTATTCAGGGAGAATTAAGATGCCCTTTCATGGGCAGGACAGAAAGACCCTCTCTAAGCCTCAGCTCCAGCAGGAACCCTCACTGTCACCCTTTACCACCTCCCAATTAGATGTCAAAATAGTTCACCCATTTCCCCTTCCTGGTTCTGCTTTCCCATCCCCTCCACCAATCCAAATTCTGCCTGACTGTCCAAAGTCTACCTTGAGCCTTCCTTACTCCAGAAGGTTCTCCCCAACTGCCTCAGTGTGGCATTTGGATTTGAATCATTTACTGAAAAGCCTAGCTTTGCTGGTGAACTATCCAGTGCAAGAGAGGCAGTAAAACAGGTATTCGGGAGTTGGAAAGTGGCAGATAAAAGCACAGGGCTTTGGAGGCAGACAGCTACTAATAGCAAGGTGCAAAGAGGAGCTGGCTCCCTCACTCCCTGGGTTTCTGTTTGGGGGACAGAAGCTTAAAGTTGGAGCGGTCTGACAGCTCTCACCCCTCATGCTGTGTGTGACTCGGAGCAAGTTACACAATTCTTTCATCTGTAAAATGGGAATAATAATAATGAAAAGACCTTATTTTGTAGATTTGTTGTAAAGATTGAATGAAAAATACTATGATCTTAGATAGGAAGACTATCCAAAATAAATCAAGTTAATCTGTAAATTCAATGTGATTCCATTACCAATATCAGCAGGTTTTTTTGTTTGTTTGTTAATTTTTAGAGGTGGGAGAGAAAAGTAGATACACTGATTTTTAAAAATTATTTGGGAGGCACCTGATTTCAGCTCAGGTCATGATATCGTGCTTCTTGAGATCAGCCCTGTGTCCACTTCTGCACTGACAGCAGGGAGCCTGCCTGGGATTCTCTCTCTCTCCCTCTTTCTATGCCCTTTCCCCACGTTCTCCCTCAAAATAAATAAACAAACATGAAAAAAGAGAGAGAGAGAGAGACCTCATTTAATAGTATATACTGAAATAATATTTATGGAATGATAAGATGTCTGGGGTTTGCTTCAAAATAATCCAGGGTTGGGTGCAAGTATAGATACAAGGTTTACTGAATTGATCATCGTTGGAGTGGGGAATGATTGTTACTTGGGGTTCATTATAACAGCTTTTTCTACTTTTGCCTGTGTTTGAAGCTTTCCACAATACAATGGTTTAAAAATTTTTTAGTCAGATCTCTGCCATATGTCTAGCTAAAAACCACCACCACCACCAAAAAGTGAGTTAATAGAAAATGGGAGATGGGAACGCAAACTGGTGCAGCCACTCTGGAAAACAGTACGGAGGTTCCTCAAAAAACTAAAAAATAGAACTACCCTACGACCCAGCAATTGCATTACTAGGCATTTATCCACGGGATACAGGTGTGCTGTTTCGAAGGGACACATGCACCCCCATGTTTATAGCAGCACTATCCACAATAGCCAAAGTATGGAAAGAGCCCAAATGTCCATCGATGGATGAATGGATAAAGAAGATGTGGTGTATATATACAATCGAGATTACTAGGCAATCAAAAAGAATGAAATTTTGCCATTTGCAACTACGTGGATGGAACTGGAGGGTATTATGCTAAGTGAAATTAGTCAGTCAGAGAAAGACAAAAATCGTATGACTTCACTCATAGGAGGACTTTAAGAGACAAAACAGATGAACATAAGGGAAGGGAAACAAAAATAATATAAAAACAGGGAGGGGGACAAAACAGAAGAGACTCATAAATATGGAGAACAAACTGAGGGTTGCTGGAGGGGTTGTGGGAGGGGGGATGGGCTAAATGGGTAAGGGGCACTAAGGAATCTCCTCCTGAAACCCTTGTTGCACTATATGCTAACTAATTTGGGTGTAAATTAAAAAAAAAAACAACAAATTAAAAAAAAGAAAAAAGAAAATGGGAGATATTTTTGCAATTTATTTTTTATTGTTATTGTTATCTTTTTATTCTAGAGTGTGAGTAGGAGAGGGGCAGAGGGAGAGAGAATCTCAAGCAGGCTCCACGCTCAGCTCTGAGCTTGATGCAGGGCTCAACCCCATGACCCTGAAATCATGACCTGAGCTGAAATCAAGAGTTGGACACTCAACTGACTGAGCCCACCCTGGTGCCCCCATTTTTGCAATGTATTTTAAAAGGTGAGGAGCTAATACAAAATGCTTTTGTAAATCAGTAAGAAGACCAAGTAATCACTAGGAAATGTAAAAATTACATAAAAAGAGAGTTCACAATAAAATAGAAAACAATGGCTCTGACATGAAAAGATGCAGAGCTTTATTTTCTAAAAAATCGTGGAAAACTATACATGAGATTTACCACCTTAACCATTTTAAGCATACAGTTCAGTAGCGTTAAGTAAATTCACATTACTGTGCGCCCATCACCACCATCCATCCACAGAGCTCTTTTCATCGTGCAAAACTGAAAAGTTCTATACCCATTAAACAATGACTCCTCACATTCTCCCCTCCCCCCAGCTCCTGACAACCACCATTCGACTTTCCGTCTCTATAAATTCGACTATGAAGTCATATCAGCATGAGGACAGTATTTGTCCTTTTATGTCTGGCTTGTTTCACTTAGCATAATGTCTTCAATGTTCATCCACATTGTAGCATGTGTCAGGACTTCCTTCCTTTTTTAGGCTGAATAACATTCTGTTGTATGTATGTACCACATTTGATCTATTTATTTGTCGTTTGACACTTGGATTGCTTCTATCTTTTGGCTCTTGCAAATAAAGCCACTATGAACACAGGTGTACAAGTTTGTGTTTAAGTCCCTGTTTTCAATCCTTTTAGGTATATACCCAGAAGTGGAATTGCTGTATCATATGACAATTTTGTTTTTAATTTTTTGAGGACCCATCATAACATTTGCCATAATGGCTGTACCATTTTACATTCCCACAGCAGTGACAAAGGTTTCAATCTTTCCACATCCTCACTAATCATTATTTTCTCAGAGCTTCACTCTTAGTAAAAGAAATGCAAATTAAAACCACACTGAAATATCATTTTTCACCTATCAGATTGGCAAAGACCAAAAAGCTTGATAACTATCTTGGCAAGAGTGTGGGGAACAGGATTCTTATACACTGTCAGTGTGACGGGATATTGGTTCATCCTGGAAGAAGAGTGACTTGGTAATATCTTCATATTATACGTGCACACACCGTTTGACCTCTCAGTTTTTTTTATTAAAAAAAATTTTTTTTAATGTTTATTTTTGAGAGAGACAGAATGCGAGTGGGTTAGGGGCAGAGAGAAAGGGAGACACATAATCCAAAGCAGGCTCCAGTCTCCAAGTGGCCAGCACAGAGTCCGACGCAGGGCTCAAACCCACGAGCTGTGAGATCATGACCTGGGCCAAAGTTGGACGCTTAACCGACTGAGCCACCCAAGCACCCCTTGACCTTGCAGTTTCTAAGAAAGTGTCCTATTTACACATTTTCTTGGTTACAACATTACTACAACATTTGTTACAACGTTGTAAGAGCAAATATTAAAAATGATTGGCACCTATATGTTGGGGCACCTGGGTGGCTCTGTTGGACGAGGATCCCACTCTTGATTTCAGCTCAGGTCATGATCACAGGGTTGTGGGATCCAGCCCTGAGTCAGGTTCAGTGCTGAGCGTGGACCCTGCTTAAGATTCTCTCTCTGTGGGTGCCTGGGTGGCTAAGTCAGTTAAGTGTCTGACTTCGGGTCAAGTTGTGATCTCAAGGTTTGTTAATTTGAGCCCCAAGTTGGGCTCTCTGTTGTCAGCATGGAGCCTGCTTTGGATCCTCTGTCCCCCTCTCTCTTTGCCCGTCCCCTATGCTTGTTCTCTGTCCCTCTCTCTGTCCCTCTCTTTCTCAAAAATTAAAAAAGAAGATCTAGAAGTTGATGATCCAAATTAAAGACTAAAATGAATAGATTGAAGCAGCTTCAGTTGATAGTGTCTTTTGTTATTACTTCAATGGATAACAAACTACTGGAGAGCAGCGGACTGGCTTTTGTAGGTCAAAACAGACCTTCAAGAAATATTGATTACATTAATGAAATTATTTTTTAGTCTCTGGCAGAACTGAATTGGCAGGCCACTCGGAGAGGTTAAGTGGCTCGTCCAAGGTCATTCTTATATAATATATATTACCTATTCCTTGTGTGCAAAGCACAGTGGAGAGCACTGTGAAATTGAAAAATTGGACCCCACCTTATAAAAGCTTGAGATTTAGTAAAGCATTCTGGCAGACACCATTAAAAATATCAAGATGGTGTGTGTGTGCGTGTGCACGTGTTTAAAGACTTTATTTTTGAGTAATCTCTAACTCAACATGGGGCTCAGACTCACAACCCTGAGATCAAGAGTTACATGCTCTACTGACTGATCCAGCCAGGTGCCCCCAAAATATCAAGGGTTTTTTTTTTTTATGGTCCTTTCAATTTTATCAATAGAGACCATTGTTCTGATGGATAAATTAAGGCACAGATCAAAGAAGCAGTTTCTCAAAAGCCATATGAAGAAACAGAAAGGTGCTGCTGACTATAACAGAGGTCATCCTCACATTTGTGGCCCATCCTTAGTGTTGTAGGGGATTCATTTAGGGGAAGCATTTCTCATCAATGTTCCATGCACTGCATCAGCCTTCTCAAACGTGTCCATGTCCTGTGAGATGCTCCTCTATGAAAGGATTCCATAACCTGTGTGTGAAATGTTTTAGACATCAGTCTTAAGGTTCCCCATGCAAATAGGTACTTTTTCCCTACCTTTGAATTGAGGTGAAAATCAGATCACATAAAATTAACCATTTAATTTTTTAATTTTTATTCTACTATTTTTTTTGGAGGGGGCACCTGGAAATTAACCATTTTAAAGCATACAGTGCAGTGTATTTAGTACATTCACAATGTTTTGTAACCAGTACTTCTATCTAGTTCCAAAACATTTTCATTATCCCAAAAGAAAATCTCGTACCCATGAAGCAATCATTCCTCATGCTCCCTCCCCTTAACCCCTGGCAACCACTGTTTTCTGTCTCTATGGATTCATTATTCTAAATATGTCATATAAATGTGGGGCGCCTGGGTGGTTCAGTCGGTTAAGTGTCTGACTTCAGCTCAGGTCACGATCTTGCAGTTTGTGAGTTCAGGCTCCACGCTGGGCTCTCTGCTGTCAGTGCAGAGCTCGCTTTGGATCCTCTGTCTCCCTCTCTCTCTCTGCCCCTACCCCATTCATGCTCTCCCTCTCTCTCAAAAATAAATAAACACTAAAAAAAACCATATTTCATGTAAATGGAATCATACAAAATACGGTCATTTGTGTCTCACTTTTTTCACTGAGCATAATGTTTTCAAGATTCATCCATGTTATAGCATGTATTAGCATTTCATTCTTTTTATGACTGAATAATATTCCATTGTACAGATATACTATATGTGGTTTATCCAGTATATTGGTTTTTATAGTGTAAGAAGAAAATAAACTTGTCTATCTTTGTTTAATGGCTCCACCCACCCCCTCTGCAGCAACACTTGCTAACATCTTATAGAAGCACTCTTGGGAAAATACTGCACAAGATATTTGCTAATGGCAATGGTCAGGCTTTGGGGAAGAGGATCCACCTAATGATGAAGTACAGTTAATAGCTCTCCAGAAGGGGTTCGCTGTTTATCAAGCCTGTGTTTTAGTTTTTAAAAACCATACCAGCTGTTTCATTTTCTGCTTAGAAGACTCAGCAGAAGAGTTTAAGTTCTCCTCTCCATTTTCTTCACCTCATTCCCATCTCTTCACCAGTTGTCCTGTAGTAAATGCTGCTGGTTAAGTGCCTTTACAGGGACGGTGCACCCATTCTCCACTAATGACCCACAGCTTCACCTTTCTCCTGAGACTCAGTCCACTTGAGCTGCCTCATCCAGGCATGCCAGGGAAATTATGATCCTCCTTTCCCCACCTCCCAGTGGCCGACAGCCTACGAATGACTGATGTGGGGTACAAAGTCCAGCTCACTTGCTTCTGAGAGGGATAAACCTTGTGGTGCATTTTACGCCTCAGAGCTCACTGTAGGATCAGACTGAGGCTAGACATCTTTGCTTGATTTCTTCTCCTTCTCTCTCCTGCTGGCTGTATCCTTGTCCTAATAAATCATTTGCACAAGAATCCCTGTCTCAGGCTCTGCACCTAGGTCCCCAACTTAAGCTATTACTGTGGGTAGTCCTGGCTCCCAGAGCGACTTCCTGCTACCAGCAGCAGGCATACATCTTCATCTAGAGCCCTGCAGATTGTACCTCCTCCAAGAAGCCCTCCTGGACCTGGGCTCTCACTCTCTGGCAGCATGTTTATTTAATAAGGAAATTGGATGCCTACTCTAGCCAGATACTGTGCTAACCATTTTGTATATATTAGCACACAATCCTCTTAACAAATTGATTAGGTAAATACCATTGTGCTCTTACAGATGAAGAAACTGAGGTTCAGATGAGGCTCAGAGAGGTTGAATGTCTTGTTCACATAGTTAGAAAGTAATGGGAGCTAGGGAGGATTTGTCTGATTTCACACCCTTGTATTTAACTGCTATACTCTACCCTGTATTATAGCATCAGAACTTTTTTTTTATAGGTCTACCCCAGACAGTGGGACTACGTACAGAGCAGAGAGCTACATGTTGTTATGTCTATTACTGACACATTGCACTGAGGGCTACATCTTATTAAAAATGTTCCTTGAGTATCGTTGCTACTCAGCCCAAGGGATTCTACAGTAACTTTGGAGCTTCCCCTTCATCATGCCTGCCCTAGGAGGTAGGGTGAAACCCTTTGCCTCTGAGCTCCTTGGGGCACATTGTTTTCCTTGAGCCCCTGCCAAAGCTGCAGTTGTAGGCATCCCTGCCTTCCACTCCACTGCAGAAAGAGCAGGCAGTGAAGTGGGGTTGGGGGATCAGACCTGGGCCAAGTGAAGAGGGGAGAGTGACTCCAGGGGGAGAAGACCAAGGGAAGGAGAGAGATTTGGGGGAGGAGGCAGGGTAGTGGGAGCTGAGTAGGGAACTGCTGGTTATTCATTCACTCGACAAAGTGTTTTAACCATCTACAATGTCTTAGGCACCGTTTTGGGGGCTGACAAATCAAAGACCATGCTTTAATGAGGCAACATGGGAAGAACAATAAAAATAATCATAGTTATGGTTAATATTTTTTGAGTATTTACTATGGAGTCAACATTTATCTTATCCTCACAAAAATCTCAGGCATTTGATGCTATTATTAACCTGTTGTATAGATGGTGAGAAGACACAGAGTAGCCAAGTGACTGGCCAAGGTTACACACAGTTTGAGCAGGGTCCCTCATCTCCTTAGAGATTGATGCCAAGGCCTCTCAGTCTTCTTACTGACGACAGTGATTTGGAAGGCACATTCTTGTAAGAAAAATTCAGACAATAGCAATGAAACTCAATTTTTCTTTGCCCATGCCCATACCTAGCAGTCTTCACCCCAGGCTGTGTTCCCTTCCAATCCAGTTACGAAAACTACGAGTCCATATACATTATTTTTGATATGAGTGGGCTTCTTGTACATAAGGTTCTACAACTTGCTTTTTCTCCCCTTAACAAAATGTCTTGAACACAGTTTCCTATTGTAAACACAGTTCTACTTCCCTCTTCCTAATTGCTGCATAGTATTCCATGGCATGGATGTACCCTAGAGAAAAGGTGTTTCCAGTTTTCCGCTATTACAAACAATGCTGCCATTCACAACTTTTCCAAAAGCTCCGCAGATCTTCCTACTGCTGAGTTGGAAAGTTTCTTCCGGAAGAACCCATGTGATGAATCCCGCGAAAGCACTAACCAACTGCCAATCCAACAGTAGCTGCTTATGCTTGGGCAACAATTTGTTATTATTCCGCCTACTCCCCCCCACCCCCCTGGATTTTATTGTCTTGCGGGAAAAGCAGCGCTGCCTCAGGTCCTGGCTAGTGGGTTAAACAGACCCCAAACGTGGAACCTTCAGCCACAGAAAACAAGCCTGTGTCTTAAAGGCATATTCCTTCCTCTGGGAGTTGTAGTTTTGCTGGGCAACGGAACCACCTTCTCGCCTCACCTCCCATCTAGATCTGAACACTCGCCCTTTAGGAAAGCGCTGCCCTAACCAGATTTGCGTACCTGTGCAACAAATAGCTCGGGGTTACTTTTTTGGGGGAGAACAAGCCAGGACCAGAGGAAGGACGAAACTACATTTCCCAGGGTGCGCCGCGGAGGAACGAGCAGCCACGCCTTAAAGAGCCCACTGCGTCCGACAGAGGCAGATACCTCGGCCCGCGCTGGTCCCGGCCTCGCACACCCCAGTGATCCCACAGTTTTTCGGCCCACGCTCTCGGATCGGTAGGACGGAGCTAGGCCAGTGGCCTCCCTGTTCCCGACAGGGAGGAGTTTCCGGGAACTCTGCCGGCGTCCCTGGGCGCCCACTGTCTATAGGGGGCATCTGCAGGTCCTCCTCCTCCTCCTTGGCCTGGGTCTTTTCAGTGGGAGCTCCGGGACGTGGCAAGTGCTGGGGCACTTGGGGACACCTGGGACAGGGAGGGATACGGGCCCCAGAGGCCCCTCACCCCTGAGACAAGTGGGACGCTGGATGCCGACCCTGCTGACTTTGCTTTGAGGCCGCGTCTCCTGCCTCCGTTTACCCGACCTGGGCTAGTCAGTATGCACAAATCTCAATTAGAGGACGTCTGTATAATTTGCAAAGTGGTTTTATTACTAGTCAACTTCTTTCTGCCTTTTTATTTTCTAGAAGGCAAATGAGATCCCTTCATAAGACCGTTGCCCCCCCCCCGACTCCCCCCCTCCCCCACCTTTAAAGTTCTAAAATGCAAAATCCCTGTTCCACCTATCTTCAAAAAGCATAACTGGAAGAGGTTATTCTGTCCCTGGCTCCCCTTCCTTATCCAATTTTGGAATGAGGAAAACTGGCTGAAGACATTAAACTTGGTCTTAATAGATGAAGTTTTATCACAATGGGCAGAATATTGGAATAGAGGTCTAAGTTTTCTGTAAATGTTAGGTATGGCAGAGGGCATAGACTCTAGACTCCAGGAGAGATGTCTTGTTTTCGACAGGGTGGTTAAGAACATGAACCTTGGTGTTGGACACACCTGGCCTGCCTGTGCTATTGGTGTATGGCTTTGAGCAGGCTATTCTTGTCTTTCAGCTAGTTTCCTTATCTCTGTCACGGGTGTGGTAAGATGCAATTCAGAGGGCTATTGAGTGAGTCACGAGAGCTGATTCTGCAATGCCTTTGGCCTTGGTCCCTAAAAAAAAAAGTTGATGTGTTATCATAAAATACTCTTTTGGCTGATCTGGCAAGGCACGCTCCTCCGCCTGGCTTGATTTCCCTAGGCCCTCCCTGGTCTTTACTTCTTCATGGGCATCTTTGACTAGGAGATTATTTCAGAGCCATCACTCCCACCTGCCACCAGCTTCAGGGTCAAGTTAAACTGCTGTTTCCTTTCCCTGCTGGAGAGAACTACCCCTTCAGCGTGCCACTTCTTTTACATTTTATTTAATACTGGTAACATTCCTAGGAGGTTGGTATCTTTGGCTTACAAAGGTTAGGTAACCTGCTCAAATCACACAGGAAGAGACACAGTTGGGAACAGAGCCCTGAGGGCTGATTCCCAGTCCTAGAAGGCTCTTCTGCCTAGTAGAGTGCAGTCCAGATAGGGCTACCCTCCTCCCTCTGGCCATGATCTGTCACCTGTCTGTGTCTCCCAGTCATTATGCTGAGACCAACACGGGGCTCAGACTTCCTGGGTCATTGGACTCTCCTTGGGGCGTTTCTTCCTTGCTCTCTTTCAGCCCCTTTGCTTGGGACCAGATATCATTACCACCATCACCTGCATATAAATTGGAGCAACCCAGGCCCCAATCATGGCTGCAGCATCCATTAGCCTCTGTAAAGTGGAAGTGATAATAATTATCCTGCGGGGATGTTGTGAGAATGAAAAGTCATAATGTCTTAACCGTGGACCAGAGTGAGGAGCTCAGTCCCAGTGCTTGTTATCATTAACATCCTCCTCATTCCATTATCACCTTGTATTTGGACTTTATCGTAATAGCTAATATACACTGAGCACTTTACTCATATTTACTCCTTTTGTTCTTTCCTTGTCCCTACAAAGTGGGTTCAGTGTAGTGTTTAAGAGGATGGACTCTGGAGAAAGTATCAGGTTCAAATTTGGCTGTGCTACTTGCTAGCCGTGTGACCTTGGACAGGTTACTTCATCTCTCTTTGCCTCAGTTCCTTAATCTTTGAGGATAGAGTGTACTTGCCTGACATTAAGTTAGAAGTTCTTACGGTGATTTTTTTTTTCCTTTGAGAGAGATGATATTATATTCCCCATGTTGGTTCAGGTCCTTGGAGAAGCAGAGACCGCAATGGGACTAGACTTACAAGAGATTTATTGGGGAAGGGCACAAAGGGGAGGTAGCTAGAGGATGCAGGGAGAGCTGTTAGGCTGCTTCGTGTGAAGAAGCACCAGAAGGGAGGAAGGGAGGACGGGAGGGAGGGAGGAAGGAAGGAAAGAAGGAAGGAAGGACGGATGGACAGACAGAGGGAGGGGCAGGGTTGGAAGGATCTCTGATTGCCTTGCAGTGTCTGTCGGATTGATGGGGACTCCAGGAACTAGGGTTGCCTGTCGGAGGATCCTCATCTTGCAGGAATGAGTCTGTGTTCATGTCCCTGCTGCGCGGAGTCACTGGTTGGGAGCAATTGGTAGGAAGTGTGGCCTCCATGTGAACAAGCTGGGGAGCATTTGTCAGTTCTCCTCTCTTCTGCAGGAGGCCTGCGAGGATTAGGGGTGCCAAAGATCACACAGTGAGTGCCAAGCTGGAATCCCTCGAGGCTCCTTTATTGGAAAGGCCAGATGGACATCTTAGAGAATGCCTTTTCCTCAGGTGGCTGGCCAAGATCTCTACCTCAGATTTCCCTTCTGGATTCCCTCCCGGGCTTAGCAGGGAACAGAGAAATTTCTGTTAGCGGTGGAGGCTTTCCCTGAAAGCTGGTGGGAGCGTGTCAAGTGGTGGTGTTTGTCAGCCCTAACCATAGGCTTGAGGGTCTGGCTTACGTAAGAGGGCGCTGTTGCTGTTGGCTCTTAGTTGGTGCTTGGGCTGACTAGTGGACACACACTCTGGGCACCCCCCATCATTCCCATTCCGAGCTTTGGAGGTTGGAGGCGGGAGGAGGGGATGGGCTGCCTTGTGGGACAGCAGCCGGATCCCTGCCAGAGGTGGATGGCAAGGTACTTTTGAGCACTTGTCTACAGGTAGTCTTGGGTCCTCTGAAGTCAGATTAATTTCCCAACTGGTAGGAGAGGAATTTTGAGGAGGATAGTAGAGGGTGAAGCCATAACTTTGGCCCACCTTCCCCTCTCTTGCTCAGAGTGCCCTGGAGAAAGATGGCTGACCGGTGGGTGGTAGCCCCCTTCTGGCTTGGAGCTTCTGGGGAGGGGGTCTCCTCTGAGGTCCTTGTAGTGGGCACTGTAGGCACCCTGCCCTCTGCCCTTGAACAGGCTGGTGCACCCCTCCCACAGGTGCCCTCTTCTCCAGGGAATTGCCCTTGGCTTCAGGAGCCTGGGAGGCTAGAACCTCCCTCTCTCCCCTCCTCCTAGCTCACAGCCAATAATTGAATGTTGAGGGGCAGCCCTTTGCTTTAAGGTGGGACCCACTGTCAATCCCATCTTGCTTCCCTCACTTCCTCTCCTGAGGAGATCACATGCATCCACACTGACAAAGTCAAATGTAATATAACGTAGCAATCCCATTCCCGGGTGTACATTGGCAGAGGTGAAGTCTTAGGTTCACACTAAACCTGCATACAACTTTTTTTTTTTTTTTTAAGAGAGAGCACGAGCGGGAGAGGGGCAGAGAGAGAGGGAGACAGGATCTGAAGTGGGCTCCACACTGTCAGCAGTGAGCCCGATGCGAGGCTCGACCTCACAAAACTGTGAGACCATGACCTGAGCCGAAGTCGGATGCTCAACCAACTGAGCCACCCAGGTGCCATACAAATGTTTATAGCGGCTTTGTTCATGATTCCTCAAAGCTGGGGATAGCCCCAAATGTCCTTGGATGGATGGAGAAACAGACCATGGAGGTCACTTCATGCAACGGACTGTTGTTTGGCAAATAAAGAGAAAGGAGTAGTGATATGCACAGTCAACTTAGATGAATCCTAAAGGCATTATGTTGAGTGAAAGAAGCCAATCTCAAAAGATTACATTCCAGCCATGGCTGTGAAGAACAGAGTGTGGTTGTCAACGGTGAGGGATGGAGGAGGGCGTGACCAAGGGGATAGCATGCCGGAGGTTTTTCTGGGTGTGGAAAGTGGTGGTGGCCACAAGAATCTATACATGTGTTAAAAGTTCATTGAACTATTGGGGCGCCTGGGTGGCACAGTCGGTTAAGCGTCCGACTTCAGCCAGGTCACGATCTCGCGGTCCGTGAGTTCGAGCCCCGCGTCGGGCTCTGGGCTGATGGCTCGGAGCCTGGAGCCTGTTTCCGATTCTGTGTCTCCCTCTCTCTCTGCCCCTCCCCCGTTCATGCTCTGTCTCTCTCTGTCCCAAAAATAAATAAACGTTGAAAAAAAAAATTAAAAAAAAAAAGTTCATTGAACTATCAATTTCAGGGTAAGATAAATTTTTTGAGATGTCCACACACACCTGTATCTCTGCCGCAGGGAACCCCCTCAAGTTTGGCCAGAATGACGCAGCCGAAGGGGGTTGATTGGACGGTCATCATCCTGACGTGCCAGTACAAGGATAATGTCCAGGTCTTCCAGAGAGGTAGGGACCCCCTCCTTCCCACTTTACCCCTGATGGAGAACCCCCACGATACCCCCCACAGCCTCAGGAGCCAGGAAACCTGGGTTCAGGCCCAGATTCTGCTGCTTTCTAGCCATGAGACCTCAAGACACATCGTATCATTTCACTGAGACTCAAATGTTTTCATCTGTTAAATGGCATTGGTTGTACTTACCTCACAGAGTTGGGCGAAGATCTAAGGAGCTACTCCATGAAAAGCTACTGAGTGCTCTCTCTGGCAGCACAGGTACTGAAAATAGAACCACACAGAGAAGGTCAGCATGACCGCTGCTCAAGGGTGCCGTGCAAATTTGTGAAGATTCCATATTTTTTACGAATATCAAATCATTGTGTTGCACGGCTAAAACAAACGTAATGTTGTGTGTCAATTATACGTCAATTAAAAAGAAGCCCCTAGGTCAAAGAAAATAAAATAATGGCTATCAGTAGATTTGCTCTAGGTGCTTTGGACCAGGGTGGGGAGGCTGGGGGCCAGTCTCAGCTTGTGTTCTGACCACAGAGCTGGAGGTGCGGCAGAAGCGGGAGCAGATCCCGGCCGGGACACTGTTACTGGCTGTGGAGGACCCTGAGATGCGCGTGGGCAGTGGAGGAGCCACCCTCAATGCCCTGCTGGTGGCTGCGGAACACCTGAGTGCCCGGGCAGGCTTCACCGTGAGTGCTCATGAAGTGCCATCCTCTGGCACATGTCCCGGTCAGAACGGGGATGCGGGCTTCAAACAGATTGTTTCCGAGGTCACATGCTCCTGGGGCTCCATTGCCTGGCCAGTTCAGCATTTGGTATTAGTTTCTGTGCATGTAGATTGGGTAGATTTATCAGGAGGGGGGAGAAGGCAGGGCCAGGCTTTTTAGTGGTTTTAGAACATCGGAGCCAGTATCTCAGAATTGGGCTTTCTGGCGTCTCTTGAAAACTTCCTGGCTCTCCTTTCCACATGGCATCTCTTTGCTGGAACTGGGATAAGGCTGCCTGCTTTGTGCAGGGCTCAGGGGTCAGTGTTCCCACCAGCTTCACCTTCCAGACACACACAGCCACTTCACTCAGTCACCTGGCCCTCATGGCACCCTGACGTAGGGAGTGAGGGTGGTCATAGGAATGGACATGCTCTGATGATGGAGGTGGCACCGGCAGGGGAGGCCACCACTGTGTGGTTGCCGTGGAGCTTGACTTACTGTGAGTCACCCAGTCAGCCCCACATCCTTGCTTGTAGCTTTTCCCAAAAAGCAGGGGCAGAGAAGTGGCCCAGGTAGAGGGCCACTAGGCTTCTTTATCCAGGAGGGGCCAGAGCTGCCCCTTGCTTGCCTATGGCCATTGGTCTTGACCTTGTCTTTTCTTCCTTTGGTACCTGAGGGGATTTGTGTTGGGGTCTCTCCCTGGACAAGAGGACAACATCCTTGGGTACCATCTGCCCAAGCTTCTGTCAACGGGGCTCTTCCACTTCTGACAGGTGGTGACATCTGATGTCCTGCACTCGGCCCGGATCCTTATCCTGCACATGGTTAGTAGAGGGCCTTGTAGTTCTTCAGGGGCCATGGAGAAGGCTGGAAGCATCAATCCTCGGGGTTAGAAAGTTGTTCTACCATTGTGTGTGTGCAAGGTGTTCCTTGTGCAGATACAGAAGAATCAGAATCGGAATTGATCCAAATGTCCAGAAATAGGGAACTGGCTGAATATAAGCAGTATATCCTCCTGGTGGAATGTTAGACAATGATTTAAAAGTCCAGCTGGGGCGTCTGGGTGGCTCAGTCGGTTAAGCATCTGACTCGTGATTTTGGCTCAGGTCGTGATCGTGAGGTTCATGGAATTGAGCCTTGTATTGGCTCTGCTCTGACAACACAGAGCTTGCTTGGGATTCTCTCTTTCCCTGTCTCTGCCCTTCCCCCACTTGCGTGTGTGTGCGCGCATGCTCTGTCTCTCTCAAAATAAATAAACTAAAAAAAAAAAAAAAATTCCAGCTAACTCTACACATTTACCTGGAAAGAGACTTACTAGCTCTGTGACCTTGGACAAATCACTTGACCCTTTCTTTCTAGGTCTTACCTTCCTCATCTGTAAAATGAAGATGGCAACAGTTTGTACTTTGTGTGGATGTGCTGAGATGATCCATGTAAATGCTGAAATGGGGCCTGGCCTGGCTCACTGTGATCATTCAATGGATGTATTTTCATTGTTAAGGGGAAAAGGCCAGCCACACAAGTTTATATAGAATGATCTCAATTTTTTTTTAATGTTTACTTATTTTTGAGAGAGAGACAAAGCATGAACAGGGGAGGGGCAGAGAGAGAGGGAGACACAGAATCTGAAGCAGGCCCCGGGCTCTGAGCTGTCAGCACAGAGCCTGACATGGGGCCCGAACCCACGAACCATGAGATCATGATCTGAGCTGAGGTCGGACACTCAACCAACTGAACCACCCAGGCGCCCTGATCTCAATTTTATAATTGGAATTTTGTGTGTGTGTTTTTAAACTTTCTTCAGCCATTCTTTTCCTTTTTTTTTTTTTAAGATTTTTTTTTTAAAGGCCTGAGGAGACTGGAAGTTTTATTTATTTTTTAAAGTTTACTTATTTATTTTGAGAGAGAGAAAAAAAGAGAGAGAATGAGTTGGGGAGGGACAGAGACAGAGGGAGAGAGAAAGTCCCAAGCAGGCTCCGTTCTGTCAGCACGGAACCTGATCTGGGGCTTGAACTCACAAACAATGAGATCATGACCTGAGCCAAAATCAAGTGTCGGATGCTTAACTGACTGAGCCACCCAGGGGCCCCAAGATTTTTAAAAATAATCTCTACACCTAGCGTGAGTCTCTAACACACAGTCCTGAGATCAAGAGTCGCAGGCTCCACTGACTGAGCCAGCCAAGACCCCTTTAATTGGAATTTTGATGAAGATGAATGTCAATCCACATACAAGAAATAATACAGAGAGAGAAGCCTTTGTAAACTTTGCCCATATCCCCCTAGTGGTAACAAATTCAACAGCTATAGTGTAACCACAGTCAGATATTGACATTGATACAATTCCCAAACTTTTCCCTTAGTTTTACTTGTAGTGTGTGTGTGTGTATGTATTAGTTACTGTTATCTCTCCACCTTCTCATGATCTCATTGAAAAAAATTAAAGAAAAGTCTAAAAGGATGTACCTCAAAATGAGGGCAATGGCTGTCATCCCTGAGGAACTGTTTTCTTTGGGCACATCTGCATTGTCTAATTTTTCACCATAATCATATAATTGAAAACATTTTAAGAAAAAAATAAAACAAGAAAACGCTTTTTAAGTTACTGATTTATTAGGTAGGCTCCATGCCCAACACTCGAACTCACGACTCGGAAATCAAGAGTTGCGTGCTCCACTGACTAAGCCAGCCAGGCACCCCGAGAAAACACATTTTTAAAAGTCTTCTAGGTTGATGGCTTCCTGCCTTTGCACAGCTGATAGGCTGTCCCCAGGCTCTCTGCCCCAAGGGTTCTTTTCCTGTCCGTGCTCCCTCCTTAGGGCCGAGACTTCCCTTTTGATGACTGTGGCAGGGCCTTCACCTGCCTCCCTGTGGAGAACCCCCAGGCTCCGGTGGAGGCTGTGGTCTGCAACCTGGACTGCTTGCTGGACACCATGAGCCATCGGGTAAGGCTGGCCATAACCACAGGGCCTCATCCCAGAGACAGCCACACCCCTCCCACTGCACCAGCAGCTGTATATTCTGTGCTGGCGCAGACAGGAGACGCCAGGAAGAAAGGCTTTGGAGGTGCCCAGAGTTAGAGCTTCTGAAGGTTAGTCTTGGCCACATTGGTGGGGAGGTGTGGCCCTCAGAGGATGGGGGAGGGTTGGCATCAGCGCCATGGGTCAGGGGAGGCCCTGTTACCTCGGCAGACAGGATCTTTCTGGACAGGATGGCTGCTGGAGTGCATAGAACAGGCCGAGACTGGGCTGTGTGGGAGCAGAGGAAGGGTTGGTCCAGGCCACCAGCTGCATTCTGTCTCTCTCCACAGCTGGGCCCAGGCTCCCCACCGGGTGTGTGGGTTTGCAGCACCGACATGCTCCTGTCTGTTCCTCCAAACCCAGGTGAGTCTGAGAAGCCTTGGGACTGCCTTCCCTGGCCACAGCCAGATACCTTTCTTCACTTGGTCTCTGGGCCTGGCCTGATGCCCTGTTCAGAAAGGAAACTGTAGGGTGTGGAGAATGAAGCCCAGACCGAGTTAGGGCTTCCCCTTCTGGGCCTCAGTCTTCTTGGCTGTAGGATGGAGACACCCAGCCCTGCCCCTTCTGCCCTGCAGGGCTCTGTGGAAGAATTTGGGGAGGGGAGGTATTGTCATTCTCCCAGAGGAATTGAATGCCCATTTGGCTTTGGAAACGATATTCCCTTTAGAGTTGTCTGGATGCCCCTGCCCTGTGCTCTTGCCTCCACCTGGTTGGAGACCCCTGTCTTGGGTTGAGGCCCCTGGGGGAACCTCCTAACTGCCCCATTCACAGGGATCAGCTGGGACAACTTCCGGGGAGCAAAAGTGATTGCCCTTCCAGGGAACCCAGCCTATGCCCGGAACCATGGCATTTACCTCACTGACTCCCAGGTAGGGCCCCTGGGGCAGCTGTGTGGGCAGCTTGACCATCTGGGTTGGCCTCCTGGTCCTATGCTTGGGGAATCCTCTCATCCTGGACTTTCTAGCCTGGTCTGGATTTGGAGGAGGTCCCCTCTGAACAGCCCTTGTGCTCACTTAGTCTTTTGCCAAACATGAATTGCACACCGACCCTGTGCTAGGGTCTGTGCTCGAGGCTGTGAAAACATGCAAAGCCTGCCCTCTACCATCAGGGGTGGGAGTCTTCAGTGCTCGTGTCCTTGGGAGCACCCCGGTACCTGTCAGACTTCCGTCCTAGGTTTTCGTTTGGAGAACACCTTGCGGTGCCCTCCTTGCTGGTCCTTTCTTGCTCCTTTCCCTAACTCTGTTTTCTCCCCACATAGGGCTTCGTTTTGGACATTTACTACCAGGGCACCGAGGCAGAGATACAACAATGTGCCAGGCCGGATGGGCGGGTGCCACTGGTACAGCTGCCAGACCCATGCTAGGTTCTTTGGAGACCTTATGGGACGAGGAAGGGAGGGTTTGCCTATCTGCACTCCTTCTGGAAGATTCTGGGGCAGGCTAGAACCAGGATCCAAGTAAGGTCTAGAACTGGCATTCAGGGGAGCTGGTGGAGCCAGAATCTGAGGCAGGTGTGGCAGAAAGGCTGGAACCAGCCTGTGAGTAATTTCAGGAACGCATTTGGGAGGAAGTCTAGAATCTGATTTGGGGGATCCTTCTAGAATGAAAGGCAAGGATAGGAACATTGGGTAAGGGTCTGGGACTGGACCTTGATGAAGATGGGGAACTATTTCTCATTCTCTGTCTCTAGTTCAGGGAGGCCTGACAATTGGGGTGGGGGTCCCAGAAGGTGGATGTTGAGGGGTCCCTTGGTGGGAGCCCACTCCCATTAAGCCTGGATCCTGGGTGCTGGAGTGGCCCAAAGACAAAAGACCCTGCCTGATATGGCAGCCAGCCTTGCTTGGCCCATCTGCATGAGTCCTTCCCAATTCAGGGCCCAGGCTGGCCCCAGAGTCCCACAACCTGACTTGACCTCTCTAGGTCTCAGGGATCGCCTTCTTCTCTGTGGAGACTGCTGAGCACCTCCTGGCCACCCATGTGAGCCCGCCCTTGGATGCCTGCACCTACATGGGCTTAGACTCTGGAGCCCGGCCTGTCCAGGTGACTGGGGGTGTGGGCTGGGGACCCCTGGCCTTGGGTAGAGGCTCTGACACTGGCAGCCTGGTGGTCCCTTTCTTCTCTGGGTCAGTGTCTCTGGGAATGGGACTGCCCCAGCTCAATCTAGGAACCTTCTCAATAGATGTGCTTCCTTCCCCTTCCCCAGCTATCTCTCTTTTTCGACATCCTGCTCTGCATGGCCCGGAACGTGAACAGGGAGGACTTCCTGGTGGGGCAGCCTCCAGAGATGGGCCAAGGTGACATGGACATCGGAAGTTACCTGCAGGGTGCCCGGGCTGAACTGTGGAGGGAGCTTCGTGACCAGCCCCTCACCATGGGTGGGTACTACCTCTTGGCTCTCTGGGGAGACCACGGGAGTGAGGACCCCCCCAGGATGAGGCAGCTGCCTGCCTGGCCCCCAGGCTTCTGGACCATGCAGGCCTAGTGCATGCCAGACAATTACCCGCTCCGAATCCAGAGCCTGTAGCCCTCTTCCCTTCTTCCTTTGTCTTGTTCCTGGGCTCCAGTTCCAGTCTTTCTACTTTCTAGCTGTGTGACTTGGACAGGTTGCTGAGTCTCTCTGGATCTCAGCTTCCCCATCGGCACAATGGGCTCATTGCCATGCCTGCCTTCCCCTGGCCTGGTTAAGAGGTGTCTTCGGTGGGAGGCCTGGCCTGGCATCAGAGCTGCAGCAGGCATGGGGTTGGGGTCGGTGCTTGTATCTTTACAGCTTATGTCCCTGATGGCAGCTACAGCTACATGACCAGCTCGGCCAGTGAGTTCTTACACAGCCTCACATTCCCAGGGGCTCCCAGGGCCCAGGTGGTGCACTCCCAGGTGGAGGTAAGACCTGCCTGGAGGGAGGGCCAGCAGAAGTGCCTGCTGGGTGCCTGTGGACAGGTGGGATGGGGGCTCCAGGAAAGGGAAGGAATAGCCCCTCTTTGGAATAGAGTAGGTGTAGGTGTTATTATCCCCATTTCACACATGAGGCACTGGAGGCTCAGAGAGGTTAAGTAGCTTGCTTAAATCCACAGAGCCAGTAAGTGGTCATTTCAGGATTCTACATGCAGGTCTGCCTGAGAAACTAGAGAAGACTCCCTTCATGCTTTTCTGTGGGGTCTGCTGGGGGATAAGCACATTTGAGGTGATGGGCCTGGGTCATTCCCATGGGCTGAGAAAAGTGGCAGGGAGAGCTCATAGGTGGCCCTCAGGGTGGCAGGGATAGGGGTAGCTGCACAGATGGGAGAGGATTCCTGGGAGAGCTGTCATTTGGTACCTCTGTTACTGAGTTCAGATTTGTACTGGAGGAGAAGACAGGCGGAGCACACTGCTGGGGGAGCCTCTGGAAGAGCGGCATGAACAAGAGGGGATGGGAGTTGGCCTGAGGCTGGGGTCAGGGCAGAGGGATGTGCCTGGCTGTCAGGGCACAGGGAGCAGCAGGTATTCTGGCTGGGGCCTTGGCTGTGGGGGAGCCTGGGTCCTGGGCCCTCACAACATTCTGCTTGGCTTCCCAGGAGCCACAGCTCCTGGGTGCCAAGAGCTCCGTGGTCAGCTGCCTGCTGGAAGGCCCTGTCCAACTGGGTCCTGGGAGTGTCCTGCAGCACTGCCATCTTCAGGTGAGGCCAGGGGCAAGCAGGAGGGCAGCGCTCCAGGGGCCAGGGTCCTGTGTGTGTGTGTGTGTGTGTGTGTGTGTGTGTGTACTTAGGGCTGTGCTAGGATGCATACCTTTTCTCCTATCAGGGCCCTGTTCATATCGGCACTGGCTGCTTGGTGAGTGGCCTGGACACGGCCCAGTGCAAGGCACTGCACGGCTTGGAGCTGCATGACCTCGTCCTGCAGGGACACCACGTGCGGCTGCACGGCGCCCCCAGCCGTGTCTTCACCCTCGTTGGCCGTCTGGACAGCTGGGAGGTTAGGTGTCCACCCTGCCTCCCCGAAGGTTCCAGCCCATCTCCTACAAGTCTCCCTGAACACTGGCCTGAGGGATAGGTGGTGGGGAGGGTGCAGCCAGTTGTCTCAACAGGCCTTCACCACCCTTCTTGTCTGCTCTATGTGGTGGGCTTGGTGGGGTGGCCCGTGTTATAGGCCAGACACTGAGGCACAGAGAGGGTGGTGACCCACCTTGGACCTCAGAGCTGGTTATGATGGATTGGGCCGAGTGCCAGGCACCTGGGCAGGAACATCGAGGCTCCAGGGCTTGACGCTGGTGTCTCAGAATTTCCTTGCATATGTGCTCGTCACTCTTGCCATCCCCTCTGGCCTCAGTGTCCCTAACCCCTTTCCTGCCTCCTCCTCTTCCCCCAGAGACAGGGGACAGGAACGTATCTTAACATGTCCTGGAGTGAATTCTTCCAGAAGACAGGTGTTCGGTAAGGTTAACGGCCCAGATGGGACTCTACAGGCCTAGGCAGCTAGGGCAGGGCATCTGCTTCTCTGAGGCTCACCCCTGCCCTTGCTCCTGCCCCAGAGCAATACCCAGCCCCCTAACCATCCCTGGGGTCCAAGGTAGTTTTGGGCAGCCTGATTTGTCCCACCATCTTTCTGAGCAACTACAGATTGCTGGCTATGCTCAGGGTTTGGGATTTTGTCCAGTGGCCTGGGAAAAGAGGCAAGGCAGCCGGGCCTCTCTCTCTGAGCTGTACACTTGTGCTGCCTCTGGAGGAGTCTGTCGTGTCACCATGAATGAGCCAGCCCCCAGCTGACAGTCAGTCAGGGCTTGGTGATCAGGCAGGAGCCCTTGCTTCCCCCCTGCTAATATGTCTTTCCCCCACATCAGAGACTGGGATCTGTGGGACCCAGACACGCCCCCTGCGGAACGTTGCCTTCTTAGTGCCCGCCTCTTTCCCGTGCTCCACCCCTTGAGGGCCCTGGGACCCCGGGACATGCTGTGGATGCTGGACCCCCAGGAGGATAGGGGCAAGGCCCTGCGGGCCTGGCGAGCCTGCTGGCGTCTGTCCTGGGAGCAGCTGCAGCCGTGCCTGGACCGGGCTGCCACACTGGCCTCCCGCCGGGACCTGTTCTTCCGCCAGGCCCTGCATAAGGCGAGGCATGTGCTGGAGGCTCGGCAG
Organism: Herpailurus yagouaroundi; assembly: GCF_014898765.1. Classification (NCBI taxonomy): domain Eukaryota; kingdom Metazoa; phylum Chordata; class Mammalia; order Carnivora; family Felidae; genus Herpailurus; species Herpailurus yagouaroundi. Next base: position 25,058,246 of record NW_024412421.1, on the reverse strand, counting down.
GACCTCAGCCTGTGCCCGCTGATCCGGGCCGCTGTCCGAGAGGGCTGTCCTGGGCCCCTGCTGGCCACGCTGGACCAGGGTGAGTATGCTGGAAAGCCAGTCCCAGCGTCACCTGCCCTACCTGCTCTCTGGATCATCAACCGGAGGGTACTAGGGAGCTGTGAAACTTCAAAGTCGGGGAGAGACACAGTGGAGTGTACTTGTAAGTTTGGGGGGAAGTTTCCTCCCCATCAGTGGGGAGTTTGGTGAGAGGCTGAGGCTTGGGGCTGAGCCTCTGGGTCCTATGAGCATCAGCAAACCCAGCAAAGTTTGCACCAGGTTGGGATGTGGTTGGCTCTACCCAGAGGCCCAGGCACACTGGCTGGGGGCTCAGCCGTAGCCTGCTAGGCAACACCTCATTAGCCCCAGTGAAGCTGGTTGATGGTGGGGCTGAGACCGAACCCGGGTGGTTTGACCCTGAAGCCTGAGCTCCTAACCACTGTGGACATTCTGGGTGAGGGGGTGAAGAGGGGGCTGGGGCTGATAGGTTGAGAAGAACCTTGCTTGGCGGAGGAGCAGGGAACATTCATAGGCAAGAATATATCTTGGGTCCAGGTGAAGAGGTGTGAAGGACCTGGAGTGTTTGTGGGACTGCTGAGTAGTCTCTGGGGGCAGAGGGCCCTGGGGGCAGGCCCCCTCCCCTGCCACCCTGACTCCTGGCCGTTCAGTTGCAGCCGGTGCGGAAGACCCTGGGGTGGCGGCCCGGGCTCTCGCCTGTGTGGCGGATGTACTGGGCTGCATGGCAGAGGGCCAGGGAGGCTTACGGAGCGGTCCAGCCGCCAATCCCGAGTGGATGCAGCCCTTCTCATATCTGGAGTGTGGAGACCTGGCGGCCGGGGTGCAGGCACTTGCCCAGGAGCGGGACAAGTGGCTGAGCAGGTGGGTGCTCACAACTTTTGGAGAAGTCCTTGGCCATCCTTGGAGGTGGAAACCCACGGAGAGGTAGGCCCCTCTTACCACGGTTACCTAGGGCAGTCAGGTCCCCAAACCCAGGCAGTCCACCCCCAGCTTGGGGTTCCACGCCACCGTCTCTCCCATCCCTCTTGGCAGGCCAGCGTTGCTAGTGCGAGCTGCCCGCCACTACGAGGGAGCTGGGCAGATTCTGATCCGCCAGGCTGTGATGTCAGCCCAGCACTTTGTCTCCATGGAGGCAGTGGAGCCGCCAGCACTTGGGCGGTGGGTGGTGGCTGAGTGCCCTGCTCGTGTGGATTTCTCCGGTGAGCCCCTTGTGGCGTGGTGGGGTGAGGGTAGCCACCCCAGGGCTGGGCTGGCTGCCCTGTGACTAACTTGGTCTTGTCTAACTGCTGAAGGTGGCTGGAGTGACACGCCACCCCTTGCCTATGAGCTTGGTGGGGCAGTGCTGGGTCTGGCTGTGCGAGTGGATGGCCGCCGGCCCATCGGGGCCAGGGCACGCCGCATCCCAGAGCCTGAGCTGTGGCTGGCAGTGGGGCCTCAGCAGGACAAGATGACCATGAAGACAGTGTGCCGGAACCTAGATGACCTGCAGGATTACTGCCAGCCCCATGCCCCAGGTCAGGGCACCTGTGACATCTGCAGGTGGGAATGGCACACATGGCCAGCTGAGGGATGGGGGCAGAACCTTGGAGACCCTGCAGGCCATGGAGGCCTGTCCTGAGGGTGAGCCAGTCTGGTGGAGGAGCTCTGAAGTCACCCTGCCCGGGTACATGCAGGCCCAAGGAGGTAGGGCTGGCACATTTGCCTGTGCTGGGGGGACCAGAGGCCCTTTTATGGCTTGGAGATAGGGCCTCCAATACTTCTGGGGTTTTATCTCCCAGTGAGCCCCGTGCTGGGCTGGGCAATAGTGGACGTAGTTTGGGGTATCTGCTTCTACCCTTGAAGATCAAATTCCTTGCTGGTCCTTCCACAGGGGCTCTGCTGAAGGCAACCTTCATCTGTGCAGGGATCGTGCATATTGGCTCCAAGCTTTCCCTGAGAGAGCAGCTGCTGCACACCTTTGGGGGTGGCTTCGAGCTGCATACCTGGTCCGAGCTGCCCCATGGCTCTGGTCTCGGTGGGTGGGCCCTGTCTCCCTGCTGCCCACCAGTCGCATCCCTAACCTCCAGCCTCGCCTCCGGTCCCCTCCCTGGCCTCTGCCCAGCTGAGGAGTGAGCTGGGCAGAGCTGTTTCATGTCTGGCGCTTTCCTCTGCACCCTGCAGGCACTAGCAGCATCCTGGCCGGCGCAGCCCTGGCTGCCTTGCAGAGGGCTGCGGGCCGGGTAGTGGGCACAGAGGCCCTGATCCATGCAGTGCTGCACCTGGAACAGGTGCTCACCACAGGTATGGGACTGCCCTGGGGCAGGAGGGAAGTCATGGACATTTTCCCAAGGGCTTCCAGGGTCTCCCGGGACTTGCAGACAGCCACGTATACATATGCGTGGTCAAAGCTTCCTTGAAGTTGGTTAGAGCTTCCTTCTTACCACTCTGACCCTTTCTGGTGGTTTTCAACTTCAAATGTTTCTATCTCTAAGGACCTGATGCTTTAGGAGTACCTACTAAGTACTAGATTCTGTGCTGCACCTTTCATGTGTTTTATTAGGTACCCGTTATACCAGGTGCTATTTCTCATGATTCTGTCCCCACCTAGGGCTGTCTCTCAGGGTGAGGCTGGGCAGAGGTGGATTTGGAATAGGGGACAGGACTTTTAGCTTGCCTTCTGGCAACTTGCCCTGCCCATGGGCTGTGGTCCTTTGTGCCCCCCCCACTACCATATGGCTGTGATCATAATAGAATGCTACTAACACCTTCCACCTCTGCACCACCGTGGCCCTTTGGAATCCATGCACAATGGAGAGCAGCTAGTTTTTCTGACTCCAGATCCTAGGGTGCTCTGGTCACCTCAGGATGCAGGGCCTCATCCACAGGACGCTGGGAAGGAAGCTGCCGCAAGGACAGATAGATGCCTGATGATGGTATCTTCTCTGGTCACTTTGTAGCCCAGTCTCCTCCTTTTGTTGCCCTGATTCACATCACATAATGGGTAGTCATTAGCAAAAAGGGCAGCCTGTTAACTTTCCTTTTGAGGTGTAGCATTCAAATCCTTCATTTGGTCAATTGAAGGAGGCTCAGCCCCATTGTTGAGTTCCAGGGAGTCAGCTGATCAGAGTATCCACTCTGTGCTGGGCCTTGGGGATAAAATGAGCAAAAACAGGGTCTTTGCCCTCAGAAGGCATATGGTCTGTTGGAGACAGGCCTTACTCAATAACCACTCACATGAATGTATAATCACAAGCTGTGCCAAGTGCTCTGACGGAGAGGGGTGCAGGTAAGGAGTTCTTGACATTTGGGGCCTGATGCCTAAAGTTCCAGATGCCCCCTGCCATTGGCAATTTGTACTTTAAATCCTTGTAGGCCCCAGGTATGAAAGGCCTATCCCAGAATTATCTCAAGTTGTGACACTTTTGTATAGCTGCAAGAGGAAGAGATCCATACCTTTCATTCCTAAAGCAAGATGTGAACAAGCTCTTTCAATTTCAATAAGAGATGCTAAAAAGCTTTCCAACATCAACACCCTTTATTAGAAAAGACAGGGTGCAGGGAACTGTTAAGCTTCAGGGGAAGTCCCATGTTATCTCTCCTTGAGGGGAGCAGTTTACTGTTAGGTCTTATCCTTTGATATGCCTTACCCCAATTCCAGTTACACAGTAGGTCTGCACCCAAACTCAGGCGTTGTGAGTTTCAAGCTTGGCTCCGTAACGCTTTCCACTTGCTGGGCTCGTCCTGTTCTGAAGGCTGGGGGCAGAAGCTGCACAGCTCACCTGGCTCAGCCTGGGTCGGGAGAAGCGGGCTTCCCATGCTGGTGCTTGTCAGGGGTGCAGGACTGGGAGCCTGGGCTGGGAGAGAGAAGTTGGGACAGATAGGCTCCAAAAGTGATGGGACCCTGGGCTTGCAGGAGGTGGCTGGCAGGACCAAGTGGGTGGCCTCGTGCCTGGCATCAAGGTGGGGCGCTCCCGGGCTCAGCTGCCACTGAAGGTGGAGGTGGAAGAGATCACTGTGCCTGAGGGCTTCCTCCGGAAGCTCAATGACCACCTGCTCCTGGTATACACTGGCAAGACACGCCTGGCCCGGAATCTGCTGCAGGTGAGCCCTGGCCTCAGGAGGAAGGTGGGAGGCAAATGGCTCAGCTGGGCTCAGATCCTCATTGCATTCCTCCTGCCCCATCTGCAGGATGTGCTGAGGAGCTGGTATGCCCGGCTGCCTGCCGTCGTGCAGAATGCCCACAGCCTGGTGCGGCACACCGAGGAGTGTGCAAAAGCCTTCCGCCAAGGTGAGGTGCTTCTTGCCTGGAGCTCAGGGCATCAGGAGTGAGTACCTTGTTGCCTGTGGGTCTGAGTCCAGGAGCCTTTGCAGGCCTGGCCCGGGCCCCGTGTAGGAGGCCCCTGGGGACAGAAGCCTACTGTCTGCCCTCCACAGGGTCTCACACCTAGGTGGGTGGGAGTCCTTTCTCAGGATAACACTTGCATCATGAGGGAGGCCTCCAGCCCCACCTACCAGGAAGCAGACTGGGGCGGAGGCCCAGCCTCTTGAGTTCTGGGGAGTCAGCTGATCAGGGTTCCATGTCTGTGTCTACATGATTGAACACTGTACTGGGCACTATGCCAGCTGCTCTATGCACTTTAGTCCTCAACCCTTGAGGTGGGCTTTATCACTCCTATTTCCAGCCAGCACTGGACCTAGGTTTTTCACCAGGACACTGGTTAAGTAGTGCTTCTTGGCACATTATTCAGTCCAGAAATAGGTGTTGAGTATTCCAGCTCAGGCACACCACTCCCTTCTCTGCCCCCACCCAGGGAGCCTGCCTCTGCTGGGCCAGTGCCTGACCACTTACTGGGAGCAAAAGAAGCTCATGGCTCCAGGCTGTGAGCCCCTGGCTGTGCGGCGTATGATGGATGTCCTGGCCCCTCACGTGCATGGCCAGAGCCTGGCAGGGGCAGGTGGTGGCGGCTTTCTGTATCTGTTGACCAAGGAGCCGCAGCAAAAGGAGGCTCTGGAGGCTGTGCTGGCCAAGACTGAGGTACCTGGTGGTGCTGGGGGTGGTGATTGGTGGGGGACAGGAGCCCTCAGTGTGTCTCACCACTAAGCAGGGGCTACAGCTGCAAGTCTCCCTGATCACTTGCAGCACGAGACGTGGACTGAGACTTGCCCAGAACCCTCTAAACACCTGTCCTTTGCTCCCAGGGCCTCGGGAACTACAGCGTCCACCTGGTAGAAGTGGACACTCAGGGCCTGAGCCTGCAGCTGCTGGGGAGTGAGACCTCAACCTGATGCCCCTTCCCAGGTTTGTCCTTCTGTAAGAGGAGAAAACCTGGAGCTGCAGCAGCCTCTCCCTTCTTTCCTCCATGGGAAGGTCAGCCTCTACTCTATGCCCACCCCTTTGTGAACCTTCTCCCAAAGGAAAACAGCCAACGTGAGCTTGGGCCCAGCCCTTTCTGGAGTTTGGTGAAACTGGTGGTGCCTGGGAATAGGACTGTACCTCCTGGTTGACTGTGGCCTAGGTTTGTCCTCTGGACATAGGAAAAGTCTCAAGCATAGTGTCCAATGTGGCCTTTACAAATCCATGGCCAGCCTTGGCCCTCTCGCTCTCCATGAGGGCCTGGGAAAAGGAGGACAACCAGCTTTAGCACACGGCTGGGGTCCCCTGGTAAGGCCAATCCTGAAGAGGCTCTTTGAGGCATTTCCTGTGGCCTTCCTTGGAGGTCTGGCTTCTGCCTGAGAAGAGACTTCCTGTTCCACACTCACTCCCAGGCTGATTTGATGGGGGAGTGGGAACAGGGGTGGGGGTCTCTACTCTTGTTTGTGGTCATGAGCCAGTGCAAGTCACTGCTAATAGAGGCCTTAACTATTAACACTATGGACTATGCCACATGACCCAGTGTCTATGGACATTTGATTTCCAAAATTACAACCTTCTTGGAATAAATTCACTCTGTCCTTCAAGGTTGTCCTCCTAAAGCTTTTTTTTTTGATCCTGTGAGGGGCAGTTCCCACTTGCCTTGGTACTGTGGGAACCCCCCTGGGACAATCCAGTTTCTGGTGCTGAGGGCCCAAGGAGGGGATGAGGGTCCAAGATTAGATGAGGTGCCTGCTTTCATGTGGGTACTGACTGGCTGTGCGCCACTCTGGGTGCGGGAGGAGACTGAGGCTTTAAGCTTTTGTCTGCACATTTCAGTGCAACTGGTAGACCTGTCTTGCCCTATAGCATCCAACCCTCCCTGGAAATAGCACACTGGCATTATCACCAAGGAGTGTCTTTATTCAGCATGAGCATAAACATCATAGCCTCTCCTTGGGAGTAAACCTAATTCCCCAGGTCCCCAGATATACCCAAGTCCTTTAGGGCTGGCATGGAGGCAGCTCGTTTGCTGTAGTGTCTAAGGATGAGAGAATGACCACCCTGGTGCAGAAGGTTGGCCTGCCTTGGCTTTCCCATGTAGTTAAGAGCCCAGGGGGATTCATTTCTCCTGGTGGGGAGAGACTGCCTGCAAAGCACCACCGAGACAGGTCTGAGTGCAGACAGCAGAGTGAATTGAGCCTTGTTTCCTGCTGCCCGCAGTGGAACAGTCAGGCTGTCAGAGCTCCTCAAGCCAGACCTCCTTGCTCAGCTTCTTGGCTGTGGCCACTTAGGGAATGGGCCCTGAAGTATGACGGACCAGGTGGGCTCCCCCTGGCAGCTACAGACGCAGCCTTTTGATGTCCTCGCTGCGGAAGTCCATGCGTAGAGCCAGCACCTGGCGTACTTCGGCAGGGGTGAGGCGCCATGTCAGTGGGCCAGAGTTGGCACCCCAGTAATCTAGGATCTCAGTGACCTGTGGGGAAGAACACAGAAAGTCAGCAATGAGAGGCTATCCTGAGAGAAGGCCTTGGGCTCCACCAGAGACAGAGCAGGGGTGCCCAGGAAGAAGGTGCTCTGCAGGGCTGGACTGATGGTGGAGGCTTGGTGTGAAGAGGTAGAGAGGGATCCAGGTTTTGTTTCTGCCTCTTCCCAGTCACCTATCCCTTGCTAGGCCCGGAGAGCTGCACATACCCGCTCCAGATTGAGGATTGTGGCCATCTGGGAGAGCCGGGCAAACTTGTCTCGGATGGTCCAGGTGGTCACTGTGGTAAGGTAGGCAATGAGTGACCTCAGCTCCTTATCAAACTGCAGACCGCCCAACTGCAAGGGAACGCAAGCTCACTCAGTGTTCAAGGCCTGGCCCTCCAGCCACATGGAACCTGCCCCTAGTTTTCCTCAGTGATGGGCTGCAAGGCAGCTGGACCTCATGTGGTGCCTCAGTCAGCTCCAAGGCCTCAGAAGCCAGGGAAGGTTCGGGTCTGGATATGCAGGGCTTGCGGATGGCAGACAGAGGGAATGCAAGTCCTAGGGTGGCAGGACTTGTCTTCCTCAGAAGAAAAACAACAGAGCTGGGGACCCGTGCTTGCTGGACCTTACCCGGTTAAAGGTGGATTTCAGCACCACTCTCTCCAACTCGACGGCAACAAGGCTGGTCATGAGGCTGGTCAGGCTGTCATAGATGACTGGGGACAGGCTTGCCTGCACACAGAGGCTAGACATTAGCGGGAGTACTACCTAAGCCGCTCTGCCTATATAGAACTCTTCAGTAGGGGGTGGTGGGCACAGTTACAGGAGGCCATCGGGGAGTGTGTCTACAGGCTGGGGCTTGGAAGAGTTTTCAGAGTTCCCAGTAGGAGTGTGATGAGAAGACAAAGGCTGTCGATTTGGGCAGAGGTGGGTAATTCCATAACCTGGTCCCTAGAGCCTCTGCTCACCTTGAACTCTGCCATTTGTTGCTCCAGGTTAAGGATGAACTGTTGTACCCAAGGATCATTAGCCTCATAGTCATTGAATTCTTCCTGTTGTCAAGAAACAAGCTGGGTCACTGGGGGCCTCTCCAAAAAGTACCATGCACCCCACCCTGCTTTCACCCCTTTAGGAAAACAGAGGAAGAGGTCTTGTAGCTTCTGACTCATTCAGCTAAAAAGCAGCATGGACGCCCAAGCCAGCATATACTGTTGCTACTGTTTTATCATACTTCTGATCAGCAAATGGCTCTGGGCTGCCAAAAATGTTCCTGTCAAAAATGACATCATTAGGCTAGAAAATAAAGCTCCGAAGTCTATCGTAGGTGGGACAGAAAGCCTCAATAAAAGAGGACATATCAGGTCATGGCAAACTCCCTTTAGGTGTCTCTCAGAGCCCTTCTAAGTGCAGGAACAACCTGCTTACTGGGAAGAACCTAGTCTTTGAGGGTGAGGGAAGTGGGCCAGAGAAGCATGTAAGGTCTGGTCTGTTGAGACAGCTCTGCTGCCCTCCAGCTGGGGGTTGGGAGAATGAGGGGTAATCCTGGGCCTGATGGCTGACCTCCTCGATGTTGTGGGAGACAGATAAGAAGGTGTTGATCCAAGGCTGCACCTGTGGCTTGATGGCTGTGCTGTTTAACTCCGTCAGCCCTTCCTGCGGGACAAGGCAGAGATGCGTCAGTCACAAAAGGCACATGTACCTACCCCTTCCCTTCTGCTCCATCCATCCCTTGACCACCAGGGCACTGTTCCAGTTGGCAGGCTTTCCTGTGGGCCTGTCCAAAGTCTAAAAGAGATAATGCTAATAAAAGAGGTCAGAAACAACATGTTCATTTCCAGATCTGTGCCAATTCAGGTCCAGGTCATGGGACTGGTTTGGCAAACCCAAAAGAAGAGACTTCTGAGTGCCTGGTACTAGGCAGCACCTTTGGTTAAGGCCAAGCAGTGGGTCCAAGTAACCAAGTGGTTCCATTTCCTCTGAGCACCGTTCTGGGCTCTTGACACTGTGGGGGCCAAGTGGAGACTCAAGAGGACCAGAATGCTGGCTTGTCAGCATGACAACTGCTGAAAAATTTTCAGTCTTCAAGGGACTCACATGAGTTCAGTTTCTTGCATGCTACTCTCTCATTCCTCCTTGTTTCTTTATATATATGGAGCCCATAATAAACCAGTAACAATATGCTCAGAGCAACACTCAGGCACAGGATTCAGTCAGCAACTGATCCTGGGGCTTACCTGCAAGAGGTCTCGGAATTTGTTGGACACGGCAGCCAAGTCAGAAAGGCAGCTGTCAAATTTGGCCTGGGCCTGCTCCCCTCCAATGCCCTGGCTGAACAGCTTGGTGCAGTCACTCTAGGAGAGAACACCTAGCTATCAGGCTTCCCAGCATGGATGGGCCATGTGGGTGCCTGGAGGGTGAAGAGGATGCCCCATGTACAACCAGCCATTTCTCCAACTTCAGCTTTCTCTAAGAGCAGCTATGGTTGATCCTAGGCAACAGTCCTCGAGAGGTTTCAGAAAACAAGTGGCTAGCCACTTGACTCCCATTTCCCCCTTTGTAATATGAGAGTATTGGTAACAGGGGGTGTGAATAAGAAACACAAAAACCAGAAGATTTTTCATACCTTTAGAGTCAGACATTCCTAGCTTCAAATCCTGGCTTAGCTACATATTGACTGAGTGACCTTGGTCAAGTGATTTAAAGCTTCTGAGCTTCGGGGCGCCTGGGTGGCGCAGTCGGTTAAGCGTCCGACTTCAGCCAGGTCACGATCTTGCGGTCCGTGAGTTCGAGACCCACGTCAGGCTCTGGGCTGATGGCTCAGAGCCTGGAGCCTGTTTCCGATTCTGTGTCTCCCTCTCTCTCTGCCCCTCCCCCGTTCATGCTCTGTCTCTCTCTGTCCCAAAAATAAATAAACGTTGAAAAAAAAAATTAAAAAAAAAAAAAAAAAAGCTTCTGAGCTTCAATTTCCCTGTTTAAAAAGTGGGAACACAAATCCTTGTCCCCATGGTAGTTGGAAGAGTTGAATGCACAAAGTGCTTAGCTCAGTTCCTGTCAAGTAGTAGACACTAAGGAGATGCTAGCTTTTATTATAGGTTCTGTTTTTTAAATAATTTGGTCTGGCTGCCCAAGGGAGATCATCATGATCACAGCTAAGATTTAAATGCTTACTGTATGCCAGGCCCTGTTTAAAGCATTTAACTTTTTTTTTTAATGTTTTTTTTAAAATTTTTTTTAAACATTTATTTATTTTTGAGACAGAGAGAGACAGAGCATGAATGGGGGAGGGTCAGAGAGAGAGAGAGAGAGAGACACAGAATCTGAAACAGGCTCCAGGCTCCGAGCTGTCAGCACAGAGCCCGACGCGGGGCTCGAACTCACGGACCGCGAGATCATGACCTGAGCCGAAGTCAGCCGCTTAACCGACTGGGCCACCCAGGCGCCCCTAAAGCATTTAACTTTTATTAATTAAAGTACCTACCTTATGAAGTAGGTACTATTCCTACCCCTTTGTATAGATGAGGAAACTGAGACACAGGGAAGTTAATAATTTATCTAACACCACACAACAATTAAGTCATGGAGCTAGGATTCAAGCTGGGATTCTGGCTCCAGAGTTCCTGTTCCCAATCCCCACACGATAGCCTAGGAGTAGAGAATGCACAGGGGGAGCTGCTTGAAACTCACCACGTTTTGGTTTGCCAGGAACTGCCTGAATTTCTTGTAGTCTCCTCAGAAGTTTGTGCTGTTTTGGCCAGAGCAGGAGGAGCAGTGTGGAAGAGTTGCAAAGGGACTGATACAGCAGGCAGAAGCCCTCAGTTACACAGCAGCTACAATATACACTATCTTTACCTAGCCTTTTAAACTCATCTGTAAAATGGACATCACACCACCTGACCTATCTCAAAGGGCTGCTAGTGGGATTCAGAAAGAATACCTGCGAATGCAAATCTAAGTTGGGTAGAATTTATGGCAATTGTTTTTTTCAGCTCTTTGCTATCCTTTTTTTTACTTGGCTAATTCTACAGGCTCAGTTCTCAATTTCTAACATTTCCCAAAATATTCCTTGAAAATCCAATATTCGAACGTAAAGGATAAAGTCTGGAATACAATCTAAGGTGACATAACAATAACAGCCACTCTGCTGAACACATACCATGTGACAGATCCTGTGCTTTTGGTACTTTGTAAGTAGCACTCTTACTTTATTCCATTTTAAGGCCTTTTTGGTGTAAGTTCCTCATCTGGTCCGTTTTTCAGTACTACTGTAAACTCCCACCTGACTGCTCTCCCTGCGCCTCCTTTAGGAAGCCCGCCAGTTACAAGGCCTTCTCCCCTGTGCTGGGTCCTGGCCTCTGCAGGCTGCTCAGCCCTAGAGCTGCCACTTATCATCAGCCTGTGCCTCTGCAGCACTGTATCATCCTTGAAATAAGGGTCTGCTGAGGCAGCAGGACCCCGGCTTCCCTCCTCTCCCAGAGGCAGAGTTTGAGACTGGAACAGAGTTGGGCTCTTCGTTTTCTAACACTTAACAAAGTGATTGCTCCATGCTGCTATTTATAACTGTTAATACAATTATGAACTACCACTGCATGCGTCTCACATAGCTCATGTTTTATATTACTACATTCATTTTTCACAACTCTGCGAGGCAGAGATCATTCTTCCTGTTTATACATGAAGATGCTGAGGCTCAGGGAGGTAGAGAACTTGCCTCATGCCACACAGCTGGTCAGTGGTCCAGCAGAGACATGAACTTAGGGGGATCTGACTTCTAAGCCCAATCAATTTCCAACACACTATGCAGCCTTCCTTTAAAAAAATGGTAACTGCAACAGCTTTGTACAGGGTTTGGCAAACCCTATTTCATCTTAATTTCCTAACATTTTTTTGAGGACTTTATCATTTTTTTAAGTGCTTTCAACCCTTTTTTAGTTAGGCCCCCCAGTAAACCCTAATTAGGGCAGGAAGAAGATCTGTTTTGTAGATGAGAGTCCCCAAGCTCAGGGAGCTAAGGGACTTATCTGAGGTCACAGGCCAAGTATGTGCCACAAGTGCTAATTTAAATCCTCATCTTCCAGCTTGTGGGTCAGAGGTCCTCCCATGTTGATCCCCTCAAGTGCTCTAAAGGAAGGCTGGCTCAATGCCAGCGAATGCACAGGCCCTACCAGAACAAGCGCGTAGGAACCCCTCTCACAGGGAGGCCTGGAGAGGCTGCAGCTACTGAAAACTGATAGGCAATTTTCTTCATACCTCCAGAGTCTTCTTCAATGTGGAGATGTTCTCACTGCAGACTTCCACGTTGTTCAGGGTCACCTGGGAGGTAAGGACAGAGAATGTGACCCACTGCTTACTGGTGTTTGTACCCACTCCAGTGCCAGACTGGCTGACAGCTGTAATCTTGAGGCCCAGAGGAGGGCTAAGGAACACCCACAGCAATGGCATCAGGTATGGTGCTCAGGTCTTGGATTGGGCAGAATAGTGAACCGGGCTTGCCCTTTCTCCTGTGCCTGACATTAAGGCAGGAGAGTCATCTGATCTTAGGGGTAGTGACCCAAGGTTTCAGATCTTTTTGCTCCATGTTTCGGCACACAGATCTGGGAGAAGTCCTGTGACTTAAAGCCCAGGTCAGTGAGGCAAAGACTGACATTCATTTAAGAAATGCTTCCTGGGGCGCCTGGGTGGCTCAGTCAGTTAAGTGTCTGACTTTGGCTCAGGTCATGACCTCATGGTTTCTGAGTTCGAGCCCCGCGTCAGGCTCTGTGCTGACAAGCTCGGAGCCTGGAGCCTGCTTCAGATTCTGTGTCTCCTTCTCTCTCTGCCTCTCCCCCGCTCATGTCTGTCTCTGTCTCTCTCAAAGATAAGTAAAGATTAAAAAAAATAAAAAAAAAAATGCTTCCTGAAATCCACCCTCTCATAGGGTCCACAATTCCAGAAGGGAAGTCAGGTAAGAAATATCAGATAAAGATAAACACCATGCAGAAAAATAAAGCAGGGTGAGTGGACAGAAAGTGACAGGCCACAGGGCTAAAGCCAGGAATAGAGTCAGGTCTCCCTCCTCTCAGCCAAGAGCTCCTTCTTTCATAACTCTAATGCCTTATAAGCTTGATACAGAAATACCAATCATAAAAAGCAGCATGTTGCAAAAGTGATGATGAAGGCACCAATTGCTATGGTCATTTAGAGGAAAGAAACATTTTGCTCTAAGGCATTCAAGGAAAGCTCCATGGCTGAATTGTAACTGAGATGAACTTTATTCAGATCAAAAAGTCTGGAGTAATTCTGACAGATGAGGGTGAGTACATTTCTCCACTCCTATCAGTCTTTCTATAGGGCACTGTCCTGTTTGCTATTTTCTTAATGGTATTTAGGATTATCCAGTATCATTTTGTTTGTTTCTTGTTTGCCTTTCCCACTAGAATGAGGGCTCCATGAAGGCAGGGATCTATTTTGTTCTCTTTAGAACTGGATCTTTAGTTTTAACACTGCCCAAAAGAACTTTCTTGATGATGGAAATATTCTAAATCTGAACTGTCCAGTATAGTAGCCCCTAGTCATCTATGGCTACTGAGCATTTGAAATGTGGTTAGTGAAACTCAGGAACTGGATTTTTGGTTTAAACTTAAATTTAAATAGCCACCTCTGCCTACTGGCTACCCTACTGGGCAATGTAGCTCCAGAACCTAGAACAGTGCCTGATATATAAAAGTTTCTCAAATAAATATCTGTTGACTGAATGAGTAAATAAATGTGTTCTGAAGAAGGGAGAACATACACAGTTGCAGAGTGGCAGAAAACCCCAAAAAGTATTTGGGAATAAGCAGAGTCAGTACACGGATATGTGCAGAAAAACAGCAAGAGTTTGTAAAGCTGCAGAGGCGAGTGCAGTCAGACTGGGACTTGGGTGCTATGCTCTCCTGTGGACAACGGGTGGGCACTGAGGGTTATGTAAAACAGGTGAATGCCATACGAGCACAGCTGTGGCTTCAGAATACTAAGTATTACTTCTAGAGGCTGTGCAGAGCAGGAATCAGAAAGTATGAGAGGATCATACTGTCTCTGAACTGGTGTGCTGGTGGCATGACCATGAAGGCAGGGATGAGGTAGGGAGGAGCCTATTTTCAAAAAGATGAGTCAGGAACTTTAGGATTTCAGAGTAAAAGAAGAATTCGAGAACCCCAGGGATTGAGACTAGGATGGCCCTCTTGTGTTCCCTAAAGTGCTTCCCTCACCAGTGCTGCAGCTAATCGTGAAAGATCATGCTGCTGACAGTGCTGCTAAGGCCACTTCCATCGGGGAGGGATAAGACTTAAAGCCTTTCATTAGCATGCCACAACACAAGGTTGCTAACATCACAAGCTTCCAGAGAAATAAGTGTACTGTGATGACAGCTCAAGGATGAGGGCCACAACTTAAATGTTTCCAAAGCATTTAGGGGCATAAGAAAAATCTATCATAAAGGGAAAATGGATTTGGGTTCAAGAGGTATCGATTTCAAAGCTTCCTTGTACTGACAGTCCTTGTAAGCATGGATTCACTGGGCTTATCCCCGGCTCATGGCGAATGATATGTCAACACCGTTGGGGAATTCATCTTGACAGCCAAATGAATCAAGGTGACATAAGAAATGAGTGCTGCAGTGGGAGCGATGACATTTTAAGTACTTGGCGTCAGGAAAACTAGAAATCTGTCACTAACCATTTAGCATCACCTTTCATGTTGGCCTTATCTTTTGGGCCCTCAAACAATGAAGCTGTGCATGGCAGCCGAGAATGTGCAAAAGCACAGCAGCCAGTGTAATGGGGACTTGTGGGGCCAAGTGGAGGAAAATATCCTGCGCTAGAGGGGTAGGATAAGTGAGGCTCAGAGGCTGTCAACAAACCACCAAGCAAAGATGCAAAGCTAGGAGTCGTTTCTGAGTAGAGAAATGAAAGAATAAAATTAAGTTCCGTAGAAAATGAAATAACAGAACGCAAACAAAATGAAAAATTTAAGTCAGTTCATGATCAAATGAAGCTGGTTGCCAAACATTTTGGCAAAGGTCTCCAAAGGTGTATTTCAGAGGTAATAATTTCTTGGAGCTGATCCTCTTTTTTGGCAACAACCAGGACATTCCAGATCAACAGAACCCATGCTCAGGGAAAATATTTTCAGTGACAGGAAGTGAGTAAGGCTGCCTAAACAGCAGTCTGAGGACAAGTTCCTATGGGTTTCCTTGCACAGGTAGGTAGATATTGGTATGTTTAGGCTTCTGTCTCTGAGAACAACAGCTGTTAACACTTTTGGGATCACAGACCTTTTAAGAATCTGATAAAAGCCAAGGACCCTGCTTCTAGGAAAAAAAAAAGTATACATTTAGCATCCAACCCCAAGGTGTTCAGAGAGCCCCATCTGTGGACCACTGATGGAGAGCTCTGCTATTGGATGTCTCCTTCAGACTCTGTACCCCAGGAGCCAAGATGGCTCTGGCCAATGTGGGGGTGAAGCGGAATGCCAAGACAGCACATGCCACAAAGGGCTGAGCCAGAATACAGCTATATTCTTTTTGGCTCATCACAAACTGGCTGTTAACCTTGTATAAATCCCTTCATACTTTCATGTTTCTTTCTTCCCAGCTATCACACACCTGGTAAGACTCACTGCTTCATTTTGTGTCATTCTGGGTAGCTAAGGGCTTTAAAAAAGGTCATCTTTCTGAGGATGTTGAAAGCCTAAGAAGTTTGCTAGGAAAAGAGCCCTGGTAGGTCTAAATGATCAGTCCCCACCCATGTTGTGGGACTGGCCTTACAGAAGTGGTCTGGAAGCTTGGCACAGATATTACAGTTGGCTCTGTAGCAGGTGCAAACCAAGCATGATACTGAGTGGAGCCCCTCAACAGCTTCGTAGTCCTCTTGGGAATGAGCACTTGGGAGACCTGAGTTGCAAGGTGCCCAGCCTTCTAGGCAAGGAACAGTTCATGTCCTGCGTTGGGCTGCTCAGAAATAGGTCCCTAGTTAAGAAATGGTTTCAGAACCTTCTAAGAGGAGCTTTCCTTAAAGAGGAATTTTCCTTCTATACAGACACTGGAGGAAAAGTTTCCCGTTGAAGGCCAATTATACTGTGGCTTAGAGGTCATAGTTTAAACTCTTGAAATAAACCAACCAGCTCCTGACCTATAGGGCTACCTACCAGGAAGGACAGCTTGGCCTCGTCAGTGCTCTCAATGCCTTTTGTGTCAAATTTGCCTTGCTGGAGGCTGCTGTGCATGATGTTCACAGCACTCGTCACCCCGCGCTGGATGTCCTGTAAGGTGGTGGCCGGGAAGCCCATCCGCAGCTTGTTACACAAAACATCCCTGTGGGTGCAGAATGGCATATAGAGACTGACAGCATTCAATCTGGCTTCCAGGACCACAGGACCAGAGGGCCCATGACCCTAACCCAGCAGCATGGCCTGCTCTTTTGGGGGATTAACCAATCCTTGAGACGATAATATGAAAACTTGAGCATCCAGGGTATGAGAGAGACCCAACAACCCATTAATGGCACTGATGTGACAAGAACATACAGAGAAGACTGGCCAATTCTTTATTCCCTGCGAGGCTCCCAGTTATTAGCATTGAGCTCCAACAGACTCAAGAGGAGGCAGTACAGCTTAGTGAAAGGCAGTACCATACAAGTAGTTAGAGAACAGGTTTGGGGAGTCAGTTCTGGACTCTATTCCATATTCCATCATTTATGAGCTGTATGATCTGAGTCCCAGTTTTCTCATGTAAAAGAGGGCTAATGGTTGTTATCAAGACTGAATAAGAGCAAGAAATTCGAATAGTGGCTGGCCTGTAGCAATGGTAACTATGATTACTTTATTACAACTATTGCCTTCAACTGAGATGCCTATTCTCTTTCCTAGGTCTGAGGGCCAGTAACCCCTCCAATCCAGTCCAGGGAGCACAGACTTGGCCTGTAAGGTATCTGGCTGCTATACAGATGTCTGAAGTCAGGGATATTGTGGTATGGATAGAAGCTCATATCCTATATAGCACTGAACTGGAATCACATGGAAAAAAGGGAAGCAACATAGGCTTAGAAATCAGTCATAACTAGGAGCTTTTTGCTTCCTAGAAAGTAGAAAGGGAGTCAACTGTACCTGAAGTCAGACTCCAGCTCTGTGGTGGCAAGGTTGATCATGGCACAGAGACAGTCGATGCTGGAGCTAGACAGAGCCCGCCCAATGCACTTCTTAACAATGTAGAAGACATCATCCACCATGCTGGATGTCAACTGGCCCTTCTCATAGGTGTCCAGAGCCACAGCCTAACCAAAAGGCAAAGCAGCCAGTAAGAGCTCCAGTTCTGCACACCACTGTTCTAGATAGTTCTGGAACATGCTCTGGCTTTGCTCCCTTTTCTATAGCTTGTCCTTGTTTCTCCCAACATGGCTTACTCTAGTTATATCTTGGTGTCAATTTTCCTTGTCAAAATAGCTTAGTTCCCTACTGATGAGTATGTTAGGAAATTAAGTACTTAGGGACTTTGCCCTGGGGACATCTGTTAACTGGGATGTAAGACATCAGGAGAGGCCCTTCTTTCCCGAGTTTCCTCACCCACATACCTCAAAGAAGGCAGGGCACAAGTAGGCTCCCTGAGGAGCTAAGGTGTTCTTTTGTGAGCCTTGGGAAACACATCCAGCTGGGTCTTTGGAGAGCATGACAACCCCAAAAATGACCTCTTAACCATACAAAGTGGTACTGCTCAGTCAGCACCCAAGGATATTCTCAAAGCAGGACTAGGAAATGCGACATGCCTTGGCCGTTTCTTTCAGCCTAACTTCTTGGACACAAAGCCCCATTTCCAAGGGATGTGTCCTCTGTCCTACCTTATTGACAGTCTCCCTCATGAAGTACTCCTCCATGGTAATATATAAACCAATTAGCTCTTGCATGGTACAGCTCAAGAGGCAGTTATTGAGGAGTTTGTCCAGACACTTCTGGTGCTCTAGGGGACAGCCAAGAAAGAAATACTCACTTTTCTTCCCTAAGGCAAAAATACCAACTGTTTTCATTTTCCCGCATTCCTTTCTAGTCTTTGTTCCCAATGTGTACATAATTTACATAATTATAATCATGGTACAGATACAATTTTGTATTCTGCTTTAAACCATTTTATCATATACTCCTGAAACTAATGTAACATTGTGTTGTCAACTACACTGAAATACAAAAAATGAAAAAAAGATAATATCATAAATATTTTCACAGTTTCTATATAGCTTATTTTTCTTTTAGCTTATTTTTAATGGCCGTATGATATTTTATCAGGTAGATAGTCCACATTTTAATTTTTTTAAATGTTTATTTATTTGGGGGAGAGAGAGAGTGAACACAAGGTGAGGAGGGGGGCAGAGAGAGAGATAGGGAGAGGATCCCAAGCAGGCTCTGTGCTGTCAGAGCAGAACCTGATGTGGGGCTTGATCTCATGAACATGAGATCATGACCTGAACCAAAATCAAGAGTCAGATGCTTAACTGAGCCACCCAGGCACTCCAGTCCACATTTTTTTTTTTTTAATGTTTATGCATTTATTTTTGAGAGAGAAAGAGAGAGAGCGAGTGAGTGAAAGCAAGGGAAGGAAGGGCAGAGAGAGATTGGGAAACAGAATCCCAATCAGGCTCCGAGCTGTGAGCACAGAGCCCAATAAGGGGCTCTAACTCATGAACCATGAGATCATGACTGGAACCGAAATCAAGAGTTGGCCGCTGCTCAACCAACTGAGTCACCCAGGCCCCCTGCCCCAGTCCATTTTTTAAACTCTATTTTTAGGGGTGCCTGGGTGGCTCAGTTGGTTGAGCGGCCAATTCTTGATTTTAGCTCCAGTCATGATGTCATGGTTCTTGAGTTTTGAGCCCTGAGTAGGATTTCTGGCTGATGGCTTGGATGGAGCCTGCCTGGGATTCTGTCTCCTGCTCTCTCTGCCCCTCCCCCACCCATGCTTGCACTCTCTCTCAAAATAAATTAAAAAAAAAAATGAACTCTATTTTTAGACACATAGGTTATTTCTAAATGTTTTGTCATTATTAGAGAACATAGTAATTGGAGATTATAGTGAATTTTTTTTTAAGATTTTATTTTTTAAGTAATCTATATACCCATTGTTGGGCTCAAACTCACAACCCCAAGTTCAAGAGTTGCATGCTCTTCTGACTGAGCCAGCCAGGCGCCGCATGTCACTGATCTAAATTAAACACCAATCCCAAACTCAGAGCTGGTGAGGCAACATGGTGTAGAGAAAAGATTAGAAGAAAATAATTTAACCATTCTGGGTATTAGCTTTCCTCACCTGTAAAATGAGTAAAAGGCTTCAAAGATCCAGTCCATTCCTTAACATATAGTTAAGTCTAGCTTTCCTAGTTTGCCCACAGACCTCAGATGCTAAGAAGCCCTAGTTACTTCCTTGTTAACAGATCTGTGGCTTAACTATCAGAAAACAATGCCAATTCTGTCCCAGCCCTCCCAGAAAATATGGGAAACACGTCTTACCTTGCTTTACTTCTTCTGGGGCCATGGAGTCCCCTACCTCAAAATCAGAGCTGATCCTCTTCCTGAGGAAACGTAAATACAGCTCACTGCGGGCATTCATTAGGGTGACCTCAGTCAGGATAGGGTCCAGTTCCCTGAGATACATGGAGCAGAAGGAATAAGCAGGAAGACACTGGATTCCCTTAGATTTAAGAGATACAGGGCAAAGAGTCCCAAACTCCCTCTTCTACTGGGCCCAGAAGGGTTAGCTCTGCCAGATGGTCATCCTGGTCTGCTGGCCCAATTATAATCAGAGACAGCTGTCAACCACATATTCCACTTACCCGTTTCACCTGAACCATTCACCTACAAAAATGCTGTCAGGGCTAAATAAGAGACTGGGAGGTATATTTTTGTCAGTGGTTTGAATAAAAATGATCTATGCCTCACATGAAAGGAACCACAACTTCCCGTCCTCTTATTTAGCTGTGGTGGGATTTTAGGCTAAACCATTAAGCTGTGTCCCACACCCATTCACCTACCCAGATGAAGAGCCAAAACAATCTTTTTTTTTCCTTTTAATGTTTATTTTTGAGAAAGAGAGAGTATGAGTGGGGGAGGGGCAGAGAGAGGGAGACACAGAATCTGAAGCAGGCTCCAGGCTCTGAGCTGTCAGCACAGAGCCTAATGCAGGGCTTGAACTCACAAACCATGAAATTATGACCTGAACCGAAGTCAGACTCTTAACCGACTGAGCCACCCAGGTGCCCCGAGCCAAAATAATCTTGAATAAAATAACAAAATTGAGGGGTACCTGAGTGGCTCAGTGGGTTAAGTGTCCAACTCTTGATTTTAGCTCAGGTCATGATCTTATGGGTTTATGAGTCGAGCCTGTATTGCAAGGAGCCTGCTTGGCTCTCTCGTTCTGTTCATCCCCTGTTCTCGCTCGCTCTCTCTCAAAATAAACAAATAAACTTAAAAAAATTATTTTTTTAAAGTTTTTTTTTTTTAATGTTTATTTTTGAGAGAGAGAGAGAGATCAAGCATGGGTCGTGGAGGGGCAGAGAGACAGAGGATCTGAAGTGGGCTCCGTGCTGACTGCAGAGAGCCCAACACAGGGCTTGAACTCACAAACCGTGAGATCATGACCTGAGCCGAAGTTGGATGCATAACCAACCGAGCCACTCAGGTGCCCCTATTATTATTATTTTTTTGAAATAGGCTCTATGCCCCACGTGGAGCCCAACATGGGGCTTGAACTCACAACCCTGTGACTGAGACTTGAACTGAGATCAAGAGTCAGATGTTTAACCAAATGAGCCACCCAGGCACCCCTGATGAGTGATTTTTTAAAAATGTTTATTTATTTTTGACAGAGAGAGAGAGAGCATGAGCAGGGGAGGGGCAGAGAGGGAGACACAGAATCTGAAGCAGGCTCCAGGCTCCGAGCTGTCAACACAGAGCCTGATGCGGGGCTTGAACCCACGCAGTGTGAGATCATGACCTGAGCCAAAGTCAGAGGCTTAACCGACTGAGCCACCCAGACGCCCCTGATTTTTTTTTTTATGTTTGTTTATTTATTTTGAGAGAGACAGCATGAGCAGGGGAGGGACAGAGAGAGAGAGAGAGAGAGAGAGAGAGAGAGAGAGAGAATCCCAAGTAGGCTGTCAGCACAGAGCCTGACATGGGGCTCAATCTCATGAACCAGGAGTTCACAACCTGGGCCAAAATCAAGAGTTGGATGCTTAACTGACTGAGCCACCCAAGCACTCTGAGTAACTTTTTTTAATGTTTATTTTTTCAGAGAGAGAGAGAGAGAGAGAGAGAGAGAGAGAGAGAGAGAGAGAGAGCACGTGTGCAAGCATGTGCCTGGGGGAGGGGCAGAGAGAGAGGAGGACAGAGGATCTGAAGTGGGCTCTGTGCTGACAGCAGAGAGCCCAATGCAGGGTTCAAATCCATGAACTATGTATGAGATCATGACTTGAGCTGAAGCCACTTAATGGACTGAGCCAACCAGGTGCCCCTAAAAAAGTTATTAAAAAAAAAAATAATAACAGAGTTGAAGGACTCACACTTCCCAATTTCAAAGCTTACCACAAGCCTACAGCAATGAAGACAGTGTGGTAGTGGCATAAAGATAGGCCTACAGTTTAGTTGAGAGTCCAGAAATCTTCACATTTATGATCAATTGATCTCCAACAAGAGTGCTCAGACAATTCAGTAACAATAGTCTTTTCAACAAATTGTGCTGGGATGACTGATATCCACATTAAAAAGAATGAAGTTGAACCCCTCCTTCACATCATATACATATGTTAACTCATTTTCCACACTAAACTCCAAGAGATCTTTTCAAAACATATATCTGGTCATACTGTAATCATATGATTTCCATAGTGCTTAGGATATAGGACTCTGAATGGCCTGACTCTAAGAACAACCTCTCTGGATTCATCTCATACCAGGCTCTCCCCAACTCTTTGCATTTCGACTACACTGCTCTTCTTTCCCTGCTCTACCTGGAACACTCTTCACCTCTTATTTCTATTTACCGTTTTTTGTTTTAAGTTTATTTATTTATTCTGAGAGAGAGCGTGACAAGGGCAGGGAGAGAGGGAGAGAGAGAATCCCAGCAGGCTCTACAGCGACAGTGCACAGCCTGATGCGGGGCTCAAACCTGAGAGTCTGCAAGACCATGAACTGAGCTTAGACCAAGAGTCAGATGCTTAACTGACTGAGCCACCCAGCTGCCCCTTATTTCTATTTACTCTTAAGGTCTCAGATCTAAGGTCATTTCCTCAGAGATTTTTCCTTGAATTTCATCAGCTTAGGTTACATCCCTTTATTATATGCTTTCCTGCACCATACACTTAGTATATCATATTGATTAACAACATGAACTCTAGAGTCTGCTTGGATTCTGTTCTTGACTGCCATCTTCTCACTGTATGACTGTCAGCAAGTCACTTAACCTCTTCAGGCTTCGGTCTCCTCATCTATAAAAAATGTTTATGGATTAAGTCTGTGATCCTCAAATGAAGGGATTTTACCCCTCCACCCCACCCTCCACCCCTGAGACATTTGGCAGTGTCTAGTGACATCGCACTATCAGTATCTCGTGGGTGGAGGCCAAGGACACTACTAAACATCTTACAGTGAAGATCACAGTCCTCCATAACAAGGTATTATCCAGCCAAAATGCCAATAGTACAGAGGCTGAGAAACCCTGGAATAAATGACTGAATATTTGTTAAGTGCTTAGAACAATGTATACCATATAGTGAATACCATATACGTGTTAGCTATTATTATCTGTCTACTTTAGACTACAGACACCACAAATAAAGAATTAAGTTGGGTTTGCTTACTTTGTTTGCTGCCACCTTCATACTACCAAACATGAGTGCATGGCACCTAATGTGTACTCAGTAAAAATTTACTGATTGAATACATTTTTATAATGTTTGGGTTTTCTTTTAATGATTATATATTACTTTTATTTATTTATTTTTTTAAATGTTTATTTATTTTGAGCGGAAGAGAGAGCGAGGAAGGGGGGCAGAGGAAGAGAAAGAATCAGGCTCAGCACAGAGCCTGATGCGGGGTTCAATCTCATAAACCATGAGATCATGACTTCAGCTGAAATCAAGAGTCAGAAGCTTAACCAACTGAGCCACCCAGGTGCCCCAAGCATTTATTACTTTTATTAGAAAATACTAAAAGCTTGAATCATAGATAAAATATTTTTAAAACATAAACCACATTGTAACAGAGCAGTCTCTGAATGATACATGATTACCAGTTCAAACTTCTATGGGCTGAAGAAAAGAGGATTATTACCTTGGTTCTATTTTTTCTGTTGTAGAATTTCTCATCAAGTTGTTCTGGACATGTCGGAACTGCAATATACCAAAAAAATGAGAATGCTCTTCCCCACCCTCCTTAAACCTACCTCTTGCTGGTCACTCTAAACTTCTGGCATAGAATGTTTAAGTTTAGTTTTCTTAACAAGCAAGCCAAAAGTAGGGTATCAGAATGATGAGCCAAAGATTTACTTTTGATTTAGATGCTAATGCCCCCCCCCCACATCCATTACTGCACTTAAAAGTGGTGTTAATGGTATTACAACCAACTACTGTCTAGTAGCGTTCTAGAAATAAAATTGTATGGGCTACTCCTATTTCTAATCCTACTCTTACATCCTCTGCTCAAAGGAAAGGACAAATAAGTTTCAAAGAAAAAAAAAAAACAAGTATTACTGTTAGTACCTAAGGAACTAAGGAGAAATCTGAGACAAATTACTTGACACTTACTATGACCTTAAGAAGTAAAATTCTCCTTGTATCACCTGCACATTCTGTGTTAAGAGAGCTGGTCTAATGTTTCTGTTTTGTGTTTCTTTCACGAAGCCCTTTCTACTTATTTCGCAATCTTGTACTACGTTATCATCTTGATATCACCTCAAATCCAAAGTAAGCTGGTGACAGGCAAAATGCATGCCAGTTTGCATTCCGTATTTATTTTTCTACCTTCATCTTTTTTCATCCCTTCCCCTCCCCACTCCCATTTAATGTATTCAGTACTGCTGGCTAACATTGTTTCCAAACCCACCTGTGGCTTTCCCTTCTCACCTGCTGGTGGTAGTCCCTCTGCTTGATGAACTTGTCTACCACCTTCTCTACTTGTCTGTCACATTCCACCTGCAAGTATTTTATCAGGGTGTAAAGTCTCCCTGGCCCATAATATGTCTCCACTATTGGTTGGTGGGTCTCTACAATGCGGGCAATACCTAGAATGGAGAAAATGAAAGGACTGGATTCCAAATGTTCCTCCCACAAAATAAACTCCTTTCTTCTATCCAGGACTTATCTGGGGTCTAACTCAACCCTTTTAGACCTGTTTCACCACCCAAAATGAATACAGATGGTTCTTGCCAGTGCTAGGAGTTGCTAAGCAAATTTGTCTGTTAAATATGTACAACGCTTGATAAACTAGAAGGCATTTAAGTTACATTGAGAGTTTCAGTAGAAGCATCTTTGGAAATCAGCATTACTCTCTTCCTAGTAATTCACTTAAGTACTAAATTTACTCTTAGAGTTTGGGTCTTGAGGAATAGGGAGGATCAAAACACTTGAGAGACTCTAATTTTTGCTAATCAGATACTGAATAGGAAGTTACTTCTCTGATAAATAAATACACGGCAAACTACAGGATTAAACCGAAGGTTAGCAGGGAGAGAAGAAACACTAGGATGTGGGCATTACGTAGGAACGCCTTCAGTCTCCCTCAAGTGGAGAACGAGACTTACCTTCAAACAGAAGAGTGAGTGTGTCTGCAAAGATGACTGCAGCCCTCCGGTCACGCATGTCTGTCCCCAGCACCAACAGTAGATTCTCTTCAGCTTTACTGGCCACCTGAAAAAAGTGGAAAATCCACAGGAGTTCTTGGATCAAAGGTTGGCCTCAGTTTTCCAAAAAGATCTCCCATTGACTTTCTTTTTCCCATGTTTGCTTTGATGCTTGAAAGCCTACACAGCACACAGGAACCTCCCAGTGGGCTCGGGGTTGTCTGGGCCTCAGGCAAGACAAAGAACTTGAACACAGTGGTAACTCTTCTTCAACTCAGAGTTGTAAATAATGCTTTCCTTTTCTTTGAAGATATGTACTGCCATTAGCCAAAGGCAGAGAGTCCCCAGTTTCACTAATCTTCTCCAAGTATAACAAAGTTATTAATGGTGCTTTATTGAGCAGGACAAAGAATCTGGGTACCACAGAAGGGATTTTTAAAGGATTAAAAATAAAAGCCATTTCTAGGCCCCAGATGGCAAAGTACTGATAAAAAAAAGTGCCATAAAAACGGTTACATATATGTATAATGCATTTTCTTTTTAGCCAGCTCCATCTTTCCCTGATTTTATTTAATTTTTTAGAATGTGTAAAACACACACACTTAAACATTCATAAGGAATAAAGGAGTGTTCAGTGAAAAGCCGTTCTTCCTCTCACCTACTCCTCTTGGTCTCCTAAAATCTCTTCTCCAGAAATAACTGTTGTTAACCCTTTGAAAAATATCCTATGCTTATACAAACATGTATTTTTATTGCCACTTCTGTTATTTTTTGGAAAATGTTTATTTATTTTGAGGGAGAGCCTACACACAAGTGGGGAAGGGGCAGAGAGAGAGAGAATACCAAGCAGGCTCCACATTGTCGCTGCAGAGCCTGATGCGGGGCTCAATCTCACCAACCCTGAGATCATAACCCAAGCTGAAATCAAGAGCTGGATACTTAACCGACTGAGCCACCAAGGTGCCCTACCACGTCTATCATTTTAAGCAGAAACAAAAGTATTTAGTCTAACTTAACTATACATCAGAGCATGAAGTATGTCACCATGTATGCATCTGTCTCTTTTTTTTTTTTTTTTTTTTTAATTTCTAGTCGGTTTTAGTAAATGGTAGCACCCCATCACATGCCTCACCAGTTCAGGGTGAGAATTTTCTAATAAAGCTTTTCTAACATTAAAACTGCTTCCTTTCGTATCATCCTAAGTTCTACCCCTGAATTGAGGGGAGAGACTGGATGGGCCCTAAGTTTCTGCGGGAAATCTAAAGTGGTATGTTCCTTCTTTGTAAGGAGATGGGACAGGAAGAGCAAGTTCTAGTCCCCAAAGAAAGGACTAACAAGCAATAAATATGTTGCTCCATCCTCGTGAGGCCTGCCTGCCCTGAAAAAGGAACTACATCCTTAACCCTTAAGTGTTTCATTACTTCTTGCAGCAGAGAGTCCTAGGCTTCTCTTAGAGCCCCTACCCTCCCTCTACCACCAGCGGTAGTGAGGTAGTGAGCCAGTGCACGGCTGGCCTCAGCCATCTTGTGCATGTCATGCTTCGTCTTGATCACAGGGCCCTGGTTGTGAAAAGCCTCCAACAGCTCATGGGACAACTTCTCTGGCATCAGTACCTGCTGGTGCTTCTTCTCCTGGCACTCAGTAATCATCCACTGTCTCATTTTTCTTAATGCAGAACAGTGTTCCATTATAGAGAACTCTGGGAGATGTGGCAGAGGGCACTCTGACATATAGTTACAAACAATAACCCTCTGCATACATGCCTGCTGAGATTTGCTTCTTTCTATCTAAGGTCAAGGGAAAGAAGCTGAGACTTTAACTGAAATCTGTTTCTTTTTCAGGATTTAATGATAAGTGACATCACTTGCTTCATCTCAATGTGGCTTATTTTGAGCCTCAAGCCTGGTTATGAAGTCTTAAAACAACTAACCAACAACTCTGAATGCTCTTAAAAGAAGCCAGTTCTTGGCTGACAGCTTAAAAAGTGTGATTCAACTTGTCAGAGAATTTGCATTTTAGTTTTCCTACATTTTCACCTAGTTGTTGGAAATGAATGTGCATCAATAGCAGTTTCAGCCATGACTAGTATGCAGCAGGCTGGCAACACGTAAGTGTTGAATGAATGTATACTTCCAGTCCTGCTACACTACAGTCAAGAGAAGGAAAGGGCAAAGTGAGAAAGAATCCACAGAAACTGGATTGATACAGCGTCCAAATCTGCAGTCAGAGAACCATACCACTAACCTACCAAGCAATCGGGGTCATACCTGCTTGCAAAGGTATTCTGAGAACTTGCTTAATCCCTCCTCATGCAGACCCAGGAGTGGAAAGATCTTGAAGAAGCGCTCCACCTGAGGCAAATCCCCTTCCTTGGTAGCAATGGCAAACTTCTCTGTTACAATGGCTTTGAGACGCTGCTCAGCTTCCTGTAGCAATTTCAGGTTGGCGTCAATCATGCTGCCTGTGCAATGGGGGGAAAATGAGAATTAATATAAAGAATGGTACTGTGTCAGGTCTATGCCACTTTGTGCACCACTATTCATTAGAAATACACAGAGAAGTTACAATCAAGTAAAAGAAATAAGATCTATGCACAAATAACTATAACAAAACAAGCGTATGGTAAGTGTAATAAGAAAAGCGTGCACAAGTTACATTTCTGATTGAATTAGAAAAGTCTTCCCAGAAATGATATCCCATCTTTTAAAGATGAGCAGGGGTTTGATATCTGAGTAAGAGGAACATAAGAGGAACATACATTCCAGACAAAGGGAATGAGAGAAGCAAAGTAACAGAAACAAAAAGATGAAGAGAAAAAAGTACATACATGTACAGTATTGCAAGTAATATACACTCTGGCATATAGAGAACTCCATATATGTGCACAATGAATGGATTCACGAGTGAATAGTACAAAACCAGGTGAGAAGGCCTAGAATACCAGGCTAAGATTTTAATTTTATGAGTAGACAATAGGGTCAAGTGGAAAGAACCCACTGATCAGAGAACAGATCTGGACTCAGTTTCCTTTTCCGTAAAATGGGAATAACAACACATACCCTAGGATGGACTACAATCTATATAGGGTCGAATACCAGACAAGGAAATTGCCTAACAGAGGTCCTTTTCATGGTTCAGTTTGCCTTATTCAGATTATAGATGCTTATGACTACAGTAGAAATCAACAGTTTGGGATAGATACTTACCTTCTTTGCCCTGTCGGCTGAGCTCAATGACTGATTTGTCCAGGCACAAGTAGCGATGAATATGGGCAGCAGCCTGCTCATAATCTTCATTCCTCAAAGCAGTCTGAACTCCATCCATGCAGAACTTCAGGTCCAAGATATCATCAGCTCTCTGAATGGCTTGATAGAGACGGTTCTGCAAAAAGACTTGGTGCTTAGAAACAATGTCCTATTCTTTCAAAGACATCTCTTCAGAAGGTATGGAGATTCAGCGACAGAATCTGGTTAACCAGAAGCCCTGAACCACTACCACTCACAAAACTGTTATTGACAGATGATCAATAATACTGACAGGTATCATACAATTTTATTTATGTGACCAGATCAATCATTTTAATGGAAGCAGGAACAGGGATAAACCATATTTACATTTGGCTTATGTTAAATTAATAATGGAACCAGAGTGTATTTGATATTTTGGCAACGGCATTGTAAACCATGTAATAAAATAAACGAAATATATGTAAAGTATTTTTCTTTTAGAATTAAGCAAGAATTTGTTCTTAATGTTTGTTATTTTTGAGAGAGAGCGAGCGAGAGAGGGAGGGGCAGAGAAAAGGGAGACACAGAATCCGAAGCAGGCTCTGACCTGTCAGCACAAAGCACGATGAGGAGCTCGAACCCACGAACCGTGAGATCATGTCCTGAGCTGAATTCGCACGCTTAACCAACTGAGCCATTCAGGCACCCAAGCAAGAATACTTTAAAGAAACTTTAATATGTGACTTGGTCGCTGTGTGACTATAGTGTTTCATGGTAAGTTATTTTAGCAGGATCTAGACAGAGTGGGAGGAATTATCCTATTTCATGGGGGCAAACTGAGGCTGGGAATGATGTATTCAAGAGCCCAGATCATATGCTATTCACTACTGTAGTCATTAATGATTTGCGGCACTTGAAATGTGGCTAGACACACTTCACATGTGGCTAGTCCAAATTAAGATGTGTAAGACACACACTGGATTTCAAAGACTTAGTACAGAAATAAGGCAAAATACCTCACAAATAGCATTTTATAGTAATCATGTTATTTTGGACATAATGGGTTAAATAAAGCATATTATTATAATTATTTTTACCTATTTCTGTTCTTTTAAAAAAATGTCTACTAGTGGGGCGACTGGTTGGTTCAGCTGGTAGAGCATGCAACTTTTGATCTCAGGGTTGTGAGTTCAAGCCCCATGTTGGGCACAGAACCTACTTAAAAATAAAAAAATAATAATAATAAAGTAGAGATGGTTACTATAAAATCTAAAATTACATATGTAGTTCATATTCTTTTCCAAGCTGGATACTTTTATTTCATTTTCTTGCCTGACTGCTATGGCTAGAAACTCCAGTACAGTATTGAAGAAAATCAAGAGCTAACATCCTTGTTTTATTCTTGATTTTAAGGAGAAAGCACCCAGTCTTTTACCAGTATGATGTTAGCTGTGGGTTTTTCATAGATTGCCTTTATCAGGTTGAGGAAATTCCCTTTTATTCCAAGTTTTATGAGTTTATGCTTTTTCCGAGTTTATGAGATGACCATGTAGTTTTGTCCTTTATTCTATTGATATGGTAGATTATATTAACTGATTTTCAGATGTTAAAGCAACCCTACATTCTCACTCAGTCATAGTATAATCCTTTTTATATGTTGCTATATTTGGTTTGCTGGTTTGTGGTGTTTTGAGGATTCTGAAATCTTTACTCATAAAAGGTATGGGTCTGAAGTGTTCTCTTCCTGTGCTATCTTCAGCACAATATCAGTATCTTGCATTAGATTTCTACTGAATGGTGCTGCTCTAATTTTTAATGTCGTGGCTTTTCTACTGCCCTCTACTAATTCGAACATCAGAAGTTCAATGGGATTACCTTAGCCAGGTCAAGCTGACGGACTTTGCTGGACACATTCTCAGCTAGATTGCAGGTAAAGGCGATCATTCCAGCTAGCTGCTTTGCATCTCCTTCAATCAACTGCAGGTTGGGACTGGAGACATATGTCAGCACACACATATCCACAGGGGGAGAAGGAATGAGTAAGAGATGGAAAGTTTTTTGTAGATGGAGATCATGTCTTCTATTCTCTTTGTACCTCCCCAAAACTTTTAGCTCAGTTCGCTCTACTCACAGCTTTTTCTTTTTCTTTTTTTAAAAGTGTATCTAGGGGCGCCTGGGTGGCGCAGTCGGTTAAGCGTCCGACTTCAGCCAGGTCACGATCTTGCGGTCCGTGAGTTCGAGCCCCGCGTCAGGCTCTGGGCTGATGGCTCAGAGCCTGGAGACTGTTTCCGATTCTGTGACTCCCTCTCTCTCTGCCCCTCCCCCGTTCATGCTCTGTCTCTCTCTGTCCCAAAAATAAATAAAAACGTTGGAAAAAAAAAAAATTTAAAAGTGTATCTATTTAGCAGCGTCTGGGTGGCGCAGTTAAGTATCCAACTTCAGCTTCGATCACGATCTCATGGTTCATGAGTTTGAGCCCCGCATTGAGCTCTCTGCTGTCAGCACAGACCCTGCTTCAGATCCTCTTCCCCTCCCCCCCATTTGCGTACTTTCTCTCTCTCTAAATAAATAAATAAACTTAAAAAAAAGTTTACCTATTTATTATTTTGAGAGACAGAGAGAGCATGAGCACCCTCATGTGCATAAGTGGGGGAGGGGCAGGCAGAGAGGGAGAGAGAAGGCATCCCAAGCAGGCTTTGTACTGTCAGCACCGAGCCCAACCTGGGGTCCAAACCCATGAACTGAGAGATCATGACCTGAGCCAAAGTCAGACGTTTAACTGACTGAGACACTCAGGTACCCCTACTCACAGCTTTTTCTAAAAAGTATTTTACTGAAAACTCAGGCCAATATTAAATAAAAAATTACTCTCTATAAGTACTAAAGCCACCCCTAAATAGGTACTGCTAAAGAACTAGAGAACAGATGCTTCCAATTGCTGAGTATAAAATACACTAACCAACAATCACAGAGGGTGAAGAGGTCAAAGAGCAATTTTTATGGCTAACAAATACACAAAGTTTGTAAGAACAATGGTTCTCAAACTTGAAACATACATCAGAATCACATGGTATGCTTGTTAAAAGCGTGCCAGATTCCTGGGCTTCACACCCAGAGTTTCTGGTTCAAGAGGTTTTGAGTAGAACCTTGTAATTTGCATTTCCAATAAGTTTCCAAATGAGTTTTGGTACTTGTTGGTCCAAGGATACATTCACCAGTAAATTATACCCTTAAGTGTTCATTTTACCTTGAAGTAATCCTCCTCTACACTTCAAAATCAACTGGCATTTTATAACAGAAAGTTAAGAAAAACAGGAACTGGCATTTTATAACAGAAAGTTAGAAAAAACAGTGGACCTTGCTGGAATTACAATGGCTCTTGTTGAGATGGAGACTCACCCCATCCGGTGTAGAGTGACCATTTTACTTTCAATGGTGTTTTGCTGTTCCAAAAGAGCATCCAGTTCTCTCTCTACCACTTTCTGAAAAATAGACAAGCATTTTGTTATCAGAATGGTCATAAGGAACTTTAAAAAATGATCTAACCCAACCACTTAGCTGAAAGGTGAATCCCATTCCAAATGTCTTTCCTTTCACTAAGTTCCCCTAAGGCTTTAATGAACAATACTTCATTTTTGCAGTGATCACATTGCATAATGGTTGCTACCTTCTGTATATTTTCATTCCATTTAGCAGATGAATACCACAAAGGAAGGGAACTTTTATTCAGTATCATTATCTTAGTGCCTAATGCAGGAAAGCATTTAAAATATAATGGCTAAACAAATGAAATTTCTTAAGTGGTAGTTACAAAGAGTCTCTTCGCAGTGTACAGTGATACAATCAGTACCCGGAAAGAATAAGTATATAATTGTCTCAGCCAAGTTATTTACTGCATCACTGCAACTAATGTAACCTTCTTACGCTTGAGTTTCTTGATCCGTAAAATGTAAGAGTATCCCAAAGGACTGTTGTGTGAGCCAAACAAGATAACAAACATAAACTGCTTAACGCAGTATGGTGGCATATTGTTCAATAATAGCCATTATTATCATCTATGAATTTCTATTAAAATAATTCAGTAGGATCCAGAGGGAAACTTCCCTGGACAGTGATCAGATACAAATACAGAACTGATATTGTTCTGTCTGGAAGATGGACTTAAATTTCCTTTAAAAATGGACTAACTCAATGAATGCAAGCTTAGGAATGTTAACAGTACTGAATTTTATGGAGTGCCTGGGTGGCTCAGTCAGTTGAGAGTCCGACTCTTGGTTTTGGCTCAGGTCATGATCCCAGGGCTCTGGGATGGAGCCCTGCATGAAGCCCGGTGTTGGGCTAGGCGCCGAGTGTGGAGCCTGGTTTATTCTTTCTCTCTCTTCCTGTGCCCCTCTCCCCAACTCATGCACTCTAAAATTAAATAAATAATAAGTTCTTAACACTGAATTTTATAAAGCACATCTTGCTGAAAAATGTTATCATAGGGGCGCCTGGGTGGCGCAGTCGGTTAAGCATCCGACTTCAGCCAGGCCACGATCTCGCGATTTGATTCGGGAGTTCGAGCCCCGCGTCAGGCTCTGGGCTGTTGGCTCAGAGCCTGGAGCCTGTTTCCGATTCTGTGTCTCCCTCTCTCTCTGCCCCTCCCCCATTCATGCTCTGTCTCTGTCCCAAAAATAAATAAACGTTGAAAAAAAAATAAAAAAAAAATAAAAAAAAAAAGAAAAATGTTATCATAAACTGCTCGAGTTGGTGCAAGTTAATGTTTGAAACTATTCAAAGATATCAATAATCCCCCCTTGCTCTTGCTGAAACTGTACTCACAACCTTAATTAAAAATTTAGTTTAGGGGGTGCCTGGATGGCTTAGTTGGTTAAGTCTCTGACTTCAGCTCATGTCATGATCCTGGGGTTCATGGGTTCAGAGCCCTCCATCAGGCTCTGTGCTGACAGCCTGACACCTGCTTCACATTTTATGTCTCCCTCTCTCTCTGCCCCTCCCTCGCTCACACTCTTTCTCTTGCTCTCTCTAAAAGAAACACTAAAAGTATGGTTTGGGGGGGGGGTGCCTGGGTGGCTCAGTCGGTTAAGCGTCTGACTTCAGCTCAGGTCATGATCTCACGGCTTGTGGGTTCGAGCCCCGCGTGGGGCTCTGTGTTGACAGCGCAGAGCCTGGAGCTTGCTTCAGATTCTGTGTCTCCCCCTCTCTCTGCCCCTCCCTGGCTCGTGCTGTCTCTCTCAAAACTAAATAAACATTTTTAAAAAATTTAAAGTTTGGTTTAGAGAACAGCTACTAAATGTTTATTAATTAATTAATTTAGAGATAAAGTGCAGGGGGGCGGGGAGAGAATCTCAAGCAGGCTCCACCCTCATCCCCATGACCCTGGGATGATGACCTGAGCCAAAATCTAGAGTTGATGTTCAGCTGACTCAGCCACCCAGGCGCCCGCTACTAAAACTTTAGATCAGAGCTTGGATCTCTTTCTTCTGACTGGCAAGGAACCCAAATGATATTCACAAATATACTGACAGCATCAGGTTGCCACGGAAAATGAAGGAGGCTGTAAGGAATCTTCAAGAGAATACAGTCCATCCTCCTTATTGGCCAGAAAGCAGGGGCCCGAGGGATGAAAGTCACTTGTCCAAGATTAGACAGTTGTACCTGTCTTTAAATCTCAAGCTTCCACAAAGCTGTACACTTACCGAACTACAGTTACACCCCCAAATCTTTTCCCACAAAAATAAGTCTTAACACGCTTCAAGTTTATTTGCAATAACTTCCTCCTTAAATATTTGAGATAACACGGTGAAAACGTTTCCTAATTTTTATATTGCTAAGTCAACGCAAGGGAGCCTTTAGTCTTATTTTGAGAAGCGAGTTGACCTACGCTGTCAGTCTAACTACTCCGGCAGAAAAACCTACATTAAGGGCCAGGCAAATAAGTGGGGTGGGGACCAGGAGTGGAGCAGACCGCCCGGATAACAGGGAAAACAAGCTTAGGGGCATCAGTCCAAGTGAATAGAGACGTCAGGTCCCGCCAAATACACTCAATTACACTCCTGCTTCTTCAGTAAGTGCTGTTTTGTTTCCCTCGGCAGAGGCACAGCGAGAACTTCCCACAGCCCGATTTCCCGAGACTGACAAGTCCTAAGCCCATCGCCTCTGGCTAGCCCCCCACCTCCTCGCCGCAGAGCCGTTCGTATACAGCCTCCAGCTCCTGCAGCTCGGTCAGGGAGCGAATGAGCTCGGTGGAGATTTCCGAGCAGCGGCCTCCTCCCATTCCCTCAGGCGGAGAAATCCCTGACAGCTTCTGAGGGGAATCGAGGTCCGCCATCTTGTTCTCCATTTCGCGCTTCCGGCTCCGCGAGGCCCCCTCCTCGTTTGCGCGCCAGGTCTTTTGGGCTGCCCACGAAATGCCCGATAGATTTATGGTTTGTTTTGTTTTTTAAGTCCACCTTAAAAGGTCTATTTTTTATAGTCTCCTGGGAAAAGTAACGGCCATAAGGTATGTTTAACTAATTTTTAATGCGGAGTCAAAGAAAGACAGAAACATAAAAAAAAAAAAAATTACTTATACATTCTTCAGGCGCCTGTTGGGGACTGTTTTACGTCGCGGGCCCGCTTTTAGGTCCCTGCTTTAAGAGCTAATGGCGGAGCCTGGCGGGTTGAAGTTGGCGGTGGCCTAGGCCTTGAAGGAATTCAGCATCTGTCGGATATCCACGCCATCCTTCCTGAGGCAGGGTAAAGAAGCAGCCTTCCGACTTCCCCGGGCTTGGGGAGGCAGAGAACGGCTATGTAGGAGGGTTAGCTGAACGTTTGGCAGAGGTCTTTAAAGCAGCCTAGGCCCGTAAGGTCCCGGCAAAGGACGAGGAGGAGGTGGAGGGGAACGCTTGCGTACGAAAATGGCTTTCAGGAGTCGTTTCCCACTTCCTTTTACAAGGGGGGAACGAAGCCTGGGTCAAAATAAGATTTCTAGAATTCGTCCTGCTTTTTGCCCCTGGAGGAGGTGTGAGCTGGGGCAAGACGGACGTAAAGGACACACTAACTGTAAGGTGGGACGACCCAGCGTGTTAAAAGCGTAAATAACGGGAACAGTTTTTGGAGCCAAGACCCTATTTGGAATTTGTGTTTTGGTAATGGGGTAACTGTTTCCTCCACTGATTTTCAGTTTTATCATGTATAAAGTGGGGGACAATAATATTTATTTTGAAGACATTGCGAGTTTCAATGCTGTGATGTACCTTTGGCGCAAGAAGAAATGGGGGCAGCAATCACAGGCTCAGCTTTTAGTAGTCAGAGACAGGAGATAGAAGTGGGGAAAATCACAAAACTTACCACATTTTGGCTGTTAGTGTGGTTCCTGGTATATAGTTGTTGTAGTTTTAGAATGAACTTCCTTCACAATGCAACTTCTGCTACTGATGAAAGAATAATTGGGGAACCTGAATCCAACCAGGTTTGGGGGAAATGAACTTCACAGACTAACGGATGTCATCAGTTATAAAGGAACTGGAAACTAAATTGAGTTCTTAAGGAGTTAGAATGTAGAGTTGGCTGGGGAACTTTTCAGGGCTTTTGGAAGGGGCCTGTACGCCCCCCCCCCCCTTTTTTAAATAGCATTTCTTTACATTTAGTATAGTCAATCCTGCAACATGGATCTTGTTGACAACATGATAGGGTTTCATTACAAATTTTGTTGATAACTGCAGTTTATGCAGAAATGACGTTTGAAATTTTATAACCACAGAGGATGCAAGAGAATAAATTTACTTTTGTTTGAGAATCACATTCACTTTTTTTCTTGTTTCTTTTTTTTAAATATGAAATTGACCACATTACTGCTTTTCAATTGAGAACAATTATAATCTATTCTTTGCTTCTTTTCCCTCAGACTTTAAGCTGAGAACAACTTTCCCTGGAACTTTTACAGTGTATATACGCCCTTCTGGGGATGTGGGTGTATGTCTGTGTCTGTTCGTTTTCACTATTTTGCTTCTTGTAGGTCATTTCCCCACTCTCTTTTTCCACTTTCCTTCTTCACTACCATCCTAGAAGAACATTAAAAATGTTCCTTAGTTTCAAGAAGGAAAATTTACATCTCTCAGGACCCATATCCAGAGTGGAGGATTTGATCCTTTCCTCTCAACCATTTCTGGGTTGGGCAAAAACCGTTTCTGTGACTATTATTTATGAGGACGCTTACTCATAATTTTCTTTTCTCATTTCACAAAATCAAATTTTTATGTTAATTACGTAGTGATTACATTGGATTTTTCAAGATCTCTTGCTTTTTGTCTGTAAATAATTGAAAAAATAACTTTTCTAGCAATAACTGCATAGCTGTAGTTTTAGGTAATTTTATGGTAAAGGTACATCAGTTTGCTTTTGCACTCTTTAGTCCTGTTGAATGAAAAGAATCCTTTTTTGTGACTGTACAGTCTTTTAGAGAGGTCTGAAATAACAGGAATTGAGTGTTTTAGTTTTTGATGGTGAATAGATTTAAATTTTAAATTCTAATCATCAAATATTGAGCTAGATAAGAGATGCAAATGGAGACTACAGTTAAGTTACCATTTTTATCTAGCCAAGGTCTGGTTGTGGGGAAATAGGGACTCAGATTTCTGGGGCTGTAGATCGGTAGAGTTTCTTTGAAAGGTAATTTGGCAATATCTATCCACATTTCAAATGTATGACTCTCTCAGTACTGCAGTTTCACTTACAGGGATTAATCTTAATTAAAAATTAAGATAGATTAAAGATTAAAGATATATGCATACACGTATAAATGACCTATAGAGGAGGGATTTTCTTGGCAGCAACGTTCATAATAGCAAGAGATTGGGAACTTGAATGTTTATCAGTAGGGTATTGTCTAAATGATCCTTATATACCCATTCAGTGGAATACTCCACAGCTGGAAAATAAAAATGAGAAAGCCTTTTGTTTACAGCTATCTCCAAGGTAAAGTAATAAAAAGTAAGTTGCAGGATAATGTGAGTGTACAATATATAGTGCCCAACCATTAGTTAGAAAGAAGAGAAAATAATAGTATTTTATTCTCACTTACAAATGCAGAAAATGTCTGGAAGGACATGATACATAAGTTAGTAAAACTGATTTTCCCAGGGGGGAGTACCGAACGGAGCTTTTTGCTGTGCTTTTTAAGAATTTTGATCCAAGTGCTTGTATAGCCTATGCAAAATAAATAAATGTAGAGGTGCTTAGTTTCTGTGACTGTAAAGGCAAATAGTGTTGTATTAATGGTACCGATTCCAGCGTTTTGTTAGTGGCTTGTTAGTCCCACTTGTTAGTGACCTCAGGCAGGTGATTTAATTTCTTAACCTCAATTTCCTCAGCTATGTAATTAGTGTAACAATGAGTTATTTATAGATTTCTTGTGAGATTAGAGACAAAAGTTTATAGCATAGTGCCTGGAATGTAGAATGCACTCCAGTTATAAATATGTTTGTCACTAGGCCTTACGCTCTGGGTTCTACCTTCATCCATAAGTTCTTATATAGAAAATTTTTTTTATTTAGCGTTTTATTATTACTATTTTTTTATTTTTTTAATTAAAAAATTTTTTTAACATTTATTTTTGAGAGAGAGACACAGAGTGTGAACGGGAGAGGGTGAGAGAGAGAAGGAGACACAGAATCCAAAGCAGGCTCCAGGCTCTAAGCTATCACAGTGCCCAGTGTGGGGCTCGAACTCATAAACTGTGAGATTAGACCTGAGCTGGTCTTAACCGACTGAGTCACCCAGGCTCCCCTATCATTTTTATTTTTGTTTTTATTTTATTTTTTAAATTTACATCCAAGTTACTTAGCATATAGCGCAACAATGATTTCAGGAGAAGATTCCTTAATGTCCCTTACCATTTAGCCCATCTCACCTCCCACAACCGCTTCCAGCAACCCTCAGTTTGTTCTCCATATTTAAGAGTCTCTTAGGTTTTGTCCCCCTCCCTGTTTTTATATTATTTTTGTTGCCCTTCCCTTATGTTCATCTGTTTTGTCTCTTAAAGTCCTCATATGAGTGAAGTCATGGGATATTTGACTTTTCTCTGAATGACTAATTTCACTTAGCATAGTACCCTCCAGTTCTACCCATGTAGTTGCAAATGGCAAGATCTCATTCTTTTTGATTGCCGAGTAATACTTCATTGTGTGTGTATGTGTATATATATATATATATATATGCCAGATCTTTATCCATTCATTGATCAGTGGACATTTGGGCTCTTTCCATACTTTGGCTATTGTTGATAGTGTGGCTATAAACACTGGGGTGCGTGTGCCCCTTAGAAACAGCTTACCTGTATCCCTTGGGTAAATGCCTAGTAGTGCAGTTGCTGGGTCATAGGGTAGTTCTATTTTTAGTTTTTTGAGGAACCTCTATACTGTTTGCCAGAGTGGCTGCACCAGTTTGCATTCTGCAGAAATGTTTGTTAAAACAAGTTTTCAAGCTGATATTTTTCTACTTTTATGTTCTCTTAGCTTGTTTTACTTGGTATAACAGGCCTGATTGTGGAGTTGTGACTGTCTCAGTGTTGCTGCCACCATGTTTCTATACAACTTGACCTTGCAGCGAGCCACTGGCATCAGCTTTGCCATTCATGGCAACTTCTCTGGTAAGATTTCCAGTTATTATCTTTATGAATTTAACATTTTCAATATTAACTGGTTTCATGTTTTAAATTCCTTGTTTATTTTTCAAATGTTTATTTTTGATGGGGGGGGAGTTTTGGGGGAGGGGCAGAGAGAGTGGGAGACAGAGGATCCAAAGTAGGCTCTGCACTGAGAGTGGAGAACCTGACACGGGGCTTGAACTCAGAAAACATGAGCTCATGACCTGAGCCGAAGTTGGACGCTTAACTGACTGAGCCATCCAGGTACCCCTCAAATTCCTTTTTTAAATTTAAAATTTTTTCCTGAAATATATTGTAGAAAATTTTTTCTTAAATCCTTAGACAACATCGTTTATATAATGTTGATAATCTCTAAAACAGTTTGAAGTACTTGATCTTATCCTATCCCCAAGGGACCTTTCGAAAGTAAGGTGGCCTGATAAGTGGTGTCCTTGAGCAAATGAGAATGGAGCAAACGGGATGGAAAGGAAGGCATTTAGGCGTTAGATAGTGAAGACCTGTACGAGGGCAGCAGGGACAGATATAAAGAGAAGGATATGAGTTTCTAGCCTGGGTGGCACAGAAAATTACAGTAATATTGATAACAGGTTAGTTGGGACCAGACAGGAGGTTTGGGAAGAAAGAATTTATTTATTTTCTATTTTGTTTATTTATTTACTTTGAGAGAGTGTACTTGAGTTGCAGGGTGAGGACGGGCAGAGAGAGGGAGAGAGAAAATCCCAAGCAGCCTCTGTGCTATCAGAACCTGACACAAGGACACAAGGACAGTGAGATAACGACCTGAGCTGAAATCAAGAGTCGGATGCTTAACCCGCTAAGCTATCCAGACGCCCCAGGAATTTAGTTATTTTAAACGTTCAGTTAAAAGTTGATGACAATATATCCCAATAGAATTATGTAGTAGGCAGGGAGAGATGGGTGCAAATTGGTGTTTGGAGATGTTGATTATGGTTATGAAAGCAAGGGAGTTTTCTAGGGGTGAGTTTAGAAATAAATGGTATATATTAGCAGTTTTAAAAGTTCTTTGAGGTCTGGATGGACCAGTTGGTTAAGTGTCTGACTCTTGATTTTGGCTTGGGTCATGACCCCAAGGTCGTGTGATTGAGGCCCTCATTGGGCTATGTGACAAGCATGGAGCCTGCTCAGGATTCTCCCTCTGCCCCTGTCCTCAACTTGTATGAGCTCTCTTTGGAAAAAAAATTTTTTTTCTTTGAAACTGCTTTTGTTAAATCATACCAATTCTAGAAATGAAATTGAATAAGAAAACTTAAAATACCAAGCCCCCAACTTACTCAATTTTTTGTCTTGAGTGGCATTTTGATCCATCCAGGTACTTTTTGGACTAGTTCTGATTGTGATCTTTATTGTTTTGGTGATCTAGGAACCAAACAACAGGAAATTGTTGTTTCCCGTGGGAAGATACTGGAGCTGCTTCGTCCCGACCCCAACACTGGCAAAGTACACACTCTACTAACTGTGGAAGTATTTGGTGTTATACGGTCACTCATGGCCTTTAGGCTGACGGGTGGCACCAAAGACTACATTGTGGTTGGCAGTGACTCAGGTCGGATTGTTATCCTGGAATATCAGCCATCTAAGAATATGTTTGAGAAAATTCACCAAGAAACCTTTGGCAAGAGTGGATGCCGCCGCATTGTTCCTGGCCAGTTCTTAGCTGTGGATCCCAAGGGGCGAGCTGTTATGATTAGTGAGTGACTTGCTCTTTTGAGCGCATCTCTGATTCTTACAGATGCTCAGTTTAGGATAACAATGCTGTGCTCTTGGCATTATGCCAATAAATTCCTTACCTGGGTAAAGTTTGGATCGTATTTCAGTTAATACCATGGTTTAAAGTTGCTTTTGCTTTTAAAAGAATGGGAAAAGTCTTAACATACCTTTTCTATTTCCTGTCTGGCTGGATTAGGTGTTTTTTCCATTTGTTTGTGTGTAGCCAAAAACCTATGATGAAACTAAATGATTTTACATTATTAGGAGTGAATATGGTTGCTTTCATCAGCCTGAAGTGATGATTCACATTCATGTCTCTTCTCTGATAAATATCTTGAAGAAAATTATGTGTATCTGATCAGGCCTCCAGAGGGCAACCCCCCCTGACAAGTTACAATACTTTAGATCTAACTCAGAGAATAAAGCCAGCAATTTTTATGAAGTTTTAGTTTCCCAGTATCGTTAAATCTCGGGCATGCTAAAAAGTTTTGAAGAGTTAGTGGATATTAAGGTCTGTATTAGTAAGGAGGGGGTATAAAATGCTGTTATTTATTTTACTGTGGTAGCAAAATCTTACGCTAAATATACTTATGTTAGAGTTATGTTATATAACTTACATAGTTATGTTAGAGTTAGTGCTGGCTACTAATGATTTTAAAGGAATAATTGTGATGTGAGTCTGGCTGTTGTGTAAGCCCCTCTTCATTTTCTGGAAATTTTATTTGTTTTGTCTCCTTTATCTACAGGTGCCATTGAAAAACAGAAATTGGTATATATCTTGAACAGAGATGCTGCAGCCCGGCTTACCATTTCATCTCCCTTGGAAGCCCACAAAGCGAACACTTTAGTATATCATGTGGTTGGAGTAGATGTAGGATTTGAAAATCCAATGTTTGCTTGTCTGGAAATGGATTATGAGGTAATGGGGACTTTGAATCCTTCCTCTCCTTCTCTCCCTCCTTTCCTCCCTCCTACCACCCTGCTTTGGGTTTCTTCACTCACCTCAGTGCTTTCCTGATTGGTTTCTTCATTGTGCATGTTTTATAATTCTGCTAACAGATATTTTCTGTTTTCCAAATGTCTTACTAAGATTCTTTGAAATGTTTCATAGCTCACCTAACTATATAATAATACCTTACCCTGATTTGAATAGTATCCCTATAAAAATGGTATTTATTGGAAAGAGTTGTCTAAAAAAGGAAGTGAAACTGTATGTGGGATGTTTTTTGCAGGGAGGTAGTGACAGGTGGGGCGTACCATTCTTTGCCTTGAATGGAAGGCAGTAGGGAGAACCCTTACACAGGAGACCCAGGTTCCTGTGTAAGCTCTGCCATTAACCTAGTAGTGTGAACGTTGGTAAACTGTTGTGGACCTCTGCTTCCCCATTTGTAGATGCAGGAATCCTGATGCCATGTTTGTGCTCATGTACTTCTCTATAGGAAGCAGACAATGATCCCACAGGGGAAGCAGCAGCTAATACCCAGCAGACGCTTACTTTCTATGAGTTAGACCTTGGTTTAAATCATGTGGTCCGAAAATACAGTGAACCTTTGGAGGAACATGGCAACTTTCTTATTACAGGTATTTTTGTCTCCGAGCTTCTCTGTACCTTTTTGCTTAGCACATTTTATGTACAAACTTAGGGGAATTTACTTAATGTAAGGGTTTGGAAACTGTAATTCATTTGTAATAAGTCTAAGTGCCTTGTCTCTGTTTTGGCGAGGTTAAAAGTTCAGAGTGGTTGACTCTTCTAATGGGGGTAAGGAAGAAAGGATGAGACAGCCCTCAGCCTGGAATATCGACTACTGTTAGGTGTGCTGATATTTTTGCTGTAGGTAGTCTTTCGCTCATTAAGAAAATTAAAACCTAATTCTTTGAAAAGACAAATGGACGAATCCAACAAGTTAAAATTGTATGTATGTGCATGAATTTGAAAACTTAGGTGAAACAGGAATATTTTTGAAAACAGTTACCAAATTGACCCAAGAAGAAATTAAGACACTTGAATAGACCATCCATTAAAGAAATTGGAGCAGTTGTCAAAGATCTTCCCCAAAAGATTTAAGGTCCAGAATTTTCAGAGACCTTAAATTTCTCCAGCGATTAGGAAAAAAAGAAACATTTGTATCACTCTATGAGCCTAAATATAACAAATACCAAAACTTGGGAAGGACAATAACAAAAAAAACTATATGCTAGTTATAAATGCCAAACCTAAGATTGTAGTAAATTGAAGTATGTGTTTTAAATGCATCATAGCTAAGTAAGATTTTTGTAGGAGTTCAGAGATACTCTATTAGAAAATCAGTATCAGGGGTGCCTGGCTGGCTCTGTCAGTGGAGCTCTTGATCTCGAGAGTTGTAAGTTTCAGTCCCATGTTGGGTGTAGACATTACTTAAAAATAAAATCTTAAAAAAAAAAAAAGAAAACATCAGTGTACCTTTAATTCATTATATTAAAAGACTAAAGGAAACGACTATTTTTGTGGTCAGCTAAGTTTCAGTAGGCTTGGGAAAGATCGTCATCCCACTCCTTTATGTTTTGAGTCATTTGCACTTGGCTTGATGTCTAATGTGATATATGTCTGTTGTTGGGGGAGGATTTTGGAGA
Source organism: Herpailurus yagouaroundi (assembly GCF_014898765.1). Classification (NCBI taxonomy): domain Eukaryota; kingdom Metazoa; phylum Chordata; class Mammalia; order Carnivora; family Felidae; genus Herpailurus; species Herpailurus yagouaroundi. Next base: position 25,015,344 of record NW_024412421.1, on the reverse strand, counting down.
ATAATACAACATAGCACTTGTCTTTGAGCATTAAATCTTAGAGAGTATATGTTAAACAGAAGAACCTTGGAAAATAGATTATGCATCTCATTACGTGCTGTAACATTACCATGTTTTTTTGACAAGGGTTTGATTTGTTCAACAATGTTTTATTGAGTCTCTACAATCAATATGTGCGTAGTCTGTCTACTGGGACCTGGGACTGCAGTGGTGAAAAATTAGATGCGTTGTCTCCTTTATGCAAAATCGAGTTTAGTGAATATGTGTAACTAACAAAAAAATTGCCCGAGTATTTGCCAAATGCCAAGACAGGGTTGAGCAGAGAGAGGTCTCTAAACCAAGGAAAGAAAAGGAGTGTGTTAGAGAAATCTTCCTAGAGAAGTGCCCTCTGTGCTGAGACCTGAGGATTAGTTAGGAGTTAGCTAGGTATGAGGAAGGAGTTTCTGATGTGGACAAGATGCACAAAGGCCCACGTGCAGCAAAGAACATGGTTCATTCAAAAAACTGGAAGCTCATTGTGATTAGAGGTAGAGGTAGTTAGTGGTGGGGAGGTACCTACTAAGGATTTTATTTTATTTTTGTTTATTTGTTTATTTTTTAATGTTTTATTTTTTTAAGAAAGAGAGTGAGTGGGGGGAGGGACAGAGGATCCAAAGCAGGCTCTGTGCTGACAGGCTGACAGCAGCAAGCCCGATGAGGGGCTCAAACTCACGAACTGTGAGATCACGACCTGAGCCAAAGTTGGACGCTCAACTGACTGAGCCAATCACGTGCCCCTTATTTTATTTATTTTTGTGCTACTGAAGGATTTAAAGCCGGGGAATAAAACCTGTTAAAGGTGAGCATTTTGGAAAGATAACTTGCTTATGTTTTGGCTAATCAAATGGAGGATAAGACCGTAAGCTACATTAGGAAGCTGTTTCACTAACCCGAGAGATCGACAGCATGAGCAGCATGAACACTGCTAAGGAGGTAGAATCAATAGAGCTGTGGTTGGGAGAAAATGGAAGGGTGATGTCCAGGTTTCTGGTTCTATTGGTCAATAGTGGTATTCTCTTGAGTTGGAGAACCCAGGAGGTGGAACAGATTTGGGAAGGAATGCGAGTTTGTTTATGAATACGATGCATTTTTAAGCTGTTGTGGAATATCCATGTAAGAGTATACAGTTGGATTATAGGTCTGAAGATGAGAACTGAGTTTTGGGCTCCAAGCAAAAAATTTTAGATGCATTATCTGATACCTGGACAGGCTGAGATTGTCGAAACTGTGCTCCATCCTTGTCTTAGGCTAGTATCAGGGAAAACAAACCATTGAATGTTTCTCAGTCTCAGCTACTTGTACCTTCATCCGAGATGTGCTGAAGGAGAGAAGGAATTGAAAACGAAATTATAATTTGTGGTTATGTTAAATCATTCCTAAGTTCTGTTTTCTTCTGATAGTTCCCGGAGGGTCAGATGGTCCAAGTGGAGTGCTGATCTGCTCTGAAAACTATATCACCTATAAGAACTTTGGTGACCAACCAGATATCCGCTGTCCAATTCCCAGGAGACGGGTAAAAATTTTTGCCATAGGATAAGATATTTGTGTTTGTGAAATGAATTTATTTTTTATAATTATATTATAATCTTTTAGTTTATGTGTTAATCAAGTTTTAGTTTCTCTGTAAATCCTTTTTTCCCCCCCCAGTGTCTGTTTTTGAGAGAGACGGAGAGGGACAGCGCTAGCAGGGTAGGGCAGAGAGGGAGGGAGACCCAGAATCTGAAGCAGACTCCAGGCTCTGAGCTGTCAGCACAGAGCCCAATACGGGGCTGGAATCCACAAACTGTGAAATCATAACTTGAGCCGAAGTTGGACGCTCAACTGACTGAGGCACTCAGGTGCCCCTGTAAATCTTATTTTTAATAAAGCTGGTAAAGTATTTTAGTAAAAGCAAAACAAATTCTTTGAGAAAAGGAATTAAAAACACAGTTTCTAGGGGCGCCTGGGTGGGTCAGTTGGTTGAGCGTCTGCCTTTGGCTCAGGTCATGATTTCACAGTTCGTGAATTCAGGCCCCACATCGGGCTCTATGCTGTCAGTGCAGAGCCTGCTTTGGATCCTCTGTCCCCTTCTCTCTCTCCCCATCTCTTGCTCTCTGTCTCTCTTCAAAAATAAATAAACATTAAAAAAAAATTAAAAACATAAAAAACACAGTTTCTATTTCAGAACAGTCTGGATGTTATCAGTTTGAAATTCTTGCAAATTTCTGGTTTGAAGACGCCAGACATATTTATCGGAGATAGATTGTTTTCCATTGCTTGTCTTTTTTCCTTGCGTTCCAACAGAGGAAATTTCAAAGAATAGAACAGTGAATCTCTGCTTTTTATGTAGAGGAAAAAGATTCCCCAATTTAAAATTATACTATATTTAGCTTTTCTCTCGTATGATACAGCTACTACATACTTCTTAAAACTAACAATTTAATAAGTTGCAGTCGTCGTGACACTTTAAGAATCTCCTAAGATGTAGTTCCTAAAAACAAATTTTGCCACATAACCACACTACCAAGGTCATGCTCAAGAATTACTATTTTGTGTAATACAGTTATGTAGAGTTCATATGCCTATTTCTCTCATTGTCCACAAAAGTTCCCTTGTATCTACCTTTACTGTCTTTTAGGTTATTTTGCCTCACCTTTGTTTGCTTTTAATCTTTTATTATATTGACATTTTTTTAAGAGTCTAGGCTAATTTTCTTGAAGTTTGTCTCATTTTTTTCTGTATGGTTAGATCCTTGTTAATATTTTTGATAGAATTATTACATAAGCAGTGACACATTTCCCACTATATCGCATTAGGGGCACATAATGTTAGTTTGACTCCTTGGTGATGTTAAATTGATCACTTTAAGGTAGTGTCCATCTGGGCTTCTTAATTGTGAAGGTACCTTTTCCTTTTTGTAGTTGGTGTGGAATCTGCTGGTGAATTTTGAGACTGTAAATATTCTTTTCCCCAGCATCTTTTCACACAATGCTTTTCCTCTCAGGTCAGTTACTACATTGGTGGTTGAAAATGGTGTTTTATTAATTTTATTTATTTATTAAAATGTTTATTTTGAGAGAGAGAGTGAGCAGGGGAGGGGCAGAGAGAGAGAATCCCAAGCAGGCTTCATGCTCAGCACGGAGCCTGATGCAGGGCTCCCAAGACCCTGGGATCATGACCTGACTTGAAATCAAGAGTCTGATGCTCAACTGACTGATCCACCCAGGCGCCCCAAGCGGAGTGGATTGTGGAGCCTGCTTGGGATTCTCTTTTTTCTCTCATTCACTCTCTCCCTCGTGACCTCTCCCCTGCTCGCTCTTTTGCTTTCTCTAAAAAAAGAAAAAGGAGTTGGACACTTAACCAACCGGGCCACCCAGGCATCCTGAAAATGGTGTTTTACTGATTTTAATCTCAGTAGTTTACTGTGGAAATTATTAATTACTAAGTATATGCACAAGTAAAGTGTAATGAACTTCTGTGTATCCAGCTTCAGCTAATTTTGTTTGATCTTTGCTTTCTCAAGCTCTTCTTTCACCCTTGGTTTTATATCTTTTTTTTTTTTTCAACGTTTATTTATTTTTGGGACAGAGAGAGACAGAGCATGAACGGGGGAGGGTCAGAGAGAGAGGGAGACACAGAATCGGAAACAGGCTCCAGGCTCTGAGCCATCAGCCCAGAGCCTGACGCGGGGCTCGAACTCACGGACCGCGAGATCGTGACCTGGCTGAAGTCGGATGCTTAACCGAGTGCGCCACCCAGGCGCCCCTATATCTTTTTGATTTTTTTTTTAACTTTTTTTTAATTTATTTTTGAGACAGAGACAGAGCATGAACGGGGGAGGGGCAGAGAGAGAGGGAGACACAGAATCGGAAGCAGGCTCCAGGCTCTGAGCCATCAGCCCAGAGCCCGACGTGGGGCTCGAACTCACAGACCGTGAGATCCTGACCTGAGCCGAAGTCGGACGCTTAACCGACTGAGCCACCCAGGCGCCCCTGATATATTTTTAAAATTAACATTTTTAAAATTTATATCCAAATTAGCATATAACTTTTTGACATTAATTTATAGGACCTGGGATTAAGCCTTGTAGGTCTTAGTTGATCTGATATATGATACCTGAGTAGGAGTCCATAAATCTTAGAAAATCTGAGAAGAAATCTATCAAGATAAATTATTGGTAAGGGGTGGTGAGTAATTTGATTTGGTTGATGAGACATTTGTTGAGCACTTAACTGCTAGGCACTGTACTTGGGTTTGGGACTGCAAAGAAGTATAAAACATGTTTTGCCCTTGAACAGCCGACTCAGTGAGGGAAATAGAAAATGTTGGAAACATGAAAAAAAAAATCTAAAATCATAGTCAAGGAGCTGCCTTAGGAAGTTGGTGTAGAATAGTGCTGAGTGGACATGTAGGAGATTTCTTCATAGCCTAAAATGATGACTCTTTAAATTTCATGTCTTTTTTCTGACATTTTTCTCTGGAGAAAGTTCTTGATGTTGCTCATTTATTCAGGATGTAGAGTGAAATTGTGGCTGCTTTTTTGTACAGAGGCTTTGTCATATATTTATAGTAGATAAGAATTTTTAGCTATTGTGTTTTACTTTTTGGCTGGCAGGCTGTTCTGGGTCAAAGCTTGTGTAGAGAGGCTCCAGGTACCTGTAGACGTTGAGTGGCCTGTATTATGGTAAGGTGCTAAATTCCCTATATAAGAAGTACTCATTTCTAAGTTGTTGGTTCTGTGTTTGACTTTGCTAGAATGACCTGGATGACCCTGAAAGAGGAATGATTTTTGTCTGCTCTGCCACCCATAAGACCAAATCGATGTTCTTCTTTTTGGCCCAAACTGAGCAGGGAGATATCTTCAAGATCACTTTGGAGACAGATGAAGATATGGTAAGCAGATCATGGAGGGAGAAGGAAAAAATGAAAAAATCCTTTTGCTAGGTTTAGTTTATTTAAAAAAAAATTTTTTTTTAAAAAAATTTTTTTTTTTTTTCAACGTTTATTTATTTTTTGGGACAGAGAGAGACAGAGCATGAACGGGGGAAGGGCAGAGAGAGAGGGAGACACAGAATGGGAAACAGGCTCCAGGCTCTGAGCCATCAGCCCAGAGCCCGACGCGGGGCTCGAACTCACAGACTGCGAGATCGTGACCTGGCTGAAGTCGGACGCTTAACCGACTGCGCCACCCAGGCGCCCCTAAAAAAATTTTTTTTAATGTTTATTTTTTATTTTTATTTTTTTAACATTTATTTTTGAGAGACAGAGCACACAAGTGGGGGGGGGGGGGCAGAGAGACAAATAGACATGGAATCTGAAGCAGGCTCCAGGCTCTGAGCTGTTAGCACAGAGCCCAGTGTGGGGCTGGAACCCACAAACCGCGAGATCATGACCTGAGCTGAAGTCGGAGGCTTAACTGACTGAGCCACCACCCAAGCACCCCTTTTAATGTTTAATTTTTGAGACCGCATGAGAGCATGTGTGCAACAGTGTGAGTGGGGGAGGGCAGAGGGAGAGAGCGAGAGAGAGGGAGGGAGACACAGAATCTCAAATAGGCTCCAGGCCCTGAGCTGTCAGCACAGAGCCCAACACAGGACTCGAACCCCTGAACCGTGAGATCATGACCTGAGCTGAAGTTGGACGCTTAACCAATTGAACCATCTAGGTGCCCCTTGCTACACTAATTTTAATATATTTAAATAACCTTATTTCAAAAGGTGATATTTAAAGAAAAATTTTTTTAGGTTTATTTATTTTTATAGAGGGGAAGGGGTAGAGAGGGAGAGAGAGAATCCTAAGCAGCCTCTGCCAGCGCAGAGCCTGATGCAGGGCTTGAACCCACAAACTGACATTACCACCTGAGTCAAAATGAAGAGTCAGATACTTTTTTTTTTTTTTTAATATATGAAATTTATCGTCAAATTGGTTTCCATACAACACCCAGTGCTCATCCCAAAAGGTGCCCTCCTCAATACCCATCACCCACCCTCCCCTCCCTCCCACCCCCCATCAACCCTCAGTTTGTTCTCAGTTTTTAACAGTCGAAGAGTCAGATACTTAACTGACTGAGCCAGGCAGGTGCCCCTGAAAAACTGATATTTCTGTGTACATTTAAGGTTTATACAGTTTTTATGTACCATTTGTTCTTTAATACTACTTTGAGATAGGACAAATAATACTTTACACGTTAATAAAATGGAAACAGAATGACTTAAAAAGTGGTTGTGTAAGGTATCAAAGCTTTTTAAATTTGGATTGGGTATATGAATGTAGGTTTTCTCCTCTAGTTAACAGATACCTGGTCTCGTAATCTCAAATAATATGAGATCAAGTAATGCCACTTCTAGTGAGTAATGAGAACGCTCTCCCTGTCTCCTGAAAATTGGTAATACACATGAACTGTTACTGTTTTTATCCTATGGCAGAGTTCTGTGAACAGCTGTGCAGTTTTTTATATATGTTTAGCTCAGGAATTGGCATATTTTGTTGTAGAGGCCCAGTAGTAAACATCATCAGCTTATATGGGCCACGTAGTCTCTGTCTCAACAACTCAACCCTGCCATTGTGGCACAGAAGCATTCATAGGAAGTGTGTAAATAGGCATGGCTGGTCCTGGGCTTAGTTTGCTAACCCCTGGTTTAGATACTAAGTATGATATTTTACTTGCTACTCTGCTTATGCTATCTTACAATACTGGGCTACCTTCTGTGGCCTAGCTTCACTTGCCTACACAGTAGAATCTCTTTTTTTTCCATTCCAGGTTACTGAGATTCGGCTCAAGTATTTTGATACTGTGCCTGTTGCTGCTGCCATGTGTGTGCTTAAAACAGGCTTCCTTTTTGTAGCATCAGAATTTGGAAATCAGTGAGTAATCTTTTTATTACCCTAGTTTATCCTGGTTACTATAAAAGTTGGGAGGAGGGAGATGTGGCTTCAAGGGCACAGAGCTTTCTACAAAACTTTCTTCAAAAGTTTTGCCTTCCTTTTCCTCCTTTATGTTCTTTTTTAATTTTAATTTTTATTTATTATTTTTTTTTTGGTTATTTTCCCCACTTCAGTTGCTTCCTTTAAGCAGTACCTGTTGGTAGCTGCAAAAATAGCTTCAGAAGTGATCTTCTCTGAGCTTTTTGCTGGACATTTCACTCAATATTTATGGAACTAACTTAACATGTCCCGCCAGTACTTCACTTGTACAAATCTAAAGTTGAAGCTCATCATTACCCACAGCTGCTCAGCCACATCAGTGACCTTCCCAGCCTCGGTTTTCTGTTAATGACTAATGGACCAGTTGTAGCAACTTGAGTGTAAAATCTCAATTTTTGTAGTTTATAGTCTAAACTAGTTCACTAGTTTACTTACTACATTTTATTGTCTTTCCTGTAAAACTTCAGCCTTTGCAGTCATCTTATTAAGCAGCTAAGACATAACCCTGATGAAATCCTTTCCCTTATTCCTGTGTTATAATGTTTGATGACTTTTTATTGCCAAGTGGATAAAGTCTGAGCTCTAGCCTTGAATTTAAAGCCAGTCAGTATCTAAGTCTCCAAATTACTTACACAAGATAAGATACCATGGGTTTGCCAGTATCTGCTCACAGCATCAGTGCAAACCACTTACCTGATGATATTTGCTTGTAATTAAAATGAAGGTGTATCTAGGATTCTAGGATTCTGTGCCATTTCAGCCTTGTCTCTGACTGTTCTTCCTTTCTTAGACATGCTTCTTACTTATACTCACGGACTTTATTCCAGCTGTTGATTAACTCACTTTCCTTGTTTATACCGCTTGTCTCACTTTTCATATTTAGCCTGTTTGGTGTATTTTCATCCACTTAAATCCTACTTTTCCAGAATAATAGTAATTCCTTGATATAATCGAATAGCTAGTCAGTATTTAAATTTCTCCATTGTCTCAATATTTTTTAGTATTTTTTTAATGTTTATTTATTTTGAGAGAGAAGGAGCATGAGTGCGGGGGGGAGGGGGGGTAGAGAGAGAGAGAGAGAGAGAGAGAGACAAAGAGAGAGAGAGAATCCTAAGCTGGCTCAGCACTGTTAGCACAGAGTCCGAAGCAGGGCTTGAAATCACGAGCTGTGAGATTATGACCTGAGCCTGAATCAAGAGTCAGACACTTAACCAAGTGAGCCACCCCAGGTGCCCCCCATGCCTCAATATTTTAAAAGTTGAATCGTATACACTAGGATTGAGCAAGGTCCGTACATTGCAATTGGTACATGGAAAACATTTTTAGTGGCTGCATATTTTTTTTTTCAACGTTTATTTATTTTTGGGACAGAGAGAGACAGAGCATGAACGGGGGAGGGGCAGAGAGAGAGGGAGACACAGAATCAGAAACAGGCTCCAGGCTCTGAGCCATCAGCCCAGAGCCCGATGCGGGGCTCGAACTCACGGACCGCGAGATCGTGACCTGGCTGAAGTCGGACGCTCAACCGACTGCGCCACCCAGGCGCCCCAGTGGCTGCATATTTTAAGGCCATGCCCCGTATTGGTATTTAGGTTTGTACTTTTGCTATCATAAATAGTGCTGTAGTGAACATTGTAGTTGTATCTTTGTGTGTTAGCTGAATGCAACCATAGTTTAAATTCATAAGTGTGGGATGAAATTTTGATAATGCTAAATTGTCCTCACAAAGGTGACATCAGTTTACATTCCCACCAACAGTGTATATGACAGACTTATTTATTTATTTATTTTTTCTTCATGACAGTTCATAAGCTCTTGAAAATCCCTGAGAAGACTAGGAGTTCGATCAGTAGAAAATGGGCACAGGATTTGAACATGCCTTTACAGTAAAAAAAAATACGTGTGGTCTAGAAGTATAATATATAGGAAGATTTCAAACTCATTTGTAATTGAAGGGATGCCAATCATATTTGAAGTCTTTTTCTCACCTAGCAGATTGGCAAACATTAAAAACTTAGATAGTAATTTGTCTTGATAAGATTTTGGATGGAAATAATAGTTGGATGCAGAAGGTATTATTTTCTTGCCCCATTACCTTATGCAGATAGTGTGTTTGCTAAGGGTATATATCCTGATTGTCTATTAATTGGATTTAGGGAGGCTCCTGGATGGCTCAGCTGGTTAAGCCCAACTTTTGCTCAGGTCACGATCTCATGGCTCATGAATTTGCCCCCCCTGCCCCCCATGTCCGCCTCTGTGCCAAAAGCTCAGAGCCTGGATCCTGCTTTGGATTCTGTGTATCCCTCTCTGTTCCTCCCCCGCTCGCTCTCTCTCTGTCTCTCTCAAAAATAAATATTAAAAAAAAAAAAAAAATTTAGGAATAATACAGTCATTCTTTTTATTCTGAAGAATGGTAGTTAAAATTTATCCAGCACTTGTCTGTATATATCAGGCACTGTTCTAAATTGTTTTTCTTAATGTCTTGGTTTGAGTTCTCCTGCAAGCAGAGCCTTAGACAGAGACATGGGTGCAGGTAGATTATTGGGGAGCAGTTGCAGGAAACAGGAGTTAAGGGATCAGTGGAGAGAGAGAGGGAAAGAGGAAAAGCCTACATAAGAGTGTGTTACTGAGATTCCTGTTGTGGGCAGTAGTAACTTGCTCCCATCAAGACCTGCTCCCATCAGACAAGCAGAATGCATCTGAGAATTGCTCACCTGAAGGTTAACAGCAATACCATTTTTCTCTTTGGGTCTGAAATTCAGTCACCTCTTGGGGCAGAGAGTGGAAAGATGGCAGTGTACAAGTAGATGCTTGTTAGAGTGAGATGCATTTGAGCTTGTGAGAAATTATCCATTGCTGCTGGAGCTGAAGTCTGCAACACTCAAAAAAATGCTGATTTGGGGTATCAGAAACATGTGCTATGGGTATTAATCATAAAGCAGCCTATTTATCAAACAGTATTTACTGTGTTCTAAATAAGCACTTTGTAAATGTTAATACAGTACATAACTTTTCCAGTGAGACCGTGCCATTATCCCATTTATACTTTGGGGAACTGGGTCACAGAATTTGTCAAATTTGTGAATTTGTGAAAGAAATTGATCACATACCTAAGTCCCAGATGATCTGATTCCAGAGTTCCTGCTCTAAAGCACAACACCATAGTTACAGAAGCTGCTTTGCCAAGATTTGGCCAAAGCAGCCTTTTCCTGTGATGGAGGTAGTGAGCCCATCCTTCTGGTTACCTGGTAATTACTAGGCACTGAAGGTATCTTTGACAAGTGGCTTTCATTATCTGTGTATACACATCTTGCTTGAGGAAGGAATTTATATTAACTTTTATATGTTTATCTTCTCAGTGCTTTTGTAGATTGTTCAAGGATAATAACCCTGTTTGGTTTTTTTTTAAATTTAGTATAGAATCTGATGTGTTTACCAAAAGTGTTTAAATGCTGAGGTTTATTTGAACATTTCTTGAGTACCTTATATATTTCAGATGCTGATTTAGTCATTTTATCTTCTAAAAAGCTACGCTTGATACTTTTTTTTTTTTTAACATTTGTTTATTTTTGAGAGAGAGAGAGACAGCATGAGCAGGGGAGGGGCAGATAGAGAGAGGGAGACACAGAAGTCGAAGCGGGCTCCAGGCTCTTGAGCTGTCAGCACAGATCCCGATGTGGGGCTCGAACTCACAAACCGCGAGGTTCTGAGCCGAAGTCGGACGCTTAATCGACTGAGCCACCCAGGTGCCCCTCCCTTGATATTGTTTAAAGTGCTCTGTATTGGGGCGCCTGGGTGGCGCAGTCAGTTAAGCATCCGACTTCAGCCAGGTCACGATCTCGCGGTCCATGAGTTCGAGCCCCGCGTCAGGCTCTGGGCTGATGGCTCAGAGCCTGGAGCCTGTTTCTGATTCTGTGTCTCCCTCTCTTTCTGCCCCTCCCCCGTTCATGCTCTGTCTCTCTCTGTCCCAAAAATAAATAAACGAAAAAAAAAAATTAAAAAAAAAAAATAAAGTGCTCTGTATTGAAGGTCCTGGTATATTAAACATGACCAATAGTTTGGTTTCTTTTTTAAATTGAGTTTCTTCCCAAAAGCTAAGTGCACACTCAGCATATGATGGTATATTTTTTTTAAGTAAGTTTTACACCCAACATGGGGCTTGAACTCACAGCTTTAAGATTAAGAGTTGCATGCTCTACCATCTGAGTCAGCCAGGCACTTCTTGAATTCAGCAGTCTTTATTTCTTTATACCGTTCTAGTCTTTTTTTTTTTTAGTTAAAAAATTATTTATTTATTTATTTATTTTGAGAAAGAGCGAAAGAGTGAGCAGGGGAAGGGCAGAGAGAAAGAGAGAGAGAATCCCAAGCAGGTTCCATGCTGTCAGCACGAGCCTAATATGGGGCTTGAACTTATGAACTGTGAAATCATGACCTGAGATGAAACCAAGAGTCAGATGCTTAACTGACTGAGCCACCCAGACACCCTTTAATTTTTTTTTTTTTTTAATGATTATTTTCGAGAGAGAGATGGAACGTGAGCTGGGGAGGGGCAGAGAGAGAGGGAGACAGAGTCTCTGAAGCAGGCTCCAGGCTCTGAGCTGTCAGCATAGAGTCTGACGTGGGGCTTAGACTCAAGAACAGCGAGATCACAACCTGAGTCACCAGGTGCCCCTATCCCATTCTCTTCTAAGAAAGAAGACCCCACTCAAACAGATGCTGACTCGATGTGCATGTTAGAATTTTGATAGGTAATTGTAAAGTCCTTTGTGAGGATTATATTTATGGCAAACACTATCTTTAGAAAGTGTTTAACTAAAGTCTTCTTTTCTTCTCCCTAGTTACTTATATCAAATTGCACATCTTGGAGATGATGATGAAGAGCCTGAGTTTTCATCTGCCATGCCTCTGGAAGAAGGAGACACGTTCTTCTTCCAGCCAAGACCACTTAAAAACCTTGTGCTGGTCGATGAGTTGGACAGCCTCTCTCCCATTTTGTTTTGCCAGGTGTGGGTCTTTCCAGTCTCTTCCACAATGAGCAGTGCCAGCCAGATGTTTCTGAATATGAATGAGTTTAAGGTTTTTTTTTTTTTTTTTTTTAAATTTTATTTTTAAGATTTATTTATTTTTGAAAGACAGAGAGACAGAGCATGAATGGGGAGGGTCAGAGAGAGAGAGGGAGACACAGAATCTGAAACAGGCTCCAGGCTCTGTGCTGTCAGCACAGAACCTGGCGTGGGGCTTGAACTCATGGACCATGAGATGATGACCTGAGCCGAAGTCAGACGCTTAACCAACTTAGCCACCCAGGCGCCCCATGTTTTTTTTTTTTTTTTTAATTAAGTTTTTTATTTATTTTGAGAGCACAAGTGGGGCAGGGGCAGAGAGGGAGACAGTCCTAAGTAAGGTCTGCACCATCAGTGTGGAGCTTGACGCATGGCTGGAACTCAGAACTATGAACCAGAATCATGACCTGAACAGAAACCAAGAGTTAGATGCTTAACCGACTGAGCCACCGCAGGCACCCCTAAATGAGTTTAAAGTTTTAACTCCAGTTAAATTAAGACCTGGTCTAAGATTGAGGCACGGCAGCATGTCTGAGAAATCACAAGAGTGTAAGGTTGAACCATTTAAAGGTGGATATTGGGGAACTAAAATCCATTACATAAATCCTTAGGCTTTTAATTTTAAATATATAACTCATGTTCAATCTAAAAATCCAAGCTATACAAAAGGTGAATGGTAAAATTCCTACCCCTAATCTTATTTTCAACTTTCTATCCACTGAGGATGCTGCTGGTAACAACTTCTTAGGATTGCTTCCAGGCATTTTCCCCGTATCAGTGCATGTGCATGTATTTGTTTGGGTTATGTTTTTTTAATCCTAATAGGCTTATATACTTCAGTGTTCTGAAATTGACTTTTTGTCACTTAATAGTCTATGAATAACTCTTATCTTATTATTTTTTTTTTTTGTAAGTTTATTTATTTTGAGAGAGAGAGAGCCTGAGCAGGGGAGGGGCAGAGAGAGAGAGGGAAAGAGAGAGAATTGTAAGCAGGCTCTACACTGCCAGTGCAGAGCCTGATGGCGGGGCTCAATCCCACGAACCACAAGATCATGACCTGAGCCGGAACCAAGAGTTGGACACTTAACTGACTGAGCCACCCAGGCACCCCTGTCTCTTATTTTAACACTCAATTTCTTCTTAAAAATCTCTAGAGACATTAGGATCAGTCAGTAACAGAACTTCTTAAAATACACCCTCAAAGGAGGAACCCAAGGTGGCCTAGGATGGGGACTCTGTCCCCTGCTGATGGTGCACTGTTGTAGCAGGAATTTTGTTATGCATTTGTGTCCTGGATTGCTGGGGTTTGAGTGAACATTAGGCGCCACCCTACCTTGTCGGGTTGATCACACTTCTAATAGAGGTTTGCTCGTTGTATGCTGCAGAAACAAGTCTGTTCAGTCACTATTCCTGGTAAAATTAACTATTCTGAAATTAACTGCTTTTGTTCTTTCTTTTTGAGAAAGGATTAGCCCTGAGGCAATAGATAATAAATGAAATCCTAATTAAATTATGAGTGATTTTTTTTCCCGTTTCATTGTAATTTGAGGAAATAATAGTGTAAATAGTTTGTAGATACGATAAAATTTATAGACAGTTCAGGTATCTACAGCAGAGCTATGGGTATTTTGTGCCATGTATATCCTTACTAGTCTGGTGAGGCAAATGGATCTCTTCTCTGAGTACTGTTTTTAAATGCATATAGTAATAAACATAAGATATAGCCAATAGAGCAAAATATTAAGTTGTGAAGAAGTAGTATATGTGCTTCCTTGTCAAGGCTTTAAATAACAAGATGGTGCATTTGAAATAGGTAAGTTAATTTATTTCAGTGAGAGATCAGTGTGAAGGCTGTATGCGCTCAACATATCTTTGTCCATGTTACAGTAAAGCTGTACTGCCTTCTAGACAAGAATTTTCATTTGAACTGGCCAGTTTGACAAAACTACAGTACAAATGATTGACCTCTTTGTGTATTGACCAACAAATGTACTGGAAAGCAGCTGGATATCTGGGATACCAACACATAGCTTTCCCATCTGGTGGCTGAGCAGTCAGATGCAGTTACCCCGTAGTTGGTCAGCTACATCATAGGAGCATCTGTAGATAGAGTAACTTTGATAATATATAGTCTAACAGATTTAGACTTTTTTTTTT
>NW_024412421.1:24895319-25001172 GCF_014898765.1 Herpailurus yagouaroundi | reverse complement strand
AGTAACTTTGATAATATATAGTCTAACAGATTTAGACTTTTTTTTTTAATGTTTTTTAATTTATTTTTTTTTTCAATTTTTTTTCAGTTTTTTTTAATTTATATATGAAATTTATTGTCAAATTGGTTTCCATACAACACCCAGTGCTCATCCCAAAAGGTGCCCTCCTCAATATTTAATTTATTTTTGAGACAGAGCATGAACGGGGGAGGGTCAGAGAGAGAGGGAGACACAGAATCTGAAACAGGCTCCAGGCTCCGAGCAGTCCGCACAGAGCCCGACGCGGGCCTAGAACTCACATACCGCGAGATCGTGACCTGAGCCGAAGTCGGATGCTTAACTGACTGAGCCACCCAGGCGCCCCTGTAGATGTAATTTTGAAGTAGTGATGAGTGGGATAATTGGAGGAATATAAATTTTAACATTATGAATAAGCATGATTTTTGTTGGTGACAGTCACAGATCCTGATAATATTATAGTTTATATTTTTAGCTGAAAGGAAATGGTAAATTTCATTTGGAGGTTATATAACATTCATTTCACTAAGTAAGGAATGCTCTGCTAATTTAAGAATTGGTACAAGCCTTTTTTTCTTAAAGTTGCTGCTGCAAACTGATTTGTTTTTTGGAACGTGGGGGCTTTTTCCCTTGATTCCCCCAGGGCTAATAGCCAATATGTAAGTTTAGTAAATTAAAAAGTATTTTGTCCCTGAGAATAATCAAATTCTGTGTGAAAACTTGGTACAAGTAGACATTTTTTGTCTTTTTCACTGTGCAGATAGCTGATCTGGCCAATGAAGACACACCACAGCTGTATGTGGCCTGCGGTAGGGGACCCCGATCATCTCTGAGAGTCCTGCGGCACGGACTTGAGGTAAGATGGGTATTTTTAGATCATCTGCAGGGTTTGGAGAAAAGCATTGGAAAAGCAGCTTATAAATTTATTCTAATGAGATCAATGGTATATTTAATGTTTCTATGAAAGAAAAAATGTTTTCTTTCCTATTTCCATAAAAGTTAGAGTTTAAATTTCCTGTTCTTTGACATGTTAGCACAATAGGCACATTTTAAAAAATTGGCAAGTGAGGATCAAAGGGGGAAAATAATCTTTACTGGTTCCAGGCTCACTAGTCATAACAGAGGATATCTGCATGGAACATTTTATTCCATTTTTTTTCTAGTCTTGGTCTGTGTTCATTGTTTTTAGATAATTATATCTTTTTGTATCTTACCAAGTTTGTTCTTTATTATGTGTTCTTACGTTGTATTATTTTTAGTGTTTCTATAATATTCCACTATAGTGGTTGGATCAGAATTTATGTAATAAATCCTTTATTGTTGCATCTTTTAGGTGATATAGACACTCAGAACTTTCTTTTTAATTTTTTTTTAATGTTTGTGTATTTTTAAGAGAGAGAGCCTGCATGCACGTATGTGGGGGAGGAGCAGAGAGAGAGGGAGACACAGAAGTAGGTTCCAGGCTCTGGGCTGACAGCACAGAGTCTGGCGTGAGCTTAAACCCACAAACTATGAGATCATGACCTGAGCTGAAGTCGGATGCTTAACCAACTGAGCCACCCAGGTGCCCCCAAAATTATCTTTTCAAATGCTACATCTTCCTGCGATTCTAGGGTTCATGCTTTTTAGCAAGTTCCTTTAACTTGGTTTTGTTAGGAGCAAAACAAAGCTTCCTATGACAGTTTGCTTCATAGTTGAGGGTTGGCATGCTATAAGCTCTCAATGGCCCACTGCCTGATTTTGTAAATTTTTATTGGAATGCAGCTAAGATGACCTTGGTTTTGAATTCTGGCTCTATCACTTAATAGCTATTACTAAGCTTTTGTTTCCTCTTCTGTAAAATGAAGTTAAGTACTTGCTTTAAAGATTGTTGTGTGAGTTAAGTGAGGTAATGCATATAAAGAAGCACTTAGCTCAAGCTCTGGCATACAGTAACAAGTATGTTACCTATTAACACTGTTAATGTGTTTCATGGGGTGCCTGGGTGGATTAAGTGTCTGACTCTTGGTTTTGGCTCAGGTCATGGTCTCGTGGTTTGTGGGATTGGGCTGTGCCGACAGCGCAGAGCCTGCTTGGGATTTTTTCTCCTCCCTTTCTGCCTCTCCCTCCACTTGTGTGCACGTGCTCTCGCTCTCTCAAAATAAATAAACTTTAAAAAGAATATATTTCTCTTTCAGAAATTTGAAGATTTTTTTGGCTGTGCCAAAAATATCAGGCCACCAAATTTTTAATGACTCAAATCTAATTTAGACTAATAGTTTTTAGTTATTGCTTGTTGGATCCCATTTAGCATTTGGTGAAAGCTAACATTCTCCACCAAAAGCGCGTATGTGCATTATCAGAAAGTGTTGTCTACAGTAGAAGAGATAAAGGACCCAATTAAGAATCATTGTTTTTGAGTCTTCTGCCCCCTCCCAATTTTTTAAATTAAAAAAAATTTTTTTCATTCAGTTTTTGAGAAAGAGCACGACTGGTGGAGGGGCAGAGAGAGAGGGAGACACAGGATCTGAAGCAGGCTCCAGGCTCTGAGCTGCCAGCACAGAGCCTGATGTGGGCCTGAACTCATGGACTGCGAGATCACAACCTGAGCTAAAGTCGGATCCTCAACCGACTGAGCCACTCAGGCACCCCTGCCCCCTCCCAATTTTTTTCCAATTCTATAAAAGATCTTGATTATACAGAAAAATATTTTGAAGTTGTTGAACATTGCTTTGTTCCTGTATATCTATTTTTTTAAAAATTTTTAATGTTTATTTTTGAAAGACCGAGTATAAGCGGGGGAGGGGCAGAGAGAGGGAGACACAGAATCTGAAGCAGGCTTCAGGCTCTCTGCTGTCATCACAGAGCCTGACGTGGGACTCGAATTCATAAACCATGAGACCATGACTTGAGCCGAAGCTATTAACCAACTGAGCCACCTAGGTGCCCCCCTTGTATACCTATTTGTTGAACTTCGTTGTTTAGCTTTATTGTGGTCTCATTTGAGCAGGGTCATTGTCACTATTACACTTGGTATAGAGTATCGCACACCTAACACTTAAGTTTTATTGTTGATGAAGTTTTCCACAGTTCTCCTGTTCCATGATTAGGTATTCCTATTATTTTATCAGTAAAGTAAAAAAAAAAAAAAAGGTAATGCCTTTAATGGATATATGTGAGTTCTTTTTATAAAATGTGGTTACACAGTATAATATATTAAGCTGTCTAATTGTTTCTCGGTGGTTTTAAAAATAACATTTTTATTTTGGAATGGTTTTATATTTACAGAAAAATTAGATATAGTACAGAGAGTTCAGGTATAATAACATACATCTAGTTTTCTCCTCTAGATCATTTCATCTCAGGTATTTCATTTCCTCATGTTTGAGAACTTATAGGATATTCAGAGGCTTCTTGAGTCTAATCTTTACATTTAAAAAAAAATGTTTTTATTGATTTTTGAGACAGAGACAAAGTGTGAGCAGGGGAGGGGCAGAGAGAGAGGGAGGCACAGAATCTGAAGCAGGCTCCAGGCTCTGAGCTGTCAGCACAGAGCCTGGTGCGGGGCTCGAACCCATGGACTGTGAGATCATGACCTGAGCTGAAGTCAGACGCTCAACCGACTGAGCCACCCAAGCGCACCTTGAGTCTATTCTTATGGGACGTAAAAAATCTAATAGGAAGGACAGAATAATTCTTGAAATTACTTTTTAGGATTTAGGAAATCACATAGGATCCCCTGTGAGGTCGTGATTGGGATTTCTGAGAGCTTATAGGAGGGAGTGTGGACTGCCAGGCAAGAGGATAAGGGAAGATTTTTCCTAAAGGATGTGCCATTTGAATTGGTCCTTGAAGAGAGATGTGATTTGGCCTTAAGGGGGTTAGGAAGAGAAATGGGCTTAGATGGCTGTTTCATTCCACGTGCTCTCTTTTTGAGGAGAATGCAGGCATGGCATACCCAAAGGAAATGTATGGTTTTTGCTGCAGCAACTATCCTCCTGAACATTCCATCCCATTTTGCTAAAGTTTGTTATGGGGATGTCCAATATTTCCAAGCCTTTTTGACTCTTAACTCTTTTTTTTGACAGAATATTTCCATTCTTTTTTTTTTTTTTTTTTTTTTTTTGGTTAATGTTTATTTTTGAGAGAACATGAGCGGGGGAGGGGCAGAGAGAGAGAGGGAGACAAAGAATCCAAAGTAGACTCCAGGCTCTGAGCTTTCAGCACAGAGCCCAACGCGGGCCTTGAACTCACCAACCGTGAGATCATGACCTGAGCCGAAGTCAGGTGCTCAACCGACTGAGCCACCCAGGCGCCCCTGATATTTCCATTCTTTTAAAGATTTTTTTTTTTCATTAGTAAGTAATCTCTACACTCAACATGGAACTCGAACTTAAAACCCCGAGATCAGGAGTCACATGCCCTACCAGCTGAGCCTGTCAGGTGCTCCAGTTCCATTCTTTTAATCCAGCATGCAGTATGAGCACTGCTGTATCAGAATCCTGTTATCAAGTGTAGTTGTAAGCAAGGAGCTAATTTCTATGCTTATTGGATCTGTGGTTTGTGTCCTCCCCTGTCAGGTGTCAGAAATGGCTGTCTCTGAGTTACCCGGTAACCCCAATGCTGTCTGGACAGTGCGTCGGCACATTGAAGGTAAGTAGCCCTTTCCCAACAGTCAAAATGTGGGTCTGGGTAACATCGACAGTAGAAGGCTTAGGAGGTTGCATTCATAATGTTTTTATATTGCTTCATTTAACAATATACTAGAAACTTTTTCTGGCCTGACACCATGTTTCTCAGGCTCTCTCAATCAGGATGCCTGCACCTTTTTGTATGCATGAGTAAGGGGTGCATTAGGGTGGCTGTTAATACATCTATACTCCCGTATTGTAGAGCTGTCATACGTGTTGTTCTTTGACCATATTCATCCTGTTGCATCTGTGTAAGAGGTGTGGTATGAGGGAAGGTTTTTTGCTTCTTCAGTTTTCTTTAGCAGTTTTCTCTAGCAGTTTTCTCCTGTTGGTGCTGAAACCATGGTGAAGTTGAAGGTGTTGTCCTAGGTATTAAGAGATTTAGTTTAGCTTATTAATCAATTAGTCCTGCTCAATGGGTGGAATTGTGCTTAAGGGAACTGAAGATTGAGATTGAATGGAATCATAATTTTTGAATGGTTGGAAAAGAGTGGATGGAGGAAAGAGGAGTCTGAGTTCTTGGATAAAAATGGTCACCTTTTCCTAAAATTTTGAAATTTAGGTAAAAATGCATAACAGTGTGACAGCAGGATATTCTTGAATCAGTTGAATTTGAGGAATGAAACTTAATTCTCATTTTCCCTTGGATTCTCTGTGGGTGTAGGTCATTTCTATTCTTAGACTTCATCTTCCTCTTGTTCCCTCAGGAATGTGGGCCTGGTGAGATCACCCTGGCCAGCATAGAAAGCTTTCTCAAGAAAACAGCTGGAAATCTTCCTGATATTTTGATGTCCTGATATTTTGATGTTCTGATGTTTGATTTTATGGGAATTGGGAAATGTGTAGGAGGGAAACCTCGTGTTATTAGTAGAATGCACATTATGGTGGATTTTGTTTTCATGTGGGTGTTTGAACCAAGTCTGAGTTGAGTAGATAGAAAAACCAAATAGGAAATTAGTAGGTTTATTTTTGCTAGAAGATAATTAGTAGATGACTGATTTTGATTTTCCCATTTTGTATAATTTCTTCGTAAAGAAACTAGTCAAATTGATGTTCACCTTTAGCTTGGTGGCTGGTTGGTATTATAACTCCTGATGAAAACATTGCCTACACTCTGAATTTTTTAAGCCTTTGAGATAAAACTTAGTATTCCTCTTTCTTGTTTTGTTTTCTAGTACTTGAACTTTATATTAAAGTAGTTTTAGATTTACAGGAAAGTTCCCCCTCATTTTTATGATGAAGGCAGAAAAATTAGGAGTTGACTCTTTCAAGATAGTGCGTTGAGGTAATAGTCTGACAGCATGGTCTCTGAGCTTCCAGTCCAGTGTTCCTTTGACTAACGCTGAAGTTGGAGTCTGCCGGTCTTGCTGGTCTTTAGGATAAGTTTTATACTCTCATCGTGCAGTCTTTCAAGTGTCCACCTTGTACTTAGTAATTAAGAAAGGATTGGATCTCTACTCTCAGAGCCCTTGCCATCTAACACAAGAAGACAAGTACACAAAACTGCTGTGTGTTCTGATGTAATGAAAGGCGCACAAGCATGTTGCCAGGACAGGTTAGAGGAGAGGGAATTGGCATATGTTGGAGAATCAGAAAAGACTTTTTTGGACAATGCTTGATGAGTTAGTGATAAGCAGTATGTTGCATGATGGAGCTTGTAGCTGAATGTTTTTCTTAATCAAGTTTTAGGAATTGACTACATCCTGATAAATTTCACTCTTTAGAAACTATAATTTGGGTGATCACCCACAAAAACAGGTCAGGTTCTCTCTGTTCATTCTCTTTGCAGATACTCCCAAGTTTCTGTTGTGTGACTATCCCACATGTCCACACATGCTATAGTGTTCAGGCAACTACTAACCTTGGCTGGTACTTGGTGATGCACACTACCAATACCAAGCCTTTTTTTCTCTTCCACAGGTGGCTGGTGAAGGTGCTGATCACCACAGGTGTGTACATACTGCTAGGGTCTACCATGGGGTCTTCTAGTTTACCCAGGGAGAGGGATTTGTACAAAATATTAAGACCGCCCTGATGGCATCTCAGAGGGTAACTTTGAAATTGGCTGTTCATGTGCATTGTAGTGATGGCACACCCATCTGCCTATATATTAAATGGTTGGAGGCAGGAATCGGCTTCCCTTACTTTTTCCCTAAGTAGAAAGTACGACTAATGTGTCTTTCACTAAAGCTGAAAGAACCTGTAGCTAGAAAACCTTAACTCCGTACTCTCCTTTGGTGATTCATATGTTCCAGGTGTACTGACTCAAGCCCTGGAGAAAGCCACCTATTTTTGTTTTGTTTTGTTGTGTTTTTTTTAGTATAATCAGGACTGCTGAGGCAAGACAGGCACCAAATAGAGTGTAAAGTGAGAATGAGACACTGGAAGCTTAAACCATCTTTGGTCACTCAGCATCTGTGGTCCCTCAGTTTTGGAGTGAGCTGTGTTTTGAGCTACAGAGGAAAGAAGAATGCATTCCTTCCCCTGTGGGCTGTTTCAGCAGTGCTCAGATAAAAGTCCTCTTTAAGTGAGACAAAGACGCATTCTTATACCCTAATATGATGGCATTGATGTTCTTTTATGTGAAACTTGTAACTTCTGGAAAAAGGCAACATGGATGTATCTGGTCATTTCCCTTGATTTTGTTTTGAACTCCCAATTTTTTTTTAAATGTTTGTTTTTGAGAGGGAGAGAGAGTGTGTGCGCCTGTGCATGTGAGCTAGGGAGGAGCAGAGAGAGAGAGAGAGAGAGAGAGAGAGAGAGAGAGAGAGAAAATCCCAAGCAGTCTCCACGCCATCAGCGCAGAGCTCAGTGCAGGACTCGATCTCACAAACCGTGAGGTCATGACCTGAACCAAACTCAAGAATTGATTACTTACCAACTAAGCCACCCAGGTGCCCCCTGAACTCCAACTTTTAACCTATAACTTCCTTAGGACATGAGCAATTAGCCGGCTATAGGTCCTCCTGGATATAGAATGGAAAGGGTAGAAGTTACAGTGTGCCTATTATTCCTAGGGTAATGGATATTTTGAGGAAATCTGTGATGTAAAGCTCTACTGCTTGTTGAATTGCTCAGCAAATGTATGTAAATCCCCTGAGCATCTCTCTCTTTTTGTGTCTGAACAGTATGGGGCCTTGGGTCAAAGGGAAGATAAAGTCCCAGGCAGCTTTCCTTCCTCTCTCCCTTCATTCTCTTGCATGTAAGTCAAAATTTGTGTGGTCTCTTTGCTGAAGTTCCTCCCTTTCCCCTTGATTGAAGGAAGAGACCAGAAATCCTGGCCAGTTAACAGCCCTTTGATGTTTGGCTTTAATTTGTTCTGGCATAGTTTTTAGGATATAAGGTTTCAGTAATGAGAGTGTGGGAAAAGACATAGTATTCATGTAATATTAAAATTAAGTAATTCCTGTTATTTTTACACAATAGAAACTTCCAGTTCAAGAACAGCTGGAGTAAAGCTTCCACGTTTGGCGTTGTTTGGAGATCGATTTTGGTTTTGTTGTAAACTGTTAAGACATCCATTTCAGGGGCAACCATGTCCTTACTTACATGGTCCTGGTCTTACAAAGTCATTTTATAAGGTGTCCGCAAAGTATTTGATACATCTTGACAATTGTAACTAAAATAATCTAAAACCAGCATATCTACTTGTCCGTTGTTACTCCTTATGATTTAGAACTTGAACCTTATTCTGGATTCCTGGTGTAGCCGTTAGATTATACCCATTGGGAATGATCTTTGATCCTTGCCTTTCAGACACTCAGTACACACATGTATTATTAAGGAAAAGTTTGGAAAACCTTACTCACCCTTACTGTGTTAGTAATTTTATGCGTGAAGCAATTTCATAAAATATATTTATTTCTATATATTTCTATTTAAAAATGCTGATTACAGCCCACCAAATTGACTACGTCCTGCTCATAGGGCAGAATACTGCTGTAGGCTACACCAATGATACATCTTCAGTTGGTCTCTTTTTCTGTAAAGAACACTGATTCTGCCGAACTAAGTGAATAATCTTGGTTCACCTGAACCACCTTTGGAGCAATCAGAATCCATACTGTGTCCTTGTCATGTGTGGGATGGATCATCCCTAGGGTGTTGAGCTCTGACAAGGGCTCAGGCACGCAGGGTCCTATAGCTACTTCTATGAGTAAGGTAGCCACTCTAATTTAGTACCTTGTCTACTTGTCATTCAGTCCCCTGTTGACCTGATTTCTGTATGAGGGGGAGACAGAAAGGGGAATTGATACAGAAAATTGAGAAGTAAAATAGAAAAATCTTAACCCTTCCTTAAAAAATAACATACCTTTCTCTATTCATCATTTGAAAAGTTTCATGCCAAACATTGTACTGGGTGTGGGAGATGCACACAGGTGTTTTATGTGTAAGATGGAATATATATGGGAAACAGGTGGCCTTTAACTGTGGGATCTGTATGAGAAACTTCTGGGAGTGCCTGTATTCAGATCCTCTGACTTGGAGAAACTCATTTGTGTTTATTCATAACTGTGTTTCGTTAAATGAAAAGCAAATCCTAATAGGGTTGTTCCTGACCACTGAATAGTTGCGTTTAAAAAATTTTTTTTTTTTTTTTAACATTTATTTATTTTTGAGACGGAGAGAGACAGCATGAACGGGGGAGGGTCAGAGAGAGGGAGACACAGAATCTGAAACAGGCTCCAGGCTCTGAGCTGTCAGCACAGAGCCCGACGCGGGGCTCAAACTCACGGACCACAATCATGACCTGAGGTGAAGTCGGGCGCTTAACTGACTGAGCCACCCAGGCGCCCCAATAGTTGCATTTTTAAATAATGAGAGTAGAAAGGTTAAGGGCTGACAGTATAAACAATAAAATGCTTCCTGGTTAATGCTCTTATCTCATTTTAATTGGGATATCCTAGGATTCGCTGTTTTAAACCTGAGGGTGACCGTCTCATTGAAGCTTAAGTAATCTGTTTTATTCATCAGGTATTATGTTCCCACAGAATCGGTTTTTGGAAGAGGCTGGGGACCTTTCCTAGTTATAACAATTATCTTTTTTTTTTTTTTTTTTTCAACGTTTATTTATTTTTGGGACAGAGAGAGACAGAGCATGAACGGGGGAGGGACAGAGAGAGAGGGAGACACAGAATCGGAAACAGGCTCCAGGCTCTGAGCCATCAGCCCAGAGCCTGACGCGGGGCTCCAACTCCCGGACCGCGAGATCGTGACCTGGCTGAAGTCGGACGCTTAACCGACTGCGCCACCCAGGCGCCCCAACAATTATCTTTAAGAATGGATTGTGATGGGCATCTAGCACAAATAAGCTCTGAGTTCAGTATATGTAAATATTGTAGTTTTCAGAATTTCCTCCTGCCTGGTTCCCCTGCTTTGTCCTCTTGGATTTTTCCAGCAAATGTCTCAAGAAAAATTGATTTTCAGAGGTGTTAGGGGTGGGCATATGTACTCAATGTATTCAGGCCTTTGAGGAAGCAAAGTGTATCTCTAGGGTGTTACTATTTTCAATTATCCTTTGGATCATCTTGTGCTGTTTGCCACATGAGTCTGTGTGATGACTACACATAGAAGAAGTTCCTTGGAAGGTTTCTGAAGAGAAAACTTAGTATGTCTCACTTGGCTTTGTAACTAATGAGTTCTTAGCTAACCAACTCCTCTTTACTTTCCTTTTTGCAGATGAGTTTGATGCCTATATCATTGTGTCTTTCGTGAATGCCACACTTGTACTATCCATCGGAGAGACTGTGGAAGAAGTGACTGACTCTGGGTTCCTGGGCACAACCCCAACCTTATCCTGCTCCTTGTTAGGAGATGATGCCTTGGTACAGGTCAGGATTCCCAGAGAGTTATTCACCTTACTTTATCCTTTCATTGTGGTGTAGACTCCTGTGCTTACATTAATGAGCTTTTAACTCTTTTTTTTTTTTTTTAATTTTTTTTTTAACGTTTATTTATTTTTGAGACAGACAGAGCATGAATGGGGGAGGGTCAGAGAGAGAGGGAGACACAGAATCCGAAACAGGCTCCAGGCTGTGAGCGGTCAGCACAGAGCCTGACGCAGGGTTCGAACTCACAGATCGCGAGATCATGACCTGAGCTGAAGTCGGAGGCTTAACCGACTGAGCCACCCAGGCGCCCCACTTTGAACTCTTTTGAAGTGAACATTGCAAACATGAACTTAGGTTAATTTGACCTGTCTGAGGCCTAGTGATTCTTTTTGTCATTGACCCGATTGGTGCCTCAATGCAGTGGTGCCAGTTCAGACAGGAGTGACCCATCTGGTAAGGGTGAGGGTCATGCTGAGTACAGAGTAACATTGCTAAAGTCGGTTTCCTTCTTCTTGTTGCTGATTGTAGGTGTATCCTGATGGTATTCGGCATATAAGAGCAGACAAGCGAGTCAATGAGTGGAAGACCCCTGGGAAGAAAACGATTGTGAAATGTGCTGTGAACCAGCGACAAGTGGTGATTGCCCTGACAGGAGGAGAGCTGGTCTATTTTGAGATGGATCCTGTATGTTATTTTATCATTCATTGTGGAA
The DNA here is from genome assembly GCF_014898765.1 of Herpailurus yagouaroundi. Lineage (NCBI taxonomy): Eukaryota > Metazoa > Chordata > Mammalia > Carnivora > Felidae > Herpailurus > Herpailurus yagouaroundi. The sequence goes on along the minus strand of NW_024412421.1, from coordinate 24,989,941 downwards.
CTTAGTGTTAGGATCCAGAGGTAAAGATGAGAGTTGTAGTTCAGTATTCACAAAGAGAATTGAGGAGGGAAAGTGTTCACAAGCAAATCCAGCCCAGTGGGGATGGGATAGGGAGGCTAAGTTCATGTTTTAATTCTTTTTTTTTTTTTTTTAATGTTTATTTTTGAGAAAGAGGGCATGAACGGGGTGGGGCAGAGAGAGAGGGAGACGCAGAATCTGAAGCAGGCTTCAGTCTCTGAGCTATCAGCACAGAACCTGATGTGGGGCTCAAACCCATGAACCGTGAGATCATGACCTGAGCCAATGTTGGATGCTTAACCAACTGAGCCATGCAGGTGCCCCTCATGTTTTAAATCTAACTAGAGTTATGAAGTTCCATCTTAGCAATGAAATATTTTATTCTCTTGACCTTCACATTCTACATTTCCAACATATATTGGCTAAAGGTTTTAATTTTTACAATCTGAAGCCATTTCAGAAATTTTCTTTTGCTTTTCTGTATGGAAGGATATTGGGTATTCTTATCATGCTCTCAGCAAAGTTTCTGGATGTGGTCAACCTGTATAGTCTAACTGTACCTCTGGTTGAGATTTCTTTAAGTATTTGAATTTGAATTCATATTTGAATTCTCTTTTATCCAAAGTGTTCTCATGAACAGATGAATAGTTTTCTATATTTCTATTTCCTGAGAGCTAGGTTGGTTTAGAAAATTTGTAACATATTGTATTTATTAAAGACAAAAACATTGTGTTGTCTCTTGATTGTCTCATCAGTAGTTTTGCTTGCTCCTGGCCTTAGGTAGAGAAATTCTTGGTCATTGATTATAGTAAGAAGGGTGAGAGGAAGCAAAAAGGAACTTAACAGTCCTTTCCGAGGCTCAGGATTTAGGGGCCAGTGGGAGTCGTTTGTGACCTCTCTTTCTTACTTTTGTAGTCAGGACAGCTGAATGAGTACACAGAGCGGAAGGAGATGTCAGCCGATGTGGTGTGCATGAGTCTGGCCAATGTGCCTCCTGGAGAGCAGCGGTCTCGCTTCCTTGCTGTGGGGCTGGTGGACAATACTGTCAGAATCATCTCCCTGGACCCCTCAGTGAGTGTCACCCTTGACTTCAAGGATCTTCCCATTGGAAACTGAGCTGCTGGCTCACTCCTGATGGGCATCTCTGAAATTGTCTGGGCTAGACCCTGAAATCAGTATCTGCCACTTCTGATTATCATAGCAGCACACCTGGGGAGTCTTTGTGAAGATCCTGATGGCAGACTACTAAGTGTTGTTTTGCCTTAAGCCTTGTCTCCCGTTTGTAGTGAAAAAGAAACAAAAAAAACCCAAGACTGCTGAAAAGGACTTGGACTTGGCTCCAGGGCCTTAGATGACTTTTAAGAGCTGCCTTTGCTTATTTACCTTTACCATTATCTACTTTTACAGAAAGGAAAGCATGGTTCTCTCCAGAGCTTATTCTAAGATTTGGTTTAACTAGTGTTAACCCATTTAAAGCTCACTATAGGATTCCCCTCCACAAGAAAGTTGTTTCTTCATTCTGAGAATTAGATTTTTTTCCCCAAAATTGGTCATTTCCCCTGTTTTATTCTTTTCTCTTTCCTCCTTAGGACTGTTTGCAGCCTCTGAGCATGCAAGCTCTCCCAGCCCAGCCTGAATCCTTGTGTATTGTGGAAATGGGTGGGACTGAGAAGCAAGATGAGCTGGGTGAGAGGGGCTCTATTGGCTTCCTATACTTGAATATTGGGTTACAGGTAAGAGATCTGAGGCTCACATTGAGCTCAGGCCTTCTTTAGCTTTTATGCACTCCTTGTTCTATATGGGCATTTGCTGTGCCTGTGGTTTCATTTTACCACCTCATGAAAAGTGAATGGTGCTGGTCTGTGTTCCACTTCTCTCCTCTCTAATTAGAACAAGTCAGGCCTAAAAAAATAAGTTATATTAATTGTATTATATTATATTATATTATATTATATTATATTATATTATCACTACAAGTTATTTGCAAACGTAAGTTTCACTATTTGAGACTGTAGCTCTAACAGATGTGTGGGTTGTTTTCTTTTTAGGCCTCAATTTTATTATCATGCTGAATACAACTTAACAGTTCTTTAATATCTGATACCTTGTTCGTGTTCTGGTGTTTCTTGGTTTTTGTTGGTTTTGTTTTTTCCAAAAATGCTTTTACCTTTGGTTCTACTTAGGATCTGCATAAAGCTATCCACAGTTTACATTTGCATGACCTATCCCTTTGTTTCTTTTATTTTTATTGTAATTTATTTATTTATTTAATGTCTTGTTTATTTTTAAGAGAGAGACAGAGCGCGAACGGGAGAGGGGTCGCTCAGGCGCTGCCTCCCCCTTTGTTTCTTGTAATAACTGTCCTACCCTAGGGGTGTCTGTGTGGCTCAGTTGGTTAAGTATGTGCCTTTTGATTTCAGCTCAAGTCATGTTCTCGTGGTTGATGAGTTCAACCCTTGCATCAGGCTCTGCACTGATAGCAGTGCTTGGGATTCCCAAGCAGGCTTGGGATTCTCTCTCTTCCTCTCTCTCTGCCTCTCCCCTGCTCGCTCTCTCTCTCTCTCTCTCTCTCTCTCTCTCTCTCAAAATAAATAAAAACTTAAAGAAAAATTGTGCTACACCGTTTTTTTTTTTTTTTAAAGAAACCAGATCATTTGTCTTGAAGAATTTCTGCCTTTTGGATTTGGCAGAGTCCTTTCTTGTGTGTTTAATGTTACTGTTCTATCCTCTGTAATTCCTATAGACTAGAGGGTGGATCTAGAGCATGCTATCCATTAAAAATATAACATAAGCCCTGTGTAACTTAAATATTCCTGTAGCCACGAAAAAGGAACAGATGAAGTTAACTGTAATGTTTTATTTAAACATTTTTGTTTAAAATGTCATTTCAATTTGTTATCTGTATAAAAATTAAGATAACTTTGTTCTCTTTTTTAACAAAGTCTTTGAAATCTGATATTTTTATTTTTTGAATTTTTTAAAGGTTTAATTTTTTTTTAACATTTATGTGAGAGAGAACGAACACAAGCAGTGGAGGGGCAGAGAGGAGGGAGATGGAGGATCTGAAGTGGGCTGTATGCCGAAAGCAGAGACCCCGATGCAGGGTTTGAGTTCACGAGCTGTGAGATCATGGCCTGAGCTGAAGTTAGACACTCACCTGAGTCACCGCAGATGCCCCCTATGTTTGTTTGTTTAATTTTTTAATGTTTATTTTTTGAGAGAGAAAGAGAATGGGGGAGGGTCAGAAAGAGAGGGAGGCACAGGATCTGAAGCAGGCTCCAGGCTCTGCACTGTCAGCACAGAGCCCGATGTGGGGCTCGAACTCATCAACTGTGAGATCATAACCTGAGCTGAAGTGGGACGCTTAACCGACTGAGTAACCCAGGTGCCCCGATGTATATTTATTTTTGAGAGAGAGAGATAGAGTGCAAACAGAGAGAAAGGGAGACACAGAATCCAAAGTAGGCTCCACGCTCTGAGCTGTCAGCCCAGAGCCCTATGCAGGGCTCAAACTCTTGAACCTGAGAGATCGTGTCCTGAACTGAAATCAAGAGTCAGACTCTTAACTGACTGAGCCACCCAGGTGCCCCCTGATATTTTGTATCTTACACTTAAGGACACATTATCTTCTCATCAACCTTTTACCTAATAACAGTCATTGATGGCACATTTCCTAGATTCATTATGTCATTAGGGACTGGGAAATGACAATTTTCTATTTCATTCTTCATTTTATTAGCTGGAACTTTTCTCCAAAGAGGAAATTTGCCTATCCCAAAATACAGTTTGTAGAGGGAAAGGATAAGTACTTTGTTTTTTCCCCTTTGTTTATCAGTTTTCACAGTAAGGAATTGGTGCCAGAGTAGCCTCCAGTGGGGACTAATGAAGTAATTTTTTATTATTTTTTATTTTTAGTTTTTTGGATAACCTGAACTTGCAGATTTTTATATATTTGTGCTTTAAACTATTGTCTTTTTCATTTGTGGATACTAAATTGCCTCTTTTTAGATGAGTAGAAGTTCCCTTTTGAAGTTAGGTTTTTTGTCGTTTGACTATGACCCCATTCTCTTTGGGGCCTTCCTTCTGGCATAACAGAGTGCCCTATATACACTTGGAATATTTTTGCCCCAGCCCTGAATTAGCCAATTCTCTTAAGAGTCTTTTTTTTAAATGTCTGTTTTTAGGGAGAGAACATGCGTGAGTAGGGGAGGGGGAGAGAGAGATGGAGAGAGAATCCCAAGCAGGCTTCTTGCTATCACAGGCAGAACCCAACTCAGGGACAAGCCCAGGCAAACACAGTTTGTGAGTTCACAGAGCCTGCTTGAGATTCTCCCTCTTTCTCTACCCCTTCCCCCATTGCACTCTGTCTCTCTCAAAACAAATAAATAAACTTTAAAAAAGAATAGTTTAACATACATGGTAAAAGAATTTTAAAGGATATACAGTGAAAAATAAGGGCTTTTCATTTAGTTAATGTTCAGTAACTACTTGAATGAGCAAGTGGCTGGCTGATCATTAGGATATTCTTTAAACCAGCAAGTCATTTCCTTCCATCTATTCTGAACTTAGATGTTTTGTGAAGTCGCCAAGGGAGGGATCTTCCATTATGGATAAGTTTCACCCACTCTCTCTTTTTTATTAGAATGGTGTGCTGCTGAGAACTGTCCTGGACCCCGTCACTGGGGATCTGTCTGACACCCGCACTAGGTACCTGGGGTCTCGTCCTGTGAAACTCTTTCGTGTCCGGATGCAAGGCCAAGAGGCAGTAAGTAATGAAAGTGGGCAGGCAGCATGTTTAGACGTTAGTGGCATCAGCTGAGAAAAGTTCCCTTGGTGTAAGTTTTGCTATCATTAATTCACCCATATATAGTTAGTTTGACATTAGCTCCCTCTTGTAAGTTTCTTTCATGTAGGAAGTTGTGGATCCCTTCATCCAGAGCTTTCCATGGCATTGAGCTGTTTTGGTTGTGGGTAGGTTAGGATATGGATCTGTTCAGCCCTCAGGCTGGGCAAATGGAGGTGATTGAGAGGTAGCTAGAAACCTCCCATCTGGGGTACCTTTTTCCACAAGCAACCTTGTACCAATACCAGGGTTTACCAAGTAATGTGAAAGAGATTGGGAAACATTGTGTCCTTTGTATCTAAGAATGTTACTATTGCTGGGTGCTGTGCTAGTTCTTGACTTGCAGTCAGCATTAGGTGCAATAGCATGTCATTCTTGCAACTGTCCAGCCTTATGATAGTATTCGCATTTTACACATGTGGAAATGTAAAGAGATTGAGTGATTAGGTCATAACAGCTAGTAGCTCATGCTTTGAGCAGATAGTAAGCCATACATACTGCCTCTTCTCCAGGACTCTTTTTAATCTTAAGGTAGCCTTTTAGGTTTCCAAAATTCGTTGGGATATTTTGCAGACTGAAAGTTACAGGTACGGAGTTCGGTTAGCATTCCAAGTTTGTGTTTATCTCAAGCTTATTGGAGGTGTTTTTCTTTCCTCAGGTGTTGGCCATGTCTAGCCGCTCGTGGTTGAGCTATTCTTACCAGTCTCGTTTCCATCTCACCCCCTTGTCTTATGAGACCCTGGAATTTGCGTCTGGCTTCGCCTCTGAACAGTGTCCTGAGGGCATTGTTGCCATCTCCACCAATACCCTGAGGTGAGAGTTCCACACTGCAAGCCCACTGGGAAGTTCTGCCAATGGCTGGGATTCTGGTTCTGCTAGAGTGTTGGCAGAAGTGATGAAGCGATGACTTGGTGGCAGTGAGCCGACTCTTCACCGTGGGACTAGGGTGTTGGAACTGAAACCTTCATTTGGCTCAGGATTTTAATGAAGTATTGGTAGCCAAGTTTCAGTGTCTGAAGTTTTAGCTTCTGTTTAGATTTTCACGGCCAAGTTTTAATATACTGATCAGTACAGTTCACTTTCCTTAAGATTTAAGAGTCTTGTTTTCCAGGGCAGCGCCATTGGATTAGTTTTAGAGCAGGCAGGAATTGAGTCTCTGATATCTTTTTCTCATTCTCATTCTGTCTTATTTGCAGTGTTACATGTTCAGTTTTAACCTCAGTATAAATTCTTTAGGCCTTTTGTAAGTTGACAGACTCCTATTTATGCTGAGTATGTTAGAGTGTGCACTATCTATATTGTTTTGACTGTCTCAAGTTTTGGGTTTGTTTTTTTCCTTTTTGGTCTTTTGCTGTCACCCATGTTCATGTCCTGGTTGTAAGTATTGGCTCGTCATAAGAGCAACTCTATCAAGAGGCTATAACTGACCAAGTGGATAACTTACCAGGTGACCTCCCAGATCTATGCAGTAGCTTTCAGGATCTTTTCAGTCATTGTTCACTCTCTCTCTAACCTCCACACACATATATACCTTCTATTTCAGCAGAATTGCTTTACCTGCATGGTATTTTATCTCTCTTTTTTAATGTTTATTTATTTTTGAGAGAGACAGTGAGCTAGGGAAGGGCAGAGGGAGAGAGGGAGACAGAAATCGAAGTATGTTTCAGGCTCTGAGCTGTCAGTACAGAGCCCGATGTGGGGCTCGAACCCACAACCCTGAGATCTTGGCCTGAGCTGAAGTCAGAGGCTTAACTGACTGAGCCACCCAGGTGCCCCTCCTTTGAAGGTTCTAATGTGGGTTTCAACGGTGAAAACCAGAGTCACCATGAATAGTTGCTGGCTGTTCCTGGAGTGGAAGTCCCTTCTAGGATTTGTCTATTGTGCAGAATCTTCTATATTAGAAGGCATGCTTCTTACTGCCAGCATTAGAGCTTGAGGGGTGATGCATTTGCTGTGACTGCTCACAGACTATTTTGACATCATTTTCTAGTTCCTGAATGAATAATCTATTAATTCCCTGCCTTTCTCCCCATAGGATTTTAGCATTGGAGAAGCTAGGTGCTGTCTTCAATCAGGTAGCCTTTCCGTTGCAGTATACACCCAGGAAATTTGTCATTCACCCAGAGAGTAACAACCTTATCATCATTGAGACAGACCACAATGCCTACACAGAAGCTACAAAAGCTCAGAGAAAGCAACAGATGGCAGAGGTAATGAGACTTGACTTTTAGGGTTCAATTAAAAGGCACTGAAATTTTGTTGAAAAGTTTAAACTTGTGTAATTTTTTTATTATATTCTAAAGATCCAGGCTCTTTTCAGATCCTTTAAGTAGAGCCCTTTGCCAGAATCCTTAGTTTTAGAGGTTTTTTTGTGACTTGGAACTAATATACTGACCTGGGTTTATTTAGTACTCAACTTACTTTTTTTTTTTTTTTTTTTATTTTTTTTTTTTTTCAACGTTTATTTATTTTTGGGACAGAGAGAGACAGAGCATGAACGGGGGAGGGGCAGAGAGAGAGGGAGACACAGAATCGGAAACAGGCTCCAGGCTCTGAGCCATCAGCCCAGAGCCCGACGCGGGGCTCGAACTCCCGGACCGCGAGATCGTGACCTGGCTGAAGTCGGACGCTTAACCGACTGCGCCACCCAGGCGCCCCTCAACTTTCTTTCTTAGAACATAGTTGTTCAGTCTTTGAGCTTCCTAAACAGTCTCTGTATGTGTTTCCTGGATTTGAGCCCAAAGGAGACAGCTTTCATATTTTCCACAACACTTCTTCTTTCCAGAAATCATTTCCCAGCAAAAAACAAATAGATCCAGCCATGTAAAACTGTATCTGGCCTGGAAGAGAGGAGACAAATAGTAGTCTTAGCATGGGAAGTTAGATGGGGTAGGTGGAAGAGTTGTGTTTTCATTTTATGTATTTCAGACCATTTGTCGGTTATTTGTTAGTTGATGTTCAGTTTTTTTGGTATTAAAAAAAAGAAGTACCTGATTTCCCCTTTAGTGGTTTCCCCTCCTCCCCTTATGTATACACCTTTCCCTTTAATCTTTGTTTTGGGAAATCTGGTTTTGGCCTACAGACTTTGCTATTGTATATAATATGAACTCTCCTTGGAGGTGTTTTTGCTACTTGACCACTTCTCACCCAGCACCCACTTCTGAACACACCAACTCTTCCTTGTTTTTATTTTCGTTTGTTTTGTTTTTGATTTAGGAAATGGTAGAAGCAGCAGGGGAGGACGAGCGGGAGCTTGCTGCCGAGATGGCAGCAGCGTTCCTGAATGAAAACCTCCCTGAATCCATTTTTGGAGCTCCTAAGGCTGGCAATGGGCAGTGGGCCTCTGTGATCCGAGTCATGAATCCTATTCAAGGGAACACACTAGACCTTGTCCAGCTAGAACAGAATGAGGCTGCTTTTAGGTAAGGAGCTCAGGACATTAGCTCCAGGGTTTTGGAGGCTCTTATGGGAATTTTCTGGCCTATAACTAATGCTTGATTCCTGCTTCTTTCTCTGTATACAGTGTGGCTGTTTGTAGGTTCTCCAATACTGGTGATGATTGGTATGTGTTGGTGGGCGTGGCCAAAGACCTGATACTCAATCCCCGGTCTGTAGCAGGGGGCTTTGTCTATACCTACAAGCTTGTGAACAATGGGGAAAAATTGGAGTTTTTGCACAAGGTAGGAACCAGCCTGGATCTTAGGTCCTACTAGACTCTCCCACTTTTGCTTAAGTTGTGGGTCAGGTCTTCTGGTGACCATTTTGGGAACCAGCTCATTGATGGTGTTCCATCTGTTGGTGGCACACAGAAAATGCTGGGGTTTTCATGCTCCAGTGAAGCTCCATTGCCTGGGTGTCCCACCGGAAGCCTATGTGCTAACCATCCACAGTGGTGAAATAGATGCACACTGAATTGGCCCCTTGTTTACTAGTTTTACTAAGCAGGCAGCAATTTGTTACCAAAATCCAGCAGTTCTAAAGAATTAATATTCTCTCAAGAGTTAATATTTAACAGATACAGAGAAGTTCTGGGGATGGATGGTGGTTTTGGTTGCACAACACTGTGAATATGTTTGATGTCACTGAACTGTATGCTTAAAAATGATTAATGGGACACCTGGGTGGCTCAGTTGGTTAAGCGTCCGACTTCGGCTCAGGTCATGATCTCACGGTCTGTGAGTTCGAGCCCCACGTCGGGCTCTGTGCTGACAGCTCAAGCCTGGTGCCCATTTCAGATTCTGTGTCTCCCTCTCTCTCTGCCCCTCCCCTGTTCATGCTCTGTCTCTCTCTGTCTCAAAAATAAATGAACGTTAAAAAAAAAAAAATGATTAAAGTGGTAAATTTTATGTGTGTTTTAATCACAAATTTTATTTTTTTTAAAGTTTATTTTTGAGAGAGAATGCATGCATACAAGCGGGAAAGGGGCAGAGAGAGAGAGAGGGAGACACAGAATCTGAAAGAGGCTCCAGGCTTTGACCTGCCATCACAGAGCCTGTTGTGGAGCTTGAATTAGGAACTGTGAGATCATCACCTGAGCCAAAGTCGGACATTCATCTGACTTAGCCACAATTTTTAAGTTAAGGGAAAAAATTCCTGTTCTTTCACACAGTACATTTATGTATCTCCTCTCCTTCAGCCCTTCCACAGGGAAGTATCCTCTAAGAAACAGTTACTTCATGGAGTTGTCCTGGTGCTAAACTCATTGTGTCTCCCTTGTCACTAGCACTCCATTCCAATCCGTCCACAAGCAGCAATCACTTCTCCAGTATTGAGTCTTCACTATTAGTTAATAGCACCATTTGAATTAGCATGGGCTCAGAGACAGCATTCCTCAGGCCTGAGGGCTTCCTTCCACCTGTGGCACTGATTGATTTGCTGAGTGATGTGCAGTGTATGGGACCTATTTACCCAAACACTCTGTTTCATAGAAACTGTTGTATGTGTGATTCATTTCTCTGATGAGCAAAAGATGATCACTCACTGTCTTCCTGACAGATGCCTGTAAAGATATTTTAGGTTTGAGAGGGTGGGGCTAGCGTATGACTGGTGTTCTGATAGCTGCATTACCTGCTTTTCTTCTCACAGACTCCAGTGGAAGAGGTCCCTGCTGCCATTGCCCCATTCCAGGGGAGGGTGTTGATTGGTGTGGGGAAGCTTCTGCGAGTCTATGACTTGGGGAAGAAGAAGTTACTCCGAAAGTGTGAGAACAAGGTAAATATGCTGGTAGAGGGCTTCAGATGTAGCTAGTGTGGAAGAAGGAAACATGGGCAGGATGGTGGACAGTAACTTAAAATCACATCTCTTTATTAGGACCTTGTAGTTCCCCAATTTCAGCCTAAGAATGAGGCCTTTGAGCCTGGAGAACGAGAGCAGTTAGGTGGCTTTCTTGATTTCTTCACATAAAGAATCAGATTCTGTCCTGCTTGCTTCTATAAGGTATTTAACTCTGAGAACTGAGCATATATTTCCTCTATATTAAAACCAGTAGTTTTTTTCCTGTCTTTTAGCAATTTTTTGCTGACTACTATTCTCTAGGCCCTGTATGTGTTGAAGTCAGGAGCAGCTGGACTTTCTGTGTGTTCTGAACCTCAAGGTTACTCCTATTGCTGTCCATGTTTTTCCCAGCATATTGCCAATTACATCTCTGGGATCCAGACTATTGGACACAGGGTAATTGTGTCTGACGTCCAGGAAAGTTTCATCTGGGTTCGATACAAGCGTAATGAGAACCAGCTCATCATTTTTGCTGATGATACTTACCCACGATGGGTCACTACGGCTAGCCTTCTGGACTATGACACTGTGGCTGGGGCAGATAAGTTTGGCAACATTTGTGTGGTGAGTTGATGTTTACTTGGCTTACATTGATGTGTGGAAAAGCTGGCATAATTTTCACTGGTAAAACCAAGGACCCAGGACTGTGATTTCTAATATGGAAAGTAAAAATGAGTATAAAATTCAATCCTACTAAGGCTGCCTCTAAAAATGAAACTGTTATGTAAGCTTTCTTATCATTTTTTAATTTTTTAAAATTTTATTTATTTTTAAAGTTTTTTTTTAAAGTAATTACTGCACTCAATGTGGGGGTCACAACCCCCAAATCAAGAGTTATACACACTCTACTGACTGAGCTAGGCAGCCGCCCCATTCTTGTCATTTAGAACCTCCTCTCCTCCATCCCTCCACCACCTACCAGTCCACCTTCTTCATCTTCATTGGAATATGATTTTTTTTTAATGTTTAGGGTTTTGTTTTTTTTTTTTTTGAGAGCGAGTGAGCACGAGTAGGGGAGGAGCAGAGAGGGAGAGAGAGAATCCCAAGCAGGCTGCGCACTGTCAGCACAGAACCCAGTGTGAGACTCAAATTTGGGAACTGTGAGATCATGACCTGAGCCAAAATCAAGAGTCAGACACTTAACTGGCTAAGCCATCCCGGAACCCCTGGAACATAATTTAATAGTGATAGGTTTCATTTGAACTAATGAGTAATGTATATTTTTACTTTTATCAGAATTTTGGCCTCTCTTTTTAAAAAAAAATTTTTTTTTTTTAACATTTATTTTTGAGACAGAGAGAGACAGAGCATGAACGGGGGAGGGTCAGAGAGAGGGAGACACAGAATCTGAAACAGGCTCCAGGCTCTGAGCTGTCAGCACAGAGCCTGACGCGGGGCTCAAAGTCACGGACCGCGAGATCATGACCTGAGCCGAAGTCGGCCGCTTAACTGACTGAGCCACCCAGGCGCCCCTCTCTCTCTCTCTCTCTCTCTCTCTCTCTTTTTTTTTTTTTTTAACATTTATTTATTTCTGAGAGACAAAGAGAGATAGCGCACGGGTGGGGGAGGGGCGAGAGAGAGGGAGACACAGAATCCAACGTTTATTTATTTTTGGGACAGAGAGAGACAGAGCATGAACGGGGGAGGGGCAGAGAGAGAGGGAGACACAGAATCGGAAACAGGCTCCAGACTCTGAGCCATCAGCCCAGAGCCTGACGCGGGGCTCGAACTCACGGACCGCGAGATCGTGACCTGGCTGAAGTCAGACGCTTAACCGACTGCGCCACCCAGGCGCCCCGTGAGACACAGAATCCAAAGTGGGCTCCAGGCTCCGAGCTGTTAGCACAGGGCCCAAAGCAGGACTCCAACTCACAAACCAGGAGATCATGACCCGAGCCAAAGTGGGACGCTTAACTGATTGAGCCACCCAGGCCCCCCAACCTTTATTCTCTTTATCTCTCTCTCTTTTTTAATGTTTGTTTATTTTTGAGAGAGAGCCAGCACATGCGCTTGGGGGAGGGGCAGAGAGAGAAGGGGAGAGAGGATCCCAAAAAAGGAACACACTGACAGCAGAGAGCCTGGTGCAGGGCTTGAACTCACGAACTGTGAGATCACGATCTGAGCCGACGTCAGAAGCTTAACCGACTGAGTTACCCAAGCTCCGGCTTCTCTTTTTAAGCCCAGTGTTACTTTCCTTATTTATGTCTTATGGCCTTTGGTTTGCTTTTGCTTAGGGCTTGATACTCTTGAGTTTCTCACTCAGACACTAGGTGCAGGAAACCAGCTCAAGCCTATGCCAAAGTTGGTGTCCCAGGCTTGCTTTCAAGGATCTGGGGCAAACATTGCTTGGTGATTCAGGTGAGTAAGTGTAGGACCCAGTCCTCTGACTTGTGTCACTTCCTTGTAGGTAAGGCTCCCACCTAACACCAATGATGAAGTGGATGAGGATCCCACAGGAAACAAAGCCCTGTGGGACCGGGGCTTGCTCAACGGGGCCTCTCAGAAGGTAGGATTACAGAAGGGGCTCGGAAGGATGGGAGCCAGCCTGCATAATACATTCCCCATGGCCCTCACTGAGGGAACAGTTTTTAGTCACTTATCCACAGCGCACATGATTCTGCTGAGTACTCTCCTGTGTATGGAAGTCCTTTTATGGCCTGTGATGGACAGATGCTAGGTTTGATGTAAAATGACCAAGTCAACATTCCATTTTTATGACTGTAGAAATAAGATTTTTTTCCAAGACATTTTAGCAGTTGAGTGGAGCATAATGAGTTTCTTGGAAAAAATTGTTAAATAGGGTCACTCCCTTTATGAATCAGCTTCTCTCTGAGATGTTCTGGGTTCTTTACTTTTCTCCTATAGGCATGTATTTCTGTAGTAAAGCATCTCTGGACTTCTTAGATCTATTTTAGAAGGCAAGCCTAATGATTGTTGATTTTTAATAATTTTCTGTGGGTTTTTTTATGTAAACTTGATAATTTAACAAAAATTTTTTTCACTCTAATTGTTTATCAGAAATGATCTAACTTTAGCATGTTGGTGGGGACATTAATCTCAAGTAAATGTTAACATTCTGAAGTATTTTTAAGTGTTAGTGAGTTTTGGATTTAAAAGAAGATGAAATCTGCCCTTTGGAGGCACTCCTTGCTCTTGGTAATCTAGAACAGGTTGTGAGGGCACACATAGTTACTAGTCTGTTTTTGATTTGCAGGCAGAGGTGATCATGAACTACCATGTAGGCGAGACAGTGCTGTCATTACAGAAGACCACACTGATCCCCGGAGGCTCAGAATCGCTTGTCTATACCACCTTGTCAGGAGGAATTGGCATCCTTGTCCCATTCACATCCCATGAGGTAAAATCTCCCACACTCTTCTGGCCTTTGCTTTGGCAAGGTTGTTTCTTGGTGCTGAATCAGCCTAAGAGGACAAATCTTATGTCCCCACTTGCAACTAGGCATGTTCTGGAAATTTTATAAAGTGACAGATGTGCCTAGGAAGATAAGAATCCTGATATCCCCCTCCCACCCCTGTGGGAAAAGCCATTTGTTTTCATATTGTACCTGGGTTTGGTTCAGTTATGATGTGGATATAGCATTAGTCAGAGGCCAGAGCCCCAGAACCAAACCCCACAAGAGTAGGAATGATGGATGATGAGTACTGTGCATTTAATCTGCCTCCTTGAGTCAACTCTGGGATTTGCTAAATTGGATTTATGTCATTCCAGCTAAAGAAGCTGGGATCAGGAATCTGACTTCACAAATAACTCTTTACATACAGTGTTCTCTTGTGTTCTGTAAATACAGGTGGGGTTTCTTTCAGGTATTCGCTGTCTTGTAGCAGGAAAACCTGTGATTGTCAAAAGAGCAATTTGTTAGCAAGTAGTTAATATCTGTGTGGTAAAAAAAAAAAAAAATCAATGGCTTGTCTGTTCATTTTGCTTCTGGAAACCATAGACTAGTAGTTGAAATCACTTTTTTCTTTTAGTGACAGATTCTTTGTTTCTTCCACCAGGACCATGACTTCTTCCAGCATGTGGAAATGCACCTACGGTCTGAGCATCCCCCTCTCTGTGGGCGAGACCACCTCAGCTTTCGTTCCTATTACTTCCCTGTTAAGGTAAGGTCTTAACCTTACTACACACCAGAACCTGGGGGTCTTGTTGGAAATCTGAGTTGAAAAGGGGGGATCTTTAGCCCATTTAACTTGTCTTTTCTGTGGACCTCTGTCTTTTAAAAATCAGAGCAGTCCTGAATTAAAGGGGTGGATTGATGGAGGCAGTAATGGGGGAAAGGAATGACTAGTGATATTCAGGGACCTCTTCCCCTGGGGCAGACCACAGCCAGAGAAAAGCCTTCACCCAGTTTTGCTAATCTGAACACAGGCTACTGAGGATGAACTTAAAATAGCATTCCTGGCTCTGTAAATGGTTCAGATATCAGAGAGAATAAAAACTTTCCTTGCAGGTGCTCTAGCATATGTCACTTTCCGTGAGCGTCTAACCTTTTTATTCCTTACTTTTCTATGTCTTAGAATGTGATAGACGGAGACCTCTGTGAGCAGTTCAACTCCATGGAGCCCAACAAACAGAAGAATGTCTCTGAAGAACTGGACCGAACCCCACCTGAGGTGTCCAAGAAGCTTGAGGACATCCGGACCCGTTATGCCTTCTGAGCCCTTTCCCTGTGGGGCTTGTGTCAGAGACTCTCTGTTTTGTTTCCCCTACCACCTGGCTCTGAACCCATGTGGCAGAAGGGTGGCTGGTTAATTAAGACTTCGTAATATTAAAGCTAGTATGTCTTTCGTATCCACTCTTTCCCTGGAGTGACTGGTTCCCCCTAAAATTGGCACTGAAATTTGCTATGCTTCTTTTTGCCTAGTACGTAATACATTGCCCCCAGGTTCTGGTGTGTAATAAGATGTTGGCGATTCCCTCAAGCTTTCCCTGCACTGAAATTTCTGGCTCTCTTGTCTACTTTTGTACACACCCTTAGTTTTTAACCAGTTTTCCTGTAAATATAGTTTTGTACAATGTTATCTTTCTGGGTGGGAGGTGGGGAAGAGATGTGGGGAAGGCAGGCAAGCTGAGGTGGGGACCAGGTTGAATATAGTATAACTCCTGAGTTCTGCCACTCTGAAATCTAACCAGAAATACAATGTAGTTTTTAAGGTGGCTGGAGTCCATGTGTCTTTTCTGGGGGTGAGAATTTAGGTGGGAGATTTAAACCTGAGTTGGAGCAGGAAGAATGGAGTATCCTTCTTTCCAGCTACCTGCTTGTACTTCTGGTTCCCTGTGGCCTCACTCCTGGCTTTGTGGTGGTTTTTTGGCTTCCTGTAGTTCTTTCTGCTATGCAGATGAAACTTGGGCTTAATAATAAACATGGGGTCAGCCACACCTCTTCCCATTGAATATTGAGGAAGGGTGGCTGATTTCTTCTCTGGTGTTTTATTTTATTTTTTTAGTGTTTGTTTATTTTTAGAGAGAAAAGGTATGCCTGTGCACGGTAGGGAGGGGCTGAGAGAGGGAGACAGAATCCTAAGCAGGCTCTGCGCTATCAGCACTGTCAGTGCAGAGCCTGACGTGGGGCTCTGTCCCATGAACTGTGAGATCAGTATGAGCTGAAATCAAGAGTCAGACATTTAACTGACTCAGCCACCCAGGTGCCCCTCTTCTCCCCTGTTTTAGCTTCTTCCTACTTTGAGGTCTTAAGAGTGAAGGATTCAGCATGCATTCTAGCTGGGTAGTCTCTTAACAGATGCTCCCTTTACTTCTACAGCTCCTGAAATGATCGTTTGCCTTATGAATCCTAGGAAGGATCAGTAAGTACAGAAGAACCCAGATCTAACCTGCCCATGGGAACAAAGTCAGTATATGTGGTCTCTATTTAAAGGCTCATGGATAATGACAAGGGAGGGGTGGGTACTATCTGCAGCAGTCATCTTAGGCAAGCTCTGGCAGGCCTTTGGAGTATGAAGAAGCAGCACTGGTAGCTAGTCAACTGCAAATGTGCTGGTGTCAAATGTTACAACCTACACCTGGGAAACCAGCTCTAATCGTCCAGGTAGTCTTCCAGCTTCATTGAACCTGGAATGACCCAAGCTCGCTGCTGTTCCCAGTATTTCACAGAGCAAAACACTCATTCACGTGCATGTGCTCAGCCACTTGCATGAACGGATTCTCTGTGGCTAGCACTGGGTTAGAATCAAATCAAGGTGATTAGATAAAATCTTTGACCCTGAGCAGCGCACAATGCAGTGCAGAGAGTTCCTGATGCTGTCCCTGGAAACTCTCTTAAGTATGACTGAGTTTTAGAGTGGTCAGTAGAGATCCAGATATTGCCAGGAATTGAATCCCTAAACAACACTTTGTCAGTTATCTCACTGATTCACATAACAGAAGACAATACTTTTGAATTACATTTTTATGACCTAATTCCAGGGCTTATTCTTCCTGTGGCCCCTACCCAAAGCCATTCTGTTTAGTCTGTCAGATTGTATGATACTGACATGCAGTAGTCTGGGAAACTTGGCAAAGATGTTTGGGTAGCAACCTATTCCGTTTCTTTTCTGAAGTACTTCCTGTAGTCATAGAGGGTTTATATGTAAGAGAGGAAAAGATCTCTGTAGAATTGCGAATTGTCTTGGGTTGCTAATGACATAGACGGTAGTTCATTAGCTATATAATCACAGCCAATGGCATAAGGACACTGCGTGCCATGCAAAGTCACATGGGGGTTCCACTCAACAACCAGGTAAACAACTGGGGGCTTTGGGAGGGAGACGGGCTTTTTAGTATCAAGAAGGTGGGGTGCCTTCTGGTTCCTTTGGGAAGATGTGATTGGCTTGAGTAAATCCATAGACTCTGGTGAACTGAAACCTGCTGCCCAGAGAGGAGCAGGAACTGTGTCTGGTCCTTTGATAAGGAGGGTTGTTTAGCTTAGGGAACCTTACCCATAAGAGCAGAGCTGGGAAGGAAACTTGCAGTTGGGCCATTTGAAGCTCTTTTGATTTTATAGTATATAATATGAACCTTAATTTTAGATCTTTTACCACAGCTGGGAATGAATGGTCATCTGATTTTTGCCCCACTAGAGAGCTACAGGTGAGCCAGGCAAAGGTTTACATATTAAGAGAGTCTGTCCTTTCCCTTTTGTCTATAACCCAGAGTCTAGGGAAAATGATACAAACTCAGTGGGATTGTCACAGAAATGTGGGTGCATTTTGCAAAAGGTTAACTGGTAGGTGACAGCACATAATGAGCTAACATTCTGAGCATTGTACTGATAATGAGCACAGTAAGAAATGTACAGGGCCTGCTCAGTTAAACTTGATAGCCTAATAAGGAAATAATCAGTCAAAATGTGTTTATAGTAAAACTAGAGAACTAGAATCAGGTGACATGTCTGATCTGGCTTGGGCAGAAAACAGCTGAGTGAATTTTGGGCAAACCATTTAAAACTTATGAGCCTTGATTACCCCAGCTGTAGAAAGTAAAGGGAGAGAGGTCATACAAGCTTCATGGAAGTCCCTTACTGTGTTACTCAACCTTAATTGAGACAGGATCATGGTTCCTAAGAATCCTAGCATTTACCAAAAAGACAAAGTGACTTTGTGTCTCCTGGGAGTACACATTTTGTATTATTTTTTTCTTAAATGTTCTTAATCATGAAGATCATCCCTTAGGCCACTCAATGTATATTCCTGGGCAAGTCTAGACATGAACTCACAGGCCTGAGTTCAGTCAAGTATTTGCCTCTCTGATTAGATAGATCTATGACATTGGTCAGGCAGGTTGGCATCTTACCCATAACATGGAGATAAACAGGGTTGACGTGAGAATAAAATGAGAGCATTTATCTAAAATACTCAGCACCCAGCCCAGCATATTGTGGGTGCTTACTGAGCCAAACATGAGCTCTTAACATTTGGGGCGTAGGTCAGGAAGACAACAAAGTCTTCCATTTTCCTTTAGGAGCCACCGAATAACCATAGACTAGTCTCCTTACTTCCCCCACCCCATACACACGCTGTGGTGTTTTCTTTCCTCCTCACACTGCTGTGCGTTTGATATGTCTGTTGAGTCTCACATTCTCTGTTGTAGCTAAATGGGTGCTGGATGAGATAGAGTTTTGAGGGCTGTATAGATAACATTTCAGTTCTATAACTGAGGGGCCTTCTCTGGACTTGATTTCTCTGCCAGGATTCTAATAGCTGGTAAGATTTTTTTTTAATCCCTCTAGTTTTATTGAGGTATAATCATTACTGTATAAGTTGAAAGTGTACAGCATAATGGTTTGACTTACATACATTGTGAAACAATTACATTCATCGCCTCATCTCATAGAGATACAATGAAAAGCAGCAAAAATAGATACCACATAGCCGTGTTAACTAGTCCTACATTACATTTCTAATACTTATTTCCTCTTATACCTGGAAGTTTATACCTCTCGACCACCTTGTTCCAGTGCCACTGCCACTCCTCCACTTCAACTTCAGATCTCATCTCTTTTTATGAGTTTGATGTTTTTTTTTAGACTCTACATGTGAGATCATACAGTATTCTTCTGTCTTATTTCACTTAGAATATTGCCCTTAAGGTCCATCCATGTCACAAATGGCAAGATTTCCTCGTGTCTTTTTTTTAATGACTAATACTCCATTGTGTACGTATGTACCACAACTTCTTTTATTTTTTGTTTTTTATTTCCCAGTGTTACATTAATTTCAAATGTCCGATACAGTGATTCCACAAGTCTATACATTACTCAGTACTCATCACCATAAGTGTACAACTTG
Organism: Herpailurus yagouaroundi; assembly: GCF_014898765.1. Taxonomy (NCBI): domain Eukaryota; kingdom Metazoa; phylum Chordata; class Mammalia; order Carnivora; family Felidae; genus Herpailurus; species Herpailurus yagouaroundi. Next base: position 24,971,005 of record NW_024412421.1, on the reverse strand, counting down.
TAATCCTTTCACTTCTTTCACCCATCCTCCCACCCCCTCCCCTCTGGTAACCCTCAGTTCTCTATAGTTATGAATCTCTTTCTTAATTTGTCTCTTTTTTTCCTTCACTCATTTGTTAAGTTCCACAGATGAGTGAGATGATAACGGTATTTGTCTTTCTCTCACTGACTTAATTTTGCTTAGCATTATACTCTCTTGCATCCGTGTTGTTGCAAATGGCAAGATTGCATTCTTTTTTTTTTTTTTTTTTTAATGTTTATTTTTGAGAGAGAGAGAGCACGAGCAGGGGAGGGGCAGAGAGAGAGAGGGACATAGAATCAGAAGCAGGCTCCAGGCTCTGAGCTGTCAGCACAGAGCCCAACGCAGCGTTCGAACTCACAAGCTGTGAGATTGTGACCTGAGCCGAAGGCAGAAGGTTTACCAACTGAGCCACCCAGGCGTCCCTTGGATACTAATCTCTTACCGAATATGTCGTTTGTAAATATCTTCTCCCATTCAGTAGGTTCCCTTTTAGTTATGTAGATTGTTTCCTTTGCTCTGCAGAAGCTTTTTATTTTGATGTAGTCCCAATTATTTTTGCTTTTGTTTCTCTTGCCTGAGGAGATAATCTCTAGAAAAATGTTGGTATGGCAAATGTGACAGACATTACTGCCTGGGCTCTCTTTGGGAATTGTTATGGTTTCAGGTCTCACATTTAGATCTTTAATGCATTTTGAGTTTATTCTTGTGTATGGTGTAGGAAAGTGGTCCATTTTCATTCTTTTGCATGGATCTGCACCCATTTGTTGATCTACTACACCTTTTTATTCATTTATCCATTGATTGTTGTTTCCATGTCTTGGCTATTGTAAATAACACTACTGTGAACATATGGGTGCAGATACCTTTTTGACTTAGTGTTTTCGTTTCCTTTGGATGTATTCCCAGAAGTGGAATTTCTGGATCATAGGGCAGGTCTATTTTCAATTTTCTGAGGATTCTCCATACTGTTTTCCATAGTGGCTGTACCAGTTTACAATCCTACCAACAGTACACAAAGGTTTCCTTTTCTCTACATTCTTTCTGGCATTTGTTATCTTGTCTTTTTGATGATGGCCATTTTAAAGGCTTGAGGTGATACCTCATTGTAGTTTTGATAGGCATTTGCCTAATGACTAGTGATGTTGAGCATCTCTTCATGTGTCTGTTGGCAGTCTATCCATAATATATCTACATTGGGAAATGTCTATTAAGTTCCTTTGCCTATTTTTAAAAATTGAAGTATGATTAATATATAGTGTTCATTAATGTCAGGTGTACAACATAATGATTCAGAAATTCTATACATTATTCAGTGCTTGTCAAGATAAGTGTACTCTTGATCCTCTTTTTATCACCCACCCTCCTATTCCCCTCCCCTCTGGCAACCACCAGTTATTCTCTGTATTTAAGAGTTTTTTTGGTCTCTTTTTTTTCTTTGTTTAGTTGTTTCTTACATGTGAATGAAGTCATGGTATTTGCCTTTCTCTGATGGACTTATTTCACTTAGCATTATACTCTCTAGGTCTATCCACATTGTTGCAAATGGCAAGATTTAATTTTTGTTTATGGCTGAGTAATATTCCATAGTATACATATACCACATCTTTATCATTCATCTGTTAATGGATGTTTGGCTTGCATCTGTATCTTGGTTACTGTAAATAATGCTGCAGAAAACAGTAGAGGTGCATGTATCTTTTTGCCCGTGCTTTAATTGGATTATTTGTTTGCTGTTGAGTTGTATGAGTTCTTTATATATTTTGGATGCTAACCCCTTATGTAGATAACATGGTTTGCAAATAATTTTTCCCATCCTTTTGGTTGTCTTTTTACTTTGTTGATTTTTTCTTTCTGTGCAGATGCTTTTTAATTTGATGTAGTCTCACTTATTTTTTGTTTTGTTGCTTGTGGGTTAGGTGTTATATCCAGGAGTTGTCACCATTGAGTTTCCTTTGCCTATCCATAAATTTGCTTGTTGTCTGCAAGCAGAATTTCTGGATCACAGGCACAAGGAATTAGGCTTGAATATGTTGAGCTCAGGAATTTTGTCTAGTTCATAGCTGTTGCTCCAGAATGTACAAAATGTGTTTAATAAATACTTGGTGATGGGATGAGGTTAAATTACAAATCCCATCTATGTAGGTATTAAGGGGGGGGCTAATGAACTCTTTTGATTTAACTGAGCAGCCAGGTAAATGGGGACCTCTGTGTGTAGCCTTGCAAAATACATCAGAGTCTGCCATGCAGTTCCGAAGGGATAATGTCAGGACCCTGAGGCATTTGCCCTTAGGTACTAGGATCACTCTCATCTTGCTGCTCTGTTAAGTCCCTGTAACTTGAGTCTAAGAAAGACTGAAAAGTTTTCAGCTGCCTCATCTTTCCCTGACCTCACGGGTAGGGGTTCTGCAGATGTTGTTTCCTTTGGAAGATCTCTTGCCAAGAATAGCATTCCTTGGGGGGAGGGGGTTCAAATTGGACTATGGCTGGAATGTTGCTTTTCTTGGTTTTTTTGAATGTATTGCTAGCAAGACTGCTGTGGCTGGGAAAGGCTGTTGGAGTTCACTTCTCTCATGGGGAGAGTGCTGGTCACCAGAATGTGTGTTGCTCCCGTGATGCAGCCTCTCTTGAGTTTCTCATCAGTGGGAAGCCAGAAATGTTGGGAGCATTCTTCAGATGTGATCAACTTGGCTTTCAATTTTTAAAAAAATATTTATATATTCTGTTTCTATTTAAAGTAGAAATGACATGTGTTTGCCTGAGTCATCTACTTGCTCATTTGCATATGGAATATTGTGTGTGAATATTTTGTTTATTGTACCTTTAAAATACATTCAAGGGCTATATCAAGAGCTCAGAAGAACCGTCTCTGCTGCTGAAGTCAAACCTTATCCAAAAAAATTAACAGGTGAGGGCCAGATGGCTTACTCTTGGTTACGTGGTAGGGAGGTCAGTGAACATCTGTGGTCAGTGGCTGATTTACATGTGGTGATCTGATAGCCCAGTGTGTGGGGTTTATGTGAAGTTGAGTGAACTGAAATCCACAGGTACGTACTACAGAGCAGTCAGAAGAGTCCTCTTCACCAATCCATAAGCGCATGGCCAGCTGTTTCTGTACAAGCTTGAAAACCAGCATCAGAAGACATGACCAAAAAAAAGACACAGCCAACTCACTGTAAGATACTGCTATAAATTTATTTATTCCACCAGTATTTACCAAGCACCTACTACGTGCCACCTCTTTGCAGGTCTGCTCTGTACCCAGAAGTTGACGAGTTTTTATAACCTGTCAGTTTTGGTGAGTTTGCCAAAGAGCCTTGTGACAAGTTTCTGAAGAGCTTCGGTCTCTGTCTCTGGTCTCCTCAGATAAAATAGGCATAGCCTTGCGACTTCTGGGAAAAGTCAGAAGATCCCAACTCTGAAAAATGAGGAGGTGGAGGGTGGGCAGCCAAACATTTCTGGTACAGAAACAGAAGGAAACCTGTATTAGCATCATCTGAATTCGTCAGAATAGGTTGCTGGATTTTACCCCCAGATTAAAAAAAAAAAAAAATTTTTTTTTTTAAATGTTTATTTTTGAGAGAGAGACTGTGTGAGCAGGAGAAGGACAGAGAGAGGGAGACACAGAATCTGAAGCAGGCTCCAGGCTCAGCTGTCAGCACAGAGCCTGAACGCAGGGCTCAAACTCATGAACCTCTTAATCTCTGCTGTTATCTAGGCAACTGTATATTTCACAGTCTGGTGGTCATCAGACGTGGAAATCATTAGGTTTGGTGGGTAGTGAGGGAACATTGTTTCCTGTTCAACATGAAGCCAAATAAATAAATAGACCAAGATTGTAAATTCCAGTTTGGGTACAAAAGGCTGGGAGACTGAATTTGAAGTAGCTCGAGGCTCCTGTTAGCACCACCCAACCCCACCTTCACCCCCCAAATCCAGAATCTGTTAATACCCAGTGGGTTTTGTCGTAATCCCAGAGGCAAATCCATCTCTGTTCCCTACCTGTAACTCTGCCTTCTAAAGCCTGGTCCTCACATTTTTCAGTTTGCAGGCCTACCCAGCAGAACGTGTTCCTTCTTCTGATAGCAAACAAAATCTCAGTGAATGGGAGTTGCTTTGAATTAGCTCATTTGGGAAGAGTTTTCACACATTTAATAATTTGAGGCCATAAAAAGACATGATGGTCAAGAGAAGCATCAACATTTACTGTGGGTTATCAGGGCCTAGTGCTGTTAAACACAAGGCAGGCTGGGGAACCTCTAACCTTTAAGGAGCTGATGCTGCAGCTAGAGAAAGGCCACTTCACCATGGAAAGCAGAATCAAGATCCTGCCTGCCAAACGCCAAGCAGGAGGTCAGGAGTAAAGGCTAGAGAAAGAGGCCTAAACAGAGTCCTGTGACCTGGGTTCACCAGTCTCTGAGCATGGTCTCAGTTTCCTGTCTGTAAAGTATAATAAAACCAACCTTCAGGGGTTATGGTAATAGCAAAGTGCTTTTGCTGAGCTTCCAGGGGATCTGAGGAGGCATGGCCACTGAACTTGGGTCTTGAAGCCTGGGGAGCCTAGAGCCATCTCCATCTTGAACTACAGTCTTATGTGCAATGCTTTGAAAGGAAGGGACATCATTCCAAGCCAAGGAATCCCAGAGAGGGCACAGTGGAGTTAATTCAGGCTTCTATGAGGCTTGAGTGAGGTCCTGTGGCTAGACCCCATCATCTCCACTCTGTCCTGCCCTCCCAGCAGGCCACCTGACTGGTATGAATCAACTTGGCATAGTTCTGCCAAGGCCTTGTAGAGGGTATGGTCAGAGTAGCCATAGCGTTAGGGATGAAGGTGGGTAATTAGCCAAGTGCATTCCAGTATGGGCCTTGTCCTGCTGGAAGTTCAGGGCCAAACCAGGAATCCAGTTTTGTCAACCCAATTGAGAAATCATTTGAACAGCTACTCGTACCAGGCATTGACGTTCAGAATAAGACATACTAACATCTTTTAGGGTAGCACTTCTCAAATGAGATGCTATGGAATCCTAGATGTTAAGGGGCCCCTTAATAAAGATTCTGTGCTCACGTTGAGAGAAACTACAAATTATTGTCTTGGATAGTTTGATGCTTTGAACACAGTCCTTTCCCCTGTCCCGATTCCTGCTTGTAATGTCCACTGGTGGAGGAGCTAAAGGATCCCTTGGGGGGTTGCCCCACCCCTAACTACTAAATCAGGGAGCTGGCTGTGAAAACTAGGTGGAGATGGAGCTGCCCCACTGGTGCCCACAGAATTCTGCTGGGCAGAGCCATTCTCCGCTTTCGGTCTGACTCAGGCAAAGTGAAAGTACCCTTATTCTTGGAGATGGGGCTGAGTAAAGGGCTTCACTTCTGTGTCCTCAGGAGCTCCCTGTGCTGTGTGTACTACCATGAGTTACACCAGAACAGTTGTGTCGGGAAGCCCTAGCTGTGTGATCTTAGGTTAGATACTTCATCTCTCTGGGCTCATATCTCCCATCTGTAGACTGGGTAATTGATTAGTTCTCAACACTGGTGATATTTATCAAAGGCCTTTTCTCCCTCTGTTTGTTGCTTCTGCGTACACGTGCACTCCAGTCACTACCACATCACCCAGTTTTACTAAGTTTTGTAAGAAGAGGTTTTTTTTTTTTTTTTTTTTTTTTTTTTTAATCAGAGTAAATGTGTTCTGGAGAGGAGCTGGGGCAGGCCCAACCCTCCTGGGAGCCAAAACTTGATGTGGGGACTCCTGCCATTAATATGCCAGGCGCCGTCAGTCAGGAAACAGTTCCTGGCTGTTCCTCTGGGTTTGTGGCCCCCTCCTATCCGCACTCCCAAGGCAGGCTGGGGACACGTGGCCCTGCCCCGCCCTTGCTGGCTTCAGTTTCTCAATCGGGAGCGAGCGAGGAGCGGCAGTGGCCTGCTTTCCCCGCCCTTCCCATCAGTCAGGAAGCCGGATTGTGGGCTGGGGGAAGCAGCACCCTCTCACCTGGCACCCTCTGCCTCCTGCTCCTAGGCACTTGCTCCTACTCTCGAGCCCCTTAAAATCAGCAAAGCCCGAGAAGACCGCGTCCTCCTGGGTGAACAGGTAAGAAGGCATTCATTTTTTTTCTCACGTGGTTTTCTTTTTCTGACTTCACCTCAACTTAGCTGCTGCTGCTTTCACAGATCACAGCAAGAGGGATTTGAGAAAGACTTGAAAAAGTCCCAGCCAAAAAGCTGTGAACTGTTTCTCTGAAATGGTGTGAATTCTCTGCTCTGTATTTCTTTAGACTTGCAGGAAAAAAGATCCAAATAACCATAAAGCAAGTTACTTCTCTCTGTTCGCTTCTGAGTTTTGTAAATCAACAGAGCCACATTTTTAAGTGGTTGTGGGTTACTGGGGTCTGCTCCAGTGCATATTGCTCTAGGTCTTTAGATTTTTATGTACCATGCATAAATTATGTGTGTGAATTACCTTATCAAAAATTAATTGATTTAAAAGAAAGGGGAAAAATGGCATGAGTGAGCCTTCCTCGTTTGGATGGTATTCTGAAATGAAAATGAGTTCTTTTATTCTTTGCATTTATTTTAAATTTGCAAAAACCAACTAACTACTTGTCATTTTAAAGGTATGTCATTTTAAAGGTATGTGGTATTCGCTACATTAACAAACCCATCCCAGCATAGGCAGCCTTTGCCCCTCATTTGTGAAGTTGGGTTGCTTCCAGGTGTTTTGCAATTAGTATTTTGACTTTTATGGGTAATCCTGTGAAAATAACTTTTTCTGTTTTTTTTTTTTTTTTAGATTCCCGCCCCCCCCCCCCCCTTCTTGGAGTTTATTCTCCATCAAGAATGAATACTGGGGGCAATGGCAAGAACATTTTTGTAGCTCAGTTCATGTTACATATGCAGGTCAGCTCACTCAAGAATTATGTGACTAATTCCTAATTTCCAGAACCATGATGGTATGAGGGGGTGGGTGAGGAACTTGTTTTCTCTGAGGATTTTGCAGGAAGGAGGCAGTCTGCATAGTGGTTAAGACTTGACCTTTGAAAGCAGGCAAGCCTGGGTGTGTATGCATAGCTGCCTGACCTTGAACTCTCACTTAATAATTGTGCCTCAATTAGTTCTCATGCAAAATAGAGATTATAAAACTTCTTGGTGATACAGGATTTTTAAGGCACTTGGCACAATGTCTGGCACTTATTAAGCACCCTTGGAAGACTCTTCAAGCCTGGGGCTTTCCCTGGGTCATTATACTAGCTGGGCAGAATTGAGAAAGTCCTCTCAAGGGCATCTTCTTGACTCCCTCTTACCCAGCCCCACTGTAACTGGAGTGAAAGTCTTCTCCCCTGCTACAGGATTTTATTGACTTAGGCCCCTATCTTTGCTGAGGCTGGAGGGCTGTATGTCAGAGGACAGCAGGTCAGGTGAACCTCTTTCTGAAGGATCCCCAGACTCTTGGTCTCCTCCTGCCACCTGATCTAGATGTCACCCTTCCATCTCCCAGCCACCTTTGTCAAAGTGCAGGTTTACAGGATCCCTGGACAGAGCGGAGAATTCCCCAGAAGTCTAGGGGCACACCTTCTGTTCTCTAGTCTAGTAAGTTATTGGGAGGCCACCTATGAGGCTCAGTGGAATAAGCACAGGCTGGTCAGGCTGGGTTCCAATCCTGGCTGTGGACAGTCATTGGACTTCTGAGCATCAGTGTCTTCATCTATAAAATCAAAATGTTAATGCCTTTGCCATAGAATTACATGAGAAAACATAGGTAAGGTGTTTGGCACATAGGGGTCCGTTAATGTGGAAGGTCAAACCCATGCTCCAGAGCTTTTGGGAAGATACCAGAATTAGCCATAAAAGACAGGCAGAAGACTCATGTGCTAATTTTCTTGGTCAGCAGTCGTTTATTGGGCTAGGTGGCCATGGTGCTGGAAACTGGGGTGAGATGCATAAGACAAGTTCCATGCATGTGAAACAGGCACACAACTCGTCTCACAGGAGCAGAGGTGACTGGGACTGGGACAGCTCCCTGCTTAAGAAGGAAGAAAAGTCTATTAGGCAGAAATGGGAGAAAGCTGAATTTGGGGCAGGAGGTGGGGTAGGGGGCAGTTCAGGAGGCTGCAGGACTGGGAGAGTGGGTTAGGAGGTGAGAGGAGTCAGCGGGGACCAAATTTTGAAGGTCAAGTGGGAATTTGGACTTTATCTCAGTGATGTGGGGTTTTAAGCAGGGTTGGGGATGCCTTTCTGGCAGCTTTAGGGGATGGTATTAGAGGCCTGATATGGACCCAGCATTCCACCCCATCTCAAAGGCTTTAATGGTACCCCAAATAAATAAATGCACACAGTGGAATTCTTAGGATAGGCTCAGTGTGGGGGAGCCTGGCCTAAAAGTTGGGGTGCTGGGTTCTGGGGTTCTCATCCCAGAGTGGGTGGTCTCCTCTTCTGCCTCAGTTGAGGGTTCAGGGCAGTTAGGCGTCCTATAGCTCTTTCCTTCTGGAAGTCTGCAAAATGTCTTTGGAAGCTGAAGTTACCCATTCCACCCCACCCCACCTCCCAGGCAGTACTGTCTGGTGGCTGTCCCTGTCCCAACCTTGGAAGAGGCATTTTTTTTGAAATGGGCAATATGGGGGGCACCTGCATGGCTCAGTTGGTTGAACGTCTGACTTTGGCTTAGGTCATGATCTGACAGTTGGTGGGTTCGACCTCCGCGTCTCTGCTGACAGCGCTGAACTTGGAGCCTGCTTCAGATTCTGTGTCTCCCTCTCTCTGCATCCCCCTACTCATGCTCTGTCTCTCAAAAATAAATAAATGTTAAAAAAAAAAAAAAAAGAAAGAAATGGGCAATATGGCCCTTTAACCCAGGAGACTCCACTGAGGTCTGGGAACTGTGGCCTCCAGCCCTGCAACAATCCCAGGGGAGTTCTGGTCTCTGGCTGTCTTACACACTTATGCATGAGGGCTCTGTCCTATGATTAGGGGGTGGTGTCCCCTGGGAAGTGAGCTGCATGAACCTATGTCCTGGGAACTTATGTCCGGAGCTTCCCAGGAGGCTGTTAGGAGACTCCTTTCTGTGTATCCCAGCCAGGAAGGGCGAATGGCCGCACCTGGAGAACTTTCAGTTTTTCCACATCCTCACCAACATGTTATTTTCTGCATTTTGATAGTAATGATCTTAATGGGTATGGGGTGGTATTTCATCATGGTTTTGATGTGCATTTCCCTAGTGATTAGTGATGCTGAATATCTTTTCACATACCTGTTCTCCATTTGTATATCTTCTTCAGAGAAATATTTGTTTATATTCTTTGTCCATTTTTTTTTAGTCAGGTTATTTGATTTTTGTTGAGTTGTAGGAGTTTTTATATATTCTGGATATTAACTCCTTATCACGTTTGTATATATTTTTTCATTCCATAGGTTGCCTTTTCACTCTCTTGACTGTATCCTTTGATGCACAAAAGTTTTCAATTTTGATATAGTCCCATTTATCCTATTTTTGCTTTTGTTGCCATATCAAAGACATAATTGCTAAGTCCAGTGTCACAAAGCTTTTTACCTGTATTTTTTTCTATGAGTTTTATAGTTTTGGATCTTGTATCTTTACAAGCATTTTAATAACTTTATTGTTTTTATCACGTTTACTGGGGAAAAATGCTAACGTTCAGAAAAGCACAGGAAGGAAAGAAAATCCCAATCCCACCCCGCCCCCCCCCAGACATAACCATTCCCTAATATTTTACTGGGAAACTCTCCAGACAATGCCTTTATTGCTTTCCAGCTGTAACCTGCACATGAACCACCTGGGGATTTTGTTAAATTCTGATTCCTCAAAGCCCGAGGTGGGCCCCAGTCTATATTTCTAACAAGCTCTTAGGTGATGCTATTGCTACTGATCAGGAAACCATACCTAGCTATATACACACACAGCTCTGTGTCCTATGGGATCATCTATACATGATTTTCTCATAACCTGTGTTTTCCCACCACTCAACATTTATTGCCATGGAAATGCTGATAAATACAGAGCTCCATTATAATTTATAGTGGCCATATGATCTTCCATTTTGTGGTAGGATGCTAACTCAACTAGTCCCCTTCAGGGTGCTATGAAATTATCATTGTTATAAATAATGTAGTAGCAAACATCTGTGTGACCATGTCTTTGTTTACCTGAAGGAATTATTATTACTTTGTGGTGTTTTTTTTTTTTAAGTTTTATTTAAGTAATTTCTACACCCAAGTTGGGCTGAAACTCACAGCCCCAAGGTCAAGAGTTGCATACTCTTCCTACTGAGCCAGCCAGGCACCCCTTATTTATTTGTTTTTCTAAGAAGAAGACCGGAACTAATGCATTCAAATGTGTTACTCCTCAAAGGAGTCACCTGGATCCTTAATCTCAAGGCTCTGCCAGTCCCCCATTGGTGGAGGGCAGACCAGTGTAGGAGAGAGGCGGGATAGGTGTAGCATGGGGGTGGGACAGGCAAGGGTGTGGGAGGAGGTAGTGGTGCTAGCACAGTTGCACCCAGTCATCAGCCTGAAATTATGGATCTAGTGATCATTTAGTACCCACAGCTCCCTGCCAGCTTTGACTTAGTCTTCCTGATTTTACAGAGGAAGAAACAGGTGTAGGGGAATACTAGCTTGTCCATGGTCATGTAGGTGCGATGTGGCACCACTGCCGGGGATGTACCAGGCTCTGTGTCTGAATGTTAGTTGCCTGGCCCTTCCTGGAGGCTCTACCCTGCCCTCTAGCCACTGTGGTCCTGGTCCCACTGCACCGGAGACTCTGAAGAGCGCTGCCTGGGTGCCTCTCCTGGCCCCCACCCCCTGCCCTCCCATCTGGGTCCTGTCGAGCAGGCCCTGAACCTCACTCTCTCCTGCAGCCAGACCAGCATGAGAGGGAACCCCCCTGAAGAGACCTCCCTGCCAAAGGCTCCATGGGCCGTGCAGGGTAAGGCCTTTGTTAGACGCTAATTTTAGAGTCTCCTGGGCCTGGGAGATCCAGGGGGCCGGGGTGTGGGCCTGGGGTGTCTTTCAGATCACTGCCTCCTCCCTAGCCAGGCTCTGAACAGAGCTCTGAGGACTGGAGGCCCCAGGGTGATCACTGACCAGTTGTACAGTAAGGATTTACTGGGATGGGGCCTGTTGAGAGTATCAGACAGTTGCAGATGGCCCTGAACTTGAATCCCAGCTCTGCCACGTGCTCTCTGTGGGACTGTGGTCAAGTCACAGTACCTCTCCAATCCCACATTCCTCAACTGTAAAGTAGGATAAAAATAGGCTCTCCTTATAGGTCTCATAAGCTTTAGGATGGCTACCATTAAAAAACAAAAACAAAAAATAACGAGGGCAGGGATGCAGAAAAATTGGAACACTTGTGCTCTGTTAGTGGGATTGTAAAATGGTACAGATGCTATGGAAAACAGTTTGGGAGTTTCTCGAAAAACTAAAAAAAGAACTGTCCTATGATCCAGCAATCTCAGTCCTGGTATATACCCAAAAGAATTGAAAGCTGGGTCTTGAAGAGATAGTACACCCATGTTTATAGCAGTATTGTTTGCAGTAGCCAAAAGGTAGAAGCAACTCAGGTGTCCATCGGCCGAAGAATGGATAAACTAAGTGTACGTATACGTGCAATAGAATATTTCTCAGCCTTAAGTGGAAGGAAATGCTGACACATGCTTCAACATGGATGAACCTTGAGGATGTTATGCTAAGTGAAATGAGCCAGACAAAGACAAATACTGTACGATTCCACTTATATGAGGCACTTAGTGTTGTCAAAATTATGGAAACAGAAAGTAGAGTGCTGGTTGCCAGGAACTAGAGGGAGGAATGGGGAGTTATTATTTCATGGGTATAGAGTTTCACTTTTGCAAGATGAAAAGAGTTCTGCAGAAGGAGGTAGGGATGGATGCGTAACCATGTGAATGTACTTAATATCAGGGCACTGTACACTTAGAAATGGTTACGATTTTCTATTTTATGTGTGTTTTACCAGAATTAAAAAAAATTAATGTTAATTTTTACAGGAAGAGACAGGGTGTGGGCAGGGGAGGGGCAGAGAGAGATGGGGACACAGAATCCAAAGCAGGCTCCTGGCTCTTCAGTACAGAGCCTGACGTGGGGTTTGAACTCACAAACTGCGAGATCATGACTTGGAGCCAAAGTTGGACGCTTAACTGACTGAGCCACTCAGGTGCCCCCACAATTTTTAAGATTGGGGAAAAAGCTAGTACATGCCTCACAGGGGTTTTGTGAGGCAATTTATGAGAACTACCATTAGTGTGCTGTCTGGGGACATCCAAGACTTTCTGCCTTATGGACCCAGTTGTTGGAGATATGTATGTGTGTTCTTGTGGGGAGTGCAATTCTGCACGAGATGCTCAGTGTGCTCAGTTCCGGGGAGACTTCCTGGAGGACTTTCTATGCTCAGGGTGATCCTAGCGTTTGTGGGATGGGTGGATTCCAGACATTGGAAAGTCCCTGGCAGAAAAATCACTTCCACTAAAGGGCAGTTTGCAGGGAGGCAATTTCAGCCCCACCTAAAGGACTTGTGATCAGAGCTATCCAAATGTGGAGCACTCCCCATTAGTGGAGGCATGTAAGGAGAGACTTGGCAAGCTGGAGAGGAGACTCCTACATGAGGCAGTGGCGGAGGCAGAGTCTCTCCTAGGCTTTGTGCCTCTCTGATGTGATCCATTCCAGTCTAGTTACATATAACAGGTCTATGTGAAGGTGGGACCCAAGTCAGGGAGTGAGGGAGCAGGCAGGTGGGAAGACTTGCTTCCAGCCCTCCCCTAAATGACAGTAATAATAGCTGCTGCCGTTTACTGTGGGCAAGCCCTGTGTTAAATGCTGAACCGGGCTTGATCTCAAATTCTCACCACAACCCTGTGCAGTGGGTGCTCCAATATCCCCATTTTATAGTTGGGAACTGAGGCCCAGGGTTTAAGTCACCTGTTCAAGGTTGCCAGTAGATGCTGGAGCTGGGATTTAAACCTAGACAATCTGGCTTCAGCCCTCTATGCTGGGTGGAAATCTACAAAACCTACCTGCCACAAGTTGGCCTCTACCTACCCTGCTGCACCTGGCTGACAGTTCCTGGGCCCTGACAGTCTCACAGGTATGGATTCAGCAGCCACCACCTCTTCTTGCCGGGTGAATCAGCACTTTACCCTCCCTCTGGCTGGCTTCTTTGTGGAGCCAGGCCCAGCTTGCCTGGGTCCCCAGGGTCCAAGGATAATACCATGCAGACAACATTCGCCTTGATTGGGAGCCAGGCTCTCTGTTGCTCAATGCCCCCCTTCTTCCATTAAATGAGACCCTCCTTAAAAACTCTCTTCCAGAGCTTAAAGTCTTTCTCATGGCTGTTGCGTACATTTTGCTTTTTTGCAGCAGTGTTTTTTCCAACCTAGCTCTCTTGGTGCCAAGACCTTGTCCACATGATTCAGTTTGTTCAAGTTCCCAGTCTAGTACCCACAAGGCAATAAATTCTGTCCCTAATGGTGGCAATGTGGTGCCTTCCTCTGTCCTCACAGCTAAGATTACAGAGGAAGCCTTTACAGGGATGGTGATTTATCTAGAATTGACCCAATTGGCTGGGGTGGCATTCATACCTTATGAAGGCACAGGGAGATACTAAGGACATCTCTGTGCCAGGCAGGTTGCTAAGCTCTCCCTGAATTCATACAGTACCTGGGAGATAAAGGGCTGTGTAATTCCCATGTTAGAGATGAGGAGACTGAGGATCAGAGAGGTTAAAGCATGTGTTGAGAAGCCAAGATTTTTGCCTCTCTATGCTACTGCCCTTGAGGCTTTGTGTCAGTTGTTGATCTGATAGCAGTATGAGTTCCACTCACTGCCGGGTAGAATAACTACATTTGAGCTTTCTCTCCCACAGCTGCCTGGGGAGTGAGCCTTGGTAGTGCTATTTTATAGATGAAGAGGGTGATTAGGGACTTCCCAGGGAACCATAGGGGAAGGGGCACACCAGGGATGGGTGGTGGTCCTTTTGACCCCCTCCCCCTTGCTCTACAGGTACCTTGTCAACTCCACCACACTGGATTGCAGTCATTGTGGCTCTCCTGCTTGCCTCCTTGGAGGAGCTGTTCCAGGCCCCACTGAAGCTGTGATTCACAGAGGCCAGCAGACCAGCTGGCCCGGTGGAGGCTGGGCTGGGGCCAGGTACTTTCCAGTGTCTTTCCACAGTTGGGAAACCTTTCTTGAATGACACTTCTGCAGAGGGTGCCTCCTGGTCCTCCCTGCCTTGGTTTCCCTCCTGGCCAAGAAAGGCCACTCCTCCCCTTTTCCCTGGAAATCACATAGGCAATGTAATTTTTTTATTAATTAAATATAATTTGTCAAATTGGTTTCCGTACAACCCAGTGCTCCTCCCAACAGGTGCCCTCCTCAATGCCCATCACCCACTTTCCCCTCTCCCCCACCCCCCATCAACCCTCAGTTTGTTCTCAGTATTTAAGAATCTCTGTATGGTTTGCCTCCCTCCCTCTCTGTAACCTCCCCGCCCCCCACCATGGTCTGCTGTTAAGTTTCTCCAGATCCACATAGGAGTGAAAACATACAGTATCGGTCTTTCTCTGCCTGATTTATTTCACTTAGCATAATACCCTCCAGTTCCATCCATGTTTCTGCAAATGGCCAGATTTCATTCTTTCTCATTGCCAAGTAGTATTCCATTGTATATATAAACCATATCTTTTTTATCCATTTGGCAATGTAATTTTTTAAATGTTTATTTTATTTATTTTTGAGAGAGTGAGCAGGGGAGGGGCAGAGGGAGGTGGGGACAGAGGATCTGAAGCAGGCTCCATGCTGACAGCAGAGAGCCCGATACAGGACTCCAACTCATGAACCATGAGATCATGACCTGAGCCCAAGTCGGACACTTAACCAAGTGAGCCACCTGGGTACCCTGGCAATGAAATTTTTGACCATCATATTGCAGTGACAAGAGTTCTGGAACTCTTAACCCAACCCTATAAGGCATGACTCTTAACCCCAGAGGAGGAAGCTGGGGCTGGTTCAGGATCTGGGACTTAAACCCTGGGCCTGCAAAGCCCTTAACATTGGCTAAGTTGGGGCACCTGGGTGGCTCAGTTGGTTAAGCCTCCTTCTCTTGATTGTGGCTCAGGTCATGATCTCACAGTTAATGAATTTGAGCTCTGTGTTGGGCTCTGTGCTGACAGGGTGGAGCCTTCTTTGGATTCTCTCTTCCTCCCTCTTTGCTCCTTCCCCACTCACATGCTCTCTCACAGTAAACTTTTTTTTAAAAAAAGAAAGTACAGAGAGTTCGATAAAGCCATCCCACCCTAGATACATAGTATCTCTTGTTATTAGCATGTATTACTAGTGTGGTACATTTGTTATAATTGATATTGATAACATGATTATTAACTAAAGTTCATAGTTACATGAGGGTTCCCTCTTGGTATTGTACATTCTCTGGGTTTTGACAAATGTATAATGGCACTCTGACAATTGTGATATCCACAATTACAGTATCATACAGGATAGTTTCACTGCCTTACAAATCTTCTGTGCTCCACTTATTCTTCCCTCCCTCCCCACAACCCCTGACAACCACTGATCATTTTACCATGTCTGTAGTTTTGCCTTTTCCAAAATGTCATGTAGTTAGAATCATACAGTATATAGCCTTTTTAGATTGGTTTCTTTCACTTAAACACACACACTTACAGGGGGTCACCTGGCTGGCTCAGTCTGTGGAATATGTGACTCTCGATGTCAGGTTTGTGAGTTCAAGCCTCATGTTGGACATAGGTTACATTAAAAAAAATGTTATGCAAAAACATGCCCCCACAATATTTTTCAGATGTTCTCGCTGGGGCACCCAGGTGGCTCATTCGGTTGAGCATCGGACTCTTGATTTCGGCTCAGGTCATGATCTGGCAGTTCATGGGTGTGAGGCCCGTGTCCATCTCAGTGCTGACAGTGTGGGCCCTGCTTGGGATTCTTTCTCTCTTCCTCTCTCTCTCCCCTGCCCTCTCTCAAAATAGATAAACTATATAAATATCTATATATCTATATATCTATATCTATATCTATATCTATATCTATATATCTCGTGACTTTCTGCCCCTGATATGGAATAGCTCTTCATTTATTTAGGTGTTCCTTGGTTTCTTTCATCATAGCTTTATAGTTTTCATTATATAGATCTTCTACATATTTTGTTTATACCAAACTATTTCATTGTTTTGGTCCTAACATAAGTGGTATTGTGTTTTTAATTTCAAATAGGTGATATATATGCACAGGAAAAAAAAATTCAAGAGGTACAGACTGGTTTACAGCTTCCTCTCTGTATCCTATTCTTTAGGCCTCTATTTTCAACTATCCAAAGACATTCACTGATGCTAGGTTCTTTTTTTTTTTTTTTAATTTTTTTTTTTTAATGTTTGTTTATTTTTGAGACAGAGACGGAGCATGAACAAGGGAGGGTCAGAGAGAGAGGGAGACACAGAATCCAAGGCAGGCTTCAGGCTCTGGGCTGTCAGCACAGAGCCTGATGCGGGGCTTGAACTCACGGATGGTGAGATCATGACCTGAGCCGAAGTCGGACGCTTAACTGACTGAGCCACCCAGGCGCCCCTGATGCTAGGTTCTTGTGGGTCTTTCTAGAAATTGTATGCACATACTCAAGCTCATATGAATATTTACTACTAATTCAACAAACATTCATGAGCATTTGCTATGGGGCAAGCACAGGAGCTGGGGCCAAGAACAAAAGGAAGCCCTGCTCTCATGGAGCGTATATTCTTTATAGTTGGTACCACCAACTATAAGAACTCTTCGTGGCAGGTATTAGTATCTCTGTGGGAGGGCTGAGGGCCAAAGGAGGACTCTCTGGGCCAACTAAATTCTCCAAGAGCCTAAGGAGAGAAGCTGGGTCCTGCCAAGAGCTAGGGGCAGGGCTGCTCAAGGCCAGAGGAAGCAAATTCTGGAAGGGAGGGCTTCTTGCCAAGGCAGATAGGTACAGATGAGGAGGGGGTGAGGAGGAAGCTTAAGGAAGCTGCTAGACCAGTCTGGCCAGAGTCCAAGTTCCAAGAACTTGGAAATCCTGTTTCCAGGTGGCTGCATTAAAATTTTTTTTTAAAAATATTTATTTTTGAGAGAGAGACATAGTGTGAGTGGGTGAAGGACTGAGAGAGAAGGGGGGGAGACATAGAATCTGAAGTAGGCTCTAGGCTCCAAGCTGTCAGCACAGAGCCCAATGTGGATCTCAGACTCGTGGACCTCGAGATCATTGACCTGAGCCTAAGTCAGCCACTTAACCGACAGCCACCCAGGCACATCGGTGGCTGCATTTTAATTCCTTAATTTTCTTTCCTCTCTAGCTTCTTAGACACATTCTTCTGGGGACCAGCCTAACTTTGTTTGGCTGACATGAAGAAAAAGGATTTTTATCCATATAGAGACCAACACTGCCAGGGGAGTGGTCAGGGTGTCTCCAGAGGCACAGAAGGTCAGACAGGCCTGTGATGAAGAGCCAAAGAGAGGCAGTGGGCGGCTGAGGACTGAATATCTGAGTGGCAGCTCTCGGCCAAGTTGGCTTCCCCACTTGGGTCTCCCTGTCAGGTTGGAGGTAACATTTTTTATTTTTTATTTTTTTAAATTTACATCCAAATTAGTTACCATATAGTGCAACAATGATTTCAGGAGTAGATTCCTTAGTGCCCCTTACCCATTTAGCCCATCTCCCTTCCCACAACCCGTCCAGTAACCCTCTGTTTGTTGTCTATATTTATGAGTCTCTTCTGTTTTGTCCCCCTCCCTGTTTTTATATTATTTTTGTTTCCCTTCACTTATGTTCCATCTGTTTTGTCTCTTAAAGTCCTCATATGAGTGAAGTCATATGATTTTTGTTTTTCTGTGACTAATTTCACTTAGCATAATACCCTCCAGTTCCATCCATGTAGTTGGAAATGACAATATTTCATTCTTTTGATTGCTGAGTAATACTCCATTGTATATATATACCACATCTTCTTTATCCATTCATCCATCGATGGACATTTGGGCTCTTTCCATACTTTGGCTGTTGTTGATAGTGCTGCTATAAACATGGGGGTGCATGTGTCCCTTCGAAACAGCACACCTGTATCCTGTGGATAAATGCTTAGTGCAATTGCTGGGTCATAGGGTAGTTCTATTTTTAGTTTTTTGAGGAACCTCCATCCTGTTTTCCAGAGTGGCTGCACCAGCTTGCATTTCCACCAACAATGCAAAAGAGATCCTCTTTCTCCACATCCTCGCCAACATCTGTTGTTGCCTGAGTTGTTAATGTTAGCCATTCTGACAGGTGTGGGGTGGTATCTCATTGTGGTTTTGATTTGTATTTCCCTAATGATGACTGATGTTAAGCATTTTTTCATGTGTCTGTTAGCCATCTGGATGTCTTTCTTGGAGAAGTGTCTATTCATGTCTTTTGCCCATTTCTTCACTGGATTATTTGTTTTTTGGGTGTTGAGTTTGGTAAGTTCTTGATAGATTTTGGATACTAACCCTTTATCTCATATGTCATTTGCAAATATCTCCTCCCATTCTGTCAGTTGCCTTTTAGTTTTGCTGATTGTTTCCTTCACTGTGCAGAAGCTTTTTATTTTCATGAGGTCCCAGTGTTCATTTTTGCTTTCATTTCCCTTGCCTCCAGAGATGTGTTGAGTAAGAAGTTGCTGCGGCCAAGGTCAAAGAGGTTTTTGCCTGCTTTCTCCTCAAGGATTTTGATGGCTTCCTGTCTTATATTGAGGTCTTTCATCCATTTTGAGTTTATTTTGTGTTTGTGGTGTAAGAAAGTGGTCCAGGTTCATTCTTCTGCATGTCGCTGTCCAGTTTTCCCAGCACCACTTGCTGAAGAGACTGTCTTTTTTCCATTGGATATTCTTTCCTGCTTTGTCAAAGATTAGTTGGCCATACGTTTGTGGGTCCATTTCTGGGTTCTCTATTCTGTTCCATTGATCTGAGTGTCTGTTATTGTGCCAGTACCATACTGTCTTGATGATTACAGCTTTGTAGTATAGCTTGAAGTCCAGGATTGTGATGCTTCCTGCTTTGGTTTTCTTTTTCTGGCTATTCGGGGTCTTTTCTGGTTCCATACAAATTTTAGGATTGTTTGTTCTAGCTCTGTGAAGAATGCCGGTGTTATTTTGATAGGGATTGCATTGAATGTGTAGATTGCTTTTGGTAGTATCGACATTTTAACAATAATTGTTCTTCCTATCCAGGAGAGTGGAATATTTTTCCATTTTTGTGTGTCTTCAGTTTCTTTCATAAGTTTTCTATAGTTTTCAGTGTATAGATTTTTCACCTCTTTGGTTAGATTTATTCCTGGGTATTTTATGGGTTTTGGTGACACTGTAAATGGGATCGATTCATTGATTTCTCTTTGTGTTGCTTCATTGTTGGTGTATAGGAATGCAACCAATTTCTGTGTGTTGATTTTATATCCTGCCACTTTGCTGAATTCATGAATCAATTCTAGCAGTTTTTTGGTGGAATCTTTAGGGTTTTCCATATAGAGTATCATGTCATCTGTGAAGAGTGAACGTTTGACCTCCTCCTGGTCAATTTAGATGCCTTTTATTTCTTTGTGTTGTCTGATTGCTGAGGCTAAGACTTCCAATACTATGTTGAATGACAGTGGCGAGAGTGGACATCCCTGTCTTGTTCCTGACCTTAAGGGGAAAGCTCTCAGTTTTTCCCCGTTGAGGATGATATTAGCATTGGGTTGTTCATATATGGGTTTTATGATCTTGAGGTATGATCCTTCTATCCCTACTTTCTTGAGGGTTTTTATCAAGAAAGGATGCTGTATTTTGTCAAATGCTTTCTCTGCGTCTATTGAGAGGATCATATGGTTCTTGTCCTTTCTTTTATTGATGTGATGAATCACGTCAATTGTTTTGCAGATATTCAACCAGCCCTGCATCCCAGGTCTAAATCTCACTTGGATGTGGTGAATAATTTTTTTAATGTATTGTTGGATCTGGTTGGCTAATATCTTGTTGAAGATTTTTGCATCCATGTTCATCAGGGAAATTGGTCTCTAGTTCTCCTTTTTAGTGGGGTCTCTGTCTGGTTTTGGAATCAAGGTAATGCTGGCTTCATAGAAAGAGTTTGGAAGTTTTCCTTCCATTTCTATTTTTTGGAACAGCTTCAAGAGAATAGGTGTTAACTCTTCCTTAAATGTTTGGTAGAATTCCCCTGGAAAGCCATCTGGTCCTGGACTCCTGTTTTTTTTTGGCAGATTTTTGATTACTAATTCGATTTCCTTACTGGTTATGGGTATGTTCAAATTTTCTATTTCTTCCTGTTTCAGTTTTGGTAGTGTATACGTTTCTAGGAATTTGTCCATTTCTTGCAGATTACCCATTTTATTGGCATATAATTGCTCATAATATTCTATTATTATTTTTATTTCTGTTGTGTTGGTGGTGATCTCTCCTCTTTCATTCTTGATTTCATTTATTTGGGTCCTTTCCTTCTTTTTGATCAAATTGGCTAGTGGTTTATCAATTTTGTTGATTCTTTCAAGGAACCAGCTTCTGGTTTCATTGATCTGTTCTGCTGGTTTTTTTTTTTTTGGTTTTGATAGCATTAATTTCTGCCCTAATCTTTATTATTTCCTGTCTTCTGCTGGTTTTGGGTTTTATTTGCTGTTCTTTTTCCAGCTCCTTAAGGCATAAGATTAGATTGTGTATCTGAGATCTTTCTTCCTTCTTTAGGAAGGCCTGGATTGCTATATACTTTCCTCTTATGACCGCCTTTGCTGCGTCTCAGAGGTTTTGGGTTGTGGTGTTATCATTTTCATTGACTTTCATATACTTTTTAATTTCCTCTTTAAGTGCTTGGTTAGCCCATTCATTCTTTAGTAGGATGTTCTTCAGTCTCCAAGTATTTGTTACCTTTCCAAATTTTTTCTTGTGGTTGATTTCAAGTTTCATAGCATTGTGGTCTGAAAATATGCACAGTATGATCTCGATCTTTTTGGACTTACTTAGGGCTGACTTGTGTCTCAGTATATGGTCTATTCTGGAGAACGTTCCATGTGCACTGGAGAAGAATGTGTATTCTGCTGCTTTATGGTGAAATGTTCTGAATGTATCTGTTAAGTCCATCTGGTCCAGTGTGTCATTCAAATCCATTGTTTCCTTGTTGATATTTTGATTAGATGATCTGTCCATTGCTGTGTTGAAGTCTCCTACTGTTATTTATGGTATTACTATTGATGAGTTTCTTTATGTTTGTGATTAATTGATTTATATACTTGGGTGCTTCCATATTTCGGTGCTTCCACATTTGGTGCATAAATGTTTACAATTGTTAGGTCTTCTTGGTCTGTAGACCCCTTTATTATTATATAATGTCCTTCTGCATCTCTTGATACAGTCTTTATTTTAAAGTCTAGATTGTCTGATATAAGTATGGCTATTCTGGCTTTCTTTTGTTAACCGTTAGCATGATTGATGGTTCTCCATCCCCTTATTTTCAATCTGAAGGTGTCTTTAGGTCTAAAGTGGGTCTCTTATAAACAGCATATAGATGGATCTTGTTTTCTTATCCATTCTGTTACCCTGTGTCTTTTGATCCGAGCATTGAGTCCATTGATGTTTAGAGTGAGTACTGAAAGATATGAATTTATTGCCATTATGATGCTTGTAGAGTTGGAGTTTCTGGTGGTATTCTCTGGTTCTTTCTAATCTTTTGTTGCTTTTGATATGTATATATATATATGAATATATATATTCATATATATATATTCATATATATATATATTCATATATGTACTTGCAGGGCTGGTTTAGTGGTCACAGACTCCTTTAATTTTTTTTTGTCTGGGAAACTTTTTATCTCTCCTTCTATTTTGAATGACAGCCTTGCTGGATAAAGAATTCTTGGCTGAATATTTTTCTGATTCAGCACACTGAATATATCCAGCCACTCCTTTCTGGCCTGCCAAGTTTCTGTGGATAGGTCTGCTGCAAACCTGATCTGTCTTCCCTTGTATGTTAGGGACTTTTTTTCCCTTGCTGCTTTCATGATTCTCTCCTTGCCTGAGTATTTTGTGAATTTGACTATGATATGCCTTGTTGATGGTTGGTTTTTGTTGAATCTAATGGGAGTCGTCTGTGCTTCCTGGATTTTGATGTCTGTGTCTTTCCCCAGGGTAGAAAAGTTTTCCACTATGATTTGCTCACATAACCCTTCCACCCCTATCTCTCTCTCTTCCTCTTCTGGGACCCCTATGATTCTGATGTTGTTCCTTTTTAATGAATCACTGATTTCTCTAATTCTTAAATCGTGCTCTTTTGCCTTAATCTCCCTCTTTTTTTCTGCTTCATTATTCTCTATAAGTTTGTCCTTTGTGTTGCTGATTCTCTGCTCTGCCTCATTCATCCTTGCCACTGATGCATCCATCCCTGACTACAGCTCAGTTAGAGCATTTTTAATTTCATTCTGGCTATTTTTACTTCTTTTATCTTTGCAGGAAGGGATTCTAATCTGTTTTCAACTCCAGTTAGTATACTTATTATCGTGATTCTAAATTCTGGTTCAGACATCTTGCTTGTATCTGTGTTGGTTAAATCCCTGGCTGTCGTTTCTTCGTGCTCTTTCTTTTGGGGTGAATTCCTTTGTTTTGTACTTTTGAAGGGAGAAAAGGAATTAATGAGGTAGAAAAATTGAAATTAACAAAATTAAAATTAAACAAATTAAAATTAAAAATTAAAAAAACACACAAAAATCTAATAGATGATGCTAGATCCTAGGTGTATTTTGGTCTGGGTGTTGAAAGTGGTTTGACAGAGGAAAAAAAAGGAGGGGGAGAAAGGAAATCGTTTGAGATTTTGAAAAAATGAATACACTGAAATAGACTAAAATGAGATGATGGGAGTAAAAAAGAATTTGAAAAAATATACACAAAAGTAAAGAATATAGTAGAAAAAAATTAAAGAAAAATATTTTTTTTATATTTCAGTATATGAAATTTATTGTCAAATTGGTTTCCATACAACACCCAGAAAGAAAAATATTTTTAATAAAAGTTAAAAATAAATACGAGTTTTTTTCATTTTCTGTATTTAAGAAAAAAGAAAAGAAATGAAAAAGAACAAACAAAAAAGAAAAAAGAAAAAAAAGAAATCGTTTGAAAATTTGAAAAAGTGAATACACTGTAGTAGACTAAAATAAAATGATGGAAGTAAAATAGAATTTGAAAAAAATTTATATAAATAAAGCAAAAAATATAGTAATAAAAATAAAATAAAAATATTTTTAATAGACATTGAAAGTAAAAATGAAATTTTTCTCTTTCTGCATTCAAGAAAAAGAAAAGAAACAAGAGAAAAAAGAAAAAGAAAGAAAAAAAGGAAATTGTTTGAAAATTTGAAAAGGTGAGTACACTGAAAGACTAAAATAGAATGATGGAAGTACAGTAGAATTTGAAAAAATTTACACCAAAGTAAAAAATATAGTTATAAAAATTAAAGATTTTTAATAAAAATTGAAATTAAAAATGAATTTTTTCTCTCTGTATTCAAGAAAAAAGAATTGTAAAAGAGAAAAAGGAAAAAGGAAAAAAAAAAGAAAATTGAATAGATGAACCTGCTAACAGATTGAAGTAGGGCTGAAATTGCTTCATTTTCTCCTAGAAGTCAGTCTGTGTAGCCCTTTATAGTCCATAAACTAAGCCAGTGGTGAGACTTGTGTTCTTGAAGAGCGAAGTTGGCCTAGTTGGGCAGGGCTCAGTGTAACAGCTCTGCTCTCCACTAGATGGCGCTGCTAGCCTACTGGGGTGGATTGTTGTGGCGCTCCTAGGTGCTTATGCGCATGCGCGGGAGTGGTGAAAATAGCGCCACCCAGCTACCCAGTCTGTTTCCCCCACGCAGATCAGCAATCGCGCACCTGTCCTCTGTCTTCAGCTCTTGTCCACTCCCCGCTTTTTACTCTCTGTGACCAGGCCCCAGGCAGTACCTCTCTCCCATGTTTTGTCTCAGATGTGGCTGTTTTCCCCAGCCCCTTACTTCCGAAGGTCTGCGGCTTTGGTCCCTTTTGCCCCTCTGCGGGAGGGTCTCACCGAGCAATGGCCAAATGAGCATTTGCCGAATATCGGCTGCACCCAGGAACGCCTGCTGGACCCTGTTGTTGCCGGTGCCCCGACACCATGGCCAGGTGCCAGCCCGCCCCAGAAAAAGTTTGTGAGACAGTGTAGCAGCAGCATCTCAGGGATTATGGAAAATCACAACACACATCTGGCACCAGGCTTCACTCTTAACAATCTTGCCCCAGCACCAGTGAATGTGGCTGCCTTCTGGGGTCTGCTGGGACCAGGTGGCTTCAGCAGTCTCTACCAGATGTCCTTCCAGCAGTGGAACTGCTTTTCCCTGTGTGGCCCGAGAACCTCCCGGACCCCACTCTGTTCCTGGGGATTTGCCCTTCCCACCAGAGTACCACCAGCTATCGAGCTGCAGAGTTGTAGCCTTTGCGCTCCCCTTGTTTACAGTCTTAATGGAATTTAAACCCTCTCCTTTCTCCTTTCTCCCTTTTTAGTTTAGTCCCTGCGGCTGTTTCCAATTTTCCACTTTCTCTCCAGCTGCTTTTGGGAAGGGGTACTTTTCCTGTATCCTTCCCCAGTCTCTGTCTTCTCTCCGTCCGCAAAAGCAGTTCCCTACCTTTTGCAGCTTCTCGCTCCCCAAGTTCAGCTCTCCACGCCGCTTACCTGCTGAATTCTGTGGTTCACGTTGTGCAGATTGTTGTGTTAATCCTCCATTCAGTTTTCTAGGTGTGTAGGATGGTTTAGTGTTGGTCTGGCTATATTTCATGGACGCGAGACACACAAAAAGCTTCCCTGCTGTCCTGCCGTCTTGGCTCCTCCCCTGGGGGTAACATTTTTAGACATGGCCCTTGACTCTCTGGCATCCCACTTCCCACCCGTGCCTCAAACATTAGAGCCAGTGGATGCCTTACAGCCATATGTATGCTGCCCTGCACCCATCCCCCAGCCCTGCTAAGAATTTTTGCATCTGGTTATTTTGTGTGTGTCATACATGTAGTAATAATAGCTCATCACTGATCAGGATGAGGGCCAGTGACTGAAATTTCATTCCTGTTTTTACACATGAAGAAATGGGCTCTGAAGCCAAATCTATGCTTCTGCTGTAACACTACATTGCCTCTGTAGTGTCACAGAGCACCCTCTGTAGCGCTCCGGGTAGAGGCACATGCAATAGGAGTCCTTCTGTCCAACTTGGTATGTTTGTACGTGCCTCACTTAAGCAGCTCAGATGCTGACCCTCTGGCTGAGCTGAGACCCTTCCCCTCTGTTTGGCTGTGGGGTAGTTCTCTGGCTCTCGACTCTTCAAATGGTGCTGCTTAGGACCATTTTTGACTTGGTTATAGTCTTAGGACCCACCTTGTAAAGAGGAGTTACTCCTTAACAGGGTTTGACTGATTTTATGGTTCTTACTACAAATTGTCAGGTAGGGCCAATGCAGAAAAACTGCAATATTTTATCAATGAACATGTATCAGACATATGTGCCTTTTACCAAATAGAGCTCTTTAATTCCTACAGGCAGAAAGGATTCACTTACATGATGATTACATTCTATACAAACGTAAGCAATGTGTCCTTCAGCCCCTGCTTCTATTGAATGGCACCCATTTTACTGAGTAGATGATGGTTCTTTATACATTTAGATTCCCTGGAATACATGCACCAGGGAAATGCCTGGGAGGCCAGCGTCTTTAAGAGACAGTTCTTAAAAGGATCTAGGACTTTTTTCCATCTAGGCATGGTTCAAACTGCATGGGAGAACTGCCCCTCAGCCCCTTCCAGGCACATGAACCTCCATTAGACCCACCCCCCCCCCCCCACCCGCCTTAGATGTTATCTTCCTTTGTCACGGGGCTTACGGGTAGATGGTTGGTATGTTGGTACTCTTGCCTTCAGCTTCTGCCTTTCACTCATCTTGCACATCAGTGCTCCCTAAATTAACGTTCTTATCAGGTCATTCCCCTGCTCAAGAATCTGTACTGGGTCCCTGCTGCCTGTCACATCAATAACTGCTTGGCTTTCAAGACCACCTGTAGTGTAGCCTTGTCTTGCCTGTTCAGTGTAGATTCCCATTACACCCCAACACAGCTTCTTTGCTCCAGATGAATAACACAGCTTCCCTTTGCTGTCCAGAGTATCTGCTATGTGGGCCTCTTCTCCATGCCTTGTTCACTTTATCCCCACTTCTGCCTCCTCAGTGTCTTTTCTCTTCCCCATTATCTACCCTTCATCCTATAGCCTTATTATCTATCCCCTTTCCTTGCATGAAGCCTCCTTTGACCAGCAGGCCAACTCCAGTACATTTCTTCTCCAAACACCTATGATGTTTATTGTTCACACCATAGAGACTGGCCTTTAACTATTCTGCAGATGTTCTTTTGGTCTGCTTCCAAGATCACCACCTAGACTGTGATTTCTATAAGAGCAGGGAACTGAATACCCCATAGTGTAGAATGGGCATATATCAGTGCCTGAATACTAGCCATTAGCAGTCAGGCATTGTGCATGGAAATATTCTGTAACCCTCAGGCAAAAAAGCAAGTGAACAACAGGGCTTTTAGTGTTACCATATTCTATAGATTGCAAAATACACCTTTCCCTCACTTATCACATTTTAACATCTCCTTTGGAATCAGGATCAATGGCATGTCATGATATAATTGATAGTTCAGTTCCTCTTCTTTGTTTCTTAGTGGAATATAAAATATTGGTGCATTTTGCAGTCAGTTGTGCATTAGACTTGATGAAAAGCACTGACTTGATGGTTACTTACTGGTTGATGTGACAATCTGTTGATAGCTGTTTCTGGATTGGACCTGGGAGAAAGCATTTAGGAGAAGTGAGGGGATGTTGGATGTTTTATTGGGTCCAGAAGCTTCCTGAATCTGAATTGATTCACCTCTTCCTCTCCTCCATTCTCGTGTTCCCTGTGTGTGCTGCTTCAGAGACTGATTCCTCACTAATTGGAATCTTAGCATCACCAGCCCTGGTGGGGTAGTGGGCCAAGAGGCTGTCTTCCCTCTCCTGTGAGGAGCCTTCACATGGGCTTGGCAGAACCAAGGTGTCTGACTAGCCAGCTCAGCTGCTCAGCTCTGAAGGCAAGAAAGCTGAGCTCCCAGCCCTGAGTAAAGCCAGACTGGGAGGGATTAGGGGAGACTGAGGGCAAGGGCCACAGCCTCTGAGGAAGCACAGAGGACCAACCCATCCATGGTGACGAGGAATGGCTCCTTTCTAGGCCCATCGGCCCTGAGCTCTGGCCGGAGTGGCCTGCCCTGACCAGCTCAAGTCATGCATGCAGACTCTGGGTTCTGAGTTTGAAGTTGCAGGGTGCTCAGGTCACTCCGCCCCCATCCAGATCCTCATGGGCTCCATCCCCTGAAGCAACTTCTCTTGGCCCCACAGGCAGTCTCCTCTAGCAGCATAAAGCTGCTGGGCAGGGGAATGTGGTCTTTTCCTTTTGTTTGCAGACCATCCCCTAATGCAGAGTTATCAGCAAGAGCTTTGGGGCCAGACATAGTTAGATTTGATTACTTCCTCTCCTATTTGTTACCATGTGACCTTGGGCAAGTTGCCAAACTTTCTGAGATTTGGTTTCCTCATCTTTTTTTTTTTTTTTTTTTTGGTAGATGGCAATTTTAATAATAGCAAGGGGAACTTCTATATGAAAGCTGGTCTTTTTTTTTTTTTTTTTATGCGTGCATTCTTTTTTTTTCTTTAAATCCAGTATAGTCAACACACAGTGTTCATATTAGTTTCGGGTGTACAATATATAGTGATACAACAATTGTATACATCACTCACTGCTCATCTCAATAAGTGTACTCTTAATCCCCTTCATGTATTTCCCCCATCCCCCTACCCACCTCCCTTGGTAACTATCAGTGTGGTTTCTTCATCTTTAAAATGAGGGTGAGAATTCTAACTCTGGTGTGTGTGTGTGTGTGTGTGTGTGTGTGTGTGTGTGTGCGTGCGCGCGCGCGCTTGCGTATGTAGGGATTAAGTGATAAAAGTAACTAACATTAGCCACTATTATTATCATCGTTGTCCCATTGAAGGTAGTCCCAGCTCCGTCCTATGGGCCTTGCCCAACATTATCATTGCAAGTTTTATGGGCCCCACACATCCCTGAACCAGAGGCAGCACCATCTCCATGGCCCTCCCCCAATCCTGACAGAGAGTTCTGGCTGTTTTTCCCTCATTCTGCTGGGTTTCACCGAGAATTCCTTGTGTGTCCACTGGGGGCTGTGCCTGGTGAATGCTAGAGCTCTAGTTCCAGGGGAGAAATAAGGCAGGAGACATGAAAAGTTCAAGGCTAAAATAACTCATGCAAGGAGAAAGAAATATAAGGGAGATTCCTTTTCAGTAAGGTGGAGGATTTGATAGTTTGTGGGGAAAAAAACTCTCTAAAACATCTGGAAACTTAGGATGGAAAACAGTTGACATGCTTTTTATGCATAGCTGCATGGAAATAGGATAGCCCTTGGAGAAGAGACATAAAGGGAAGTTGACAGCCTGTCTGGGCAGGGAGTGAGATAGCTTTGCCTGCTCTGAGCATCTTTTGCTGGTCCGGATAAGGCAGGGATTTGCGTCTGAATAGCCATAGGGACAGTGGACACAGTTTTGATCTTATATGAAGCAGAGAGGTAGAACTGTGACTCCCACATACATCTGGGACCCTTCTGGGTTTAAACTTCCAATGAAAGGCCAGAAAAAATACACTCACCTTCAAAGGCAGCGAGCAGGAAGCTCTTCTAACCTGGCCCGGGTTTGGTTGGGGAAGGCCTCTTCTGAGAAATTTATAACCACACTCCTGCCCTCTTTTGAATTTGTGATCCAACTTACACTACTCATGTGATTCTAGAGTCTCTAGGCCAGGAAATTCTAGGCTGGAAAATTCATAGAGACAGAAAGTAGAATGGTGGTTGCCTAGGGATGAGGGGAGGAGGAAATAGGGAGTTGTTTAAAGTTGCTAGGGTTTCTGCTTCCCAAGATGAAGAGTCTTCGAGGTTGGTGGCACAATATGAAAGTACTGAACACCGTAGAACTGTGTGCTTAAAAATGGTTAAGATGGTAAAAAAAAAAAAAAATGGTTAGGATGGTAAATTTTATATTAGGTATATTTTGCTACAATAAAAAAGTGATTTCGGACTGATAACTTGGAGATACCTTGCAGAAGCAAAAGCAGAACCTCTTCAGAGGGGGGGATACACCTTCAACCCAACTTGCTTGTTGAACTTGAGTAAAAAAGTCCAAGTTACAAAATGCACTAGGAAACCAGCAACCAGGAGGGAGTAGGCAGCAAGAACAAAAAAGAGAGCTAGAGGATCAATGTCCCCAGAATGTTACTGTGGAATTATTCATAATGTCAAAAAAAAAAAAAAAAAAACCAAAACCAAAACAAAACCCACCACCACAACAACAGCTGGAAACAAAGCAGAGTCCCTCTGGCAGGAAATTTTGCATAGCCATTAAAAGATTCAGAAGGCTTTCCCTGAGGGATTTGATTATTGAGTGAGAAAAATAAGAAATGGTCATGGGTGCTATTATGATCCCAGTTTTTGCAAAGCAACCCCATAGCAAGCAAAACGTGACCCCAACCCCACACTTGTATATATGTGTGTATTTTTCTAACAGATAGGTGAGCATGAAAAAGGGAGTGAAGGCTGCCCATCAGGGCTGCTTGTTAGGGCTGCAGGCGAAGGAAGGGAGAAGGGAGAAGGAAGAAGAGGTGGAAAAAAAAGAGAGATTTCAAGACTGTCCTGAAAATATCTATAATGCTCAGCCCTCAGCATGCCTGTTATAAATCCTACTGATGGAGGATGATATCTGAATGTGAGAGATTGTGTCTAGAGGATAAAAGAAATTATAATACTGACTTGCAGATTTGCCTATTGTGAAGAAGGAAGACAAGTTACATGGATCTGGTTATTTGATTTTATTAGGACAAACGATCAAACTTCCTCTCTATGTGTATGTATGTCCACATATATTAGTGTGAACGAGGAGAAAGATGCGGAGGGCTGGGTGTTGACACTAGTAATACCATAAAGGAGAGAAGGAGGGGAAGGAAGTGCAAGAGAAAGATGTCAGATCTGGTGTCTTTATAAGAAGAGAGACACAGAGACACAAATATAGACATCTTTGTATTGTGTTGTTTTATTCGTGGCAACAAACTTACATTGATTTGAAATATGACAAATCTGGACAATTAAACAAATGAGTGAGCCAATGAAAAACTTTCACACCTTGCTTTTAAGAATGTCAAGTGGGGGGGCGCCTGGGTGGCGCAGTCGGTTAAGCGTCCGGCTTCAGCCAGGTCACGATCTCGCGGTCCGTGAGTTCGAGCCCCGCGTCAGGCTCTGGGCTGATGGCTCAGAGCCTGGAGCCTGTTTCCGATTCTATGTCTCCCTCTCTCTCTGCCCCTCCCCTGTTCATGCTCTGTCTCTCTCTGTCCCAAAAATAAATAAACGTTGAAAAAAAAAATTTTAAGAATGTCAAGTGGGGGCACCTGGGTGGCTCGGTGGGTTAAGCGTCCGACTTGGGCTCAGGTCATGATCTCACGGTCTGTGAGTTCGAGCCCCGCGTCAGGCTCTGTGCTGACAGCTCAGAGCCTGGAGCCTGTTTCAGATTCTGTGTCTCCCTCTCTCTCTGCCCCTCCCCATTCATGCTCTGTCTCTCTCTGTCTCAAAAATAAATAAACGTTAAAAAAAAAATTAAAAAAAAAAAAGAATGTCAAGTGTCTGATCTCCTGGGAGGGCCCTTTTGCAATAGTTTTCAAGAATGTAAAAGTACCTGCCTCTACCTATGTACTTCCCCCCTGGGGGGAGGGGGAGGGAGGGACCCAGCTGTCTGTACAGACAGTCATTGCTGCACTATCTGTGGAAATTCATGATTGGAAATGGACTAAATGTTGAACAGAAGACAGATTATTTAGTCACAGTCTATATATACTGGAATACTTCACAGTTTATAGAAAAAAAGAAGGGAGACAGTGCCACTGTCTTCGAGACAGGTTGAGTGAGAAAAGCAAGGCACAGAACAACATTCTGTTAACTTGCTAGGCCTGCAGGGGGTGACTGAAAACGGGCATGTTCTCTCTCACCTGTTTGGGAGGCCAAAAGTGTGAGATCAAGGGCCATGCTCCCTCTGAAGGCTTGGGAATGGGGGGCGGGGGTGGTCCTTCCTGGCCTCTTCCTAGATTCTAGTGGCTCTCGAAGTCCTTGGCTTTCTTTGGCTTGTGGATGCATCACTGTAGTTATGCCTGTTATCTTGTGTGTGTGTATCTCTCCTTAGAAGGACTTCCCTCACTGGATTTAGGGCCCCTCCTCAATCGAGCATGACCTCATCTTAACTCATTATATTTGTGAGGATCCTGTTTCCAAGTAAGGTCAAATTCTGAAGTTCCGGGTGGACAAGACCTTTCGGGAGCCACTCTTCAACACACTTGAAGCACTTGTGATGTCCTAGTGTTGGATTAAAAAAGAGAGAGAGAGAGAGAGAGGGAGAGGGAGATATGTTTGTTTATGTTGGACACTCTGGAATGGTAGGAGGAGGCTGAGGCTGTGGAAAGTGTACCTGTGAGATGTCTCTGGAAGAAAGCATGTGAAGTCCAGAAGTAGCACCATGACAGAAAAGGGAGGGAAGAGGATTTCAGTTGGAGCCCCTTCAGTCTAAGTTTGGCCTTAAGGCCCACTGTGGGAAAGGCTGGTGAGTTGGGGTAAGGAGGAGGGAAGCTGGGCGTGCTGGTAGAACGATGGCTTATCCCCTGTGCCTTCCTCTTGAGGACAGATGGGCCTGAATGCCAGCCTCTGGGCCCCTTCTGATAACAACGAAGTTTTGAAAGTTCTGGAATAACCTTCCTTGCCTAGTCTGGGTCCCCTCATGGTTTTGTTTCTCATTTGTTAGAAGGGTGGTGAAGGCCTCTTCGGGTTCCTGCTCCCAGAAGCCTGCCAACCCCTCCCTGGTCTGTGCTGCTTGCTGAGGCACCTGCTGCCTTCTCTCACCAGCCTGCTCTGTGACCATGCCTCCCCCTCAGTGTGAGCTGCTCCAGGCTGGGGCTTGTAGCTTTTCATCTGGGTGTGCAAAGCCCTGGGCACACGGGAGAGGCTCCATTACAAATGCTGCACGTGGAACAGAATTTAACCCTGATGTGGAGACTTCAGAACCTGTTTTAAAAGTTTCATGTTCTTTTCAAAAAAATTTTTTTAATATATTTTTTAATGTTTACTCATTTTTTTGAGAGAGAGATAGCATGGGGCTCAGTCCCGTTGTGGGGCTCGGTTCCATGAACAGTGAGATCCCGACTTGCGCTGCAATAAAAAATCAGATGCTTAACCATTTGAACTACCCAGGCCCCAAGTTTCATGTTCTTATACAAGGAAACATAGACATGAGTGGGGTTCATGGTGGAACCAGTCCTTTGTCAGACTGGGCATGTGTGAGTAGGGAGGAGGGGATGTGGCCTGGTGGGGAGGCTGGCTCCTCCACCCTAGCCCTGCACCTTTACTTTCCAAGTGACTCAGGAACAGGGGCTGCACGTCTCATTCTTCCTTAGCTGTGACAATGATGCATGTTAGCAGAAAAGATACCCCAGCCCTTCACTGCATGCTTCCCTGGGTCTCCTCATGACAGGCGTAGCTGGGGATTCAGGGGGGGCTTATGTTCCAGCAGGGGAGAGAGAGATGAAGCTACAGTGAGTGATTATTTAATCACAGGTGCAAGAGTTGTTACAAAGCATGGATCCACATTGCTTGTGGAAGGTGTAACAAAACCAATCTGACCAGGAGCCAGAACGGGCCATCTGTGTGCTGTGGCCTATGAAGGGCAGGGACATCCCCACCAGTACCTGTGGAAGAGCCCTACTTGAACCCAAACTCAACTAGTGTGAGGCCAAAGCTCTGCAGGAACATGGGCCTTGAGTGACTAAGACGCTGTCCACAGTGGGGACCTCTGCACACCCCCTCGTGTCGCTCTATCACTCCGCCCTCCACACCCAGCTTGAGGAGGAGTTCCCGAAGCTCCATTTCTGGATGAGGAGAGTGAGGCCTAGAGAAAGGAAATGATTTGCTCTCTGGGTCCCGAGTCAGGAAGGGGAGTCAGTAAGGAAAAGCCAAGGCTAGTTTTCCTGGCACTCTGCATGGGTCTACAAGTGCCCAGAGTCCGCCCTCAGTGAACCAAAAACTAGGAACAAAGCTGCTCTGTTCACCAAGAATTCCATTTTCCTTTGTTGTTCGCCACTAGGGACATTCCTGAATTGGTAAAAAAAAAAAAAAAGGAGACTGGTTCAGCCCACGTTCTTGCAGTTGATGGGCCGTGCAGGGTCAAAGTCCCAGACTTTAAGGAACTCCCAGCTCAGAGATGAGGCAGACCAGATGCACAGGACACTGATCAGGCAAAGGACAAGGGGCACCAGGGGCCTGGGAGCACAGAAGGAGAGCTCCCTTGGAGAGAGGACAGCTGGAGCAAGCAGGAGGCGGGCAGTCTTAGGGGTCAAGGGTGACATATGAGAATCTGGGGTGGAGGTGTGGGCATGGGGCAGGGAGGTGGGAGGGCTTGCATGTAAAGAGGGAAGGGCATTCTGCTCAGGGAACAGCAAGTTCAAAGGGATTGAGGCCAGATATCATGGAGGGGTACTTGCTGCAGAGGTGGGGGCCTGATCCCCTGGCGATCCTGGGTCTGTGGAACAAGGCATCATGAGGGTCTTGTTCTATGAAAGGGGAAGGCTGTCCTATAGGAGGAGGCTGTTTGAAACCTTTTGAGGACAGACTGAGAGTAGCAGAGAGCCCTCTTCTTTACCCTCAAATGCAAGTGTCTATATGAAATATTTTTAAGGGTTTTTTTTTTACTTCTAAAAAAATTGTTATAAGTATACATAACAAAAATTAGCAATGTAAGCATTTTTAAAAAGTTAACAATTCAGTAACATTAAGTCCACTTACAATGTTGTGTAACCATCACCACTTTCCATCCATTAAGCAGTAACTCTCCCTTCCCCCCTCTCCCCAGCTCCTGGCAACCACCATTCTTTCTGTCTCTATGAGTTTGCCTGTTGTAGGTACCTTGATTTATATGCAATGTTTAAAGAATAGCATATCGAGGTGAAATTGATGCATAAGAGACTATACAAAAGTGCGCAATTTGCTAATTTTGGATATTTATACTGGAACCCAGATAATGATTATATCAATCACTGCCAGAAGTTTCCTTTCACCCTTTGAAAATCCTCTCTCCCCATCCTCCCTCCCCAGACAGCCATTAGTCTGCTTTCTGTCCCTATAGATTAGCTTGGATTTTCTTGAGTTTTAAACAAGTGGAATTACACAGTATTACTCTTTGGGAGATGTCTGGTTTCTTTCAGCATAACCATTTTGAGCTTCATCCATGCTGTGTGTGTCAGTAGTTCATTCTTTCCATTGCTGAGTAGTTTTCTGTTGTATAGATCTATCATAATTAAAATAATTTCTTAAGGGGCGCCTGGGTGGCGCAGTCGGTTAAGCGTCCGACTTCAGCCAGGTCAGGATCTCGCGGTCCGTGAGTTCGAGCCCCGCGTCAGGCTCTGGGCTGATGGCTCAGAGCCTGGAGCCTGTTTCCGATTCTGTGTCTCCCTCTCTCTCTGCCCCTCCCCCGTTCATGCTCTGTCTCTCTCTGTCCCAAAAATAAATAAACTTTGAAAAAAAAATCACAAAAATAATTTCTTAAATATAATTTATTGCCAAATTGGCACATTTACACACATTTACAGTGTGTAAAGTGTGTTGTTAAAATTTTTTTTTTAATGTTTATTTTTGAGGGAGAGAGAGAGACAGAGTGTGAATGGGGGAGAGTCAGAGAGACAGGGAGACACAGAATCTGAAGTAGGCTCCGGTCTCTGAACTGTCAGCACAGAGCCTGACGCAGGGCTTGAACTCATGAACTGTGAGATGATGACCTGAGCCAAAGTCAGATACTTAACTGACTGAGCTACCCAGGTGCCCCATCATAATTTTTTTTCTTTTAATCCATTCACCCGCTGATGTACATTTAGTTGTTTCTAGCTTTTGGTGTTAGTAAATTGAAATGCAGTTTTTTTTTTTTTTTTTTTTTTTTTTTTTTTTATGTGGATCTTGTGGCTTGAAACCTTGCTGAACTAGTTTCTTGGTCATTTTGTTCCCAATTTTAGGGGATAAACATTGAGGTTTTCACCATTTAGCTGAAAGTTTCTCTCATACATGCCCTATTTCAAGTTGAGGAAATTGCCTTCTATTCATTCATAATTTGCTGACAATTTCTACTGGGTGTGGATGTTGGATTTTGTCAAAGGGGCCAATATCTATTTACTGCCATCTACTGAAGATGATCATCTCATTTTTCTTTTTTAGCTTACTAACATGGGGAATTTACAATGATTGATTTTCAAATGAAGAATGAACCTTTCATTCCTGGTACTGCATGAGACTAGGAGGTTAGAATGTGGAGATCATAGCTCTTGTCCCCCAGTGAGACCCAGCTTTGGGCATAGTCATCCCCATAGAGGACGGAAGGAGGGAGGGAGAGGGCAATGGGCAAGGTTGGGGAGGAGAGAAAACTGCCAGACACATCAGTCTTGGCCTGCCCAGGTGAGCAGCCTCAGGTGAACAGCTTCCAGGGAGCCTCTGGCTAACTGGGGGTGCAGGAGGCTCTACCCCACAGCGTGTGCAGGTGGGGCCAGGCGGCCACTGCTCTTCCTCTTTCTTGCCTGGGAAGACACCAGGGACTTGCCCTAAGCATAGTGTGCTGCCCTTGAGTTTCCTGGAGCCCCAGACTCTGCCTCTGCTGTCAAGCTGAGCTGATAGTGGCCGGCTGTGGGTTTTGGCCAGTCTGTGCACCTCGTGAGGGGTCCTCTGGTGCAGTGGGCAATGGCCCGCCAGGCCAGGGACGTGTATGCAGTTCCTTCTCTGTGAAGTGCATATAATGATCTTTCTTTTCTGGGCTGCTGTATTCAGTGAACCCATGGTGACAAACCACTTAAATGAGACTAAAGCGTCCGAGGCTGGGATTTGAACCCTGATGCCCCTGTTCATTGGCTATGTGTCCTTCGGCCAGTGGCTGACTCTCTCAGCTTTATTCTCCTCATTTGTAAAACAGAGATAATGATACTGCAAGATGTGGGGGGTACCCATGATAATTTGGTGTCATGCAGATGAGCAAGTGTGCATTGAGCAGCGGTGCCCTGCACCTGGAAAATGTAAGGTAATTTCACAGGTGAGCAGAGCCGTTGCAGCTGTGGTAGCTGTTGGTAGAGACTGTCCTAGAGCTTGAGGAACCACAGAGGGGGCCAGAGGAGGGAATGGGGTCTTGCAAGGGGACAGGAACTTATCCTGCCCTGGCTTAAGTTTGCAGTGGTGTGTGTTTGGGCCTTGTGCTCTAAGGCTGGCACTCTCGGCAACCCTGCCAGACTGGCATGATCATTGTGCCCCACTCAGGTGTGGGTGGGGACAGGGTGGCTCAGCGATAGAGCTAGGATTGG
Source organism: Herpailurus yagouaroundi (assembly GCF_014898765.1). Lineage (NCBI taxonomy): Eukaryota > Metazoa > Chordata > Mammalia > Carnivora > Felidae > Herpailurus > Herpailurus yagouaroundi. The sequence continues at coordinate 24,934,428 of NW_024412421.1, read as the reverse complement.
AAATCAGACACCCCTAGTCATTTTGAGAGGTCTGAAAGGGGAAGAATCTCCCCAGGATTGATGCTAACACTGGCTCCAAATTGAGAAGGTGATCTGAGAGAGGGACCTGGGGGAGGAGACAGGAACCAGGTAGCCAAGGAAACTCTTGATGGATTCTTTCCTTCCTCATCCTGCCCGGTTTTCCTCCTGCTTCTGGAGTACAGAGTATTTAACTGACCTAGGCCTTCTCTGATGGTATTTCAGCATCTGGTCCAAATGTCCAGTTCATTCACTCAGACGTTTTTCACCAGATGTTATGGTCTCCAATGTGCAAAGCTGGCATCAGGCTCCAGGGACATAGTGGTGAGAACAGAACTAGGTTCCTCCTCGAGGAAAGACAGATAACCCACAAATGAACACAGTTAAGGTAATGACACAGTGGCCGGTACTATGCAGAAGTACCACAGAGGTGTGGGACAAGGAATGACCTGAGGTGGGCAGAGAAGGCCTTTCTATACAGGTGATGTTTGAGTTGACAAGAAGGAGTCAGCTGGGCAAAAAATCTGGGCTGGAACGTTTAGGCAGAGGGAACGGGCAAAGTCCTTCATGAGTCAGCCTGATTTGTGGCAGGGCCGTCAGTGTGGGGACAGTGGGTGGAGCTGAGGGAAGGGTCACTTTGTAGCCTGCTGGGAAGTCAGGGGAGCAGTTAAGATGTACTCTAAGTGCAGATTCCAAAATTCTTCTGGAAATGAAAACAAAACAAAACAAAACTTGTATTCTTCCTTTACTTTCTCCCTTTTGTGATTTTTGGGGCCTCTTTTAGAAACACATCTGAGGTGCTCTCTAAACAGGAGGCAAGGGTTAGCGCCCACCAGATCCCCTTCACCAATGGCTGTAACCAGTTTCCCAGCTGCTGTGGGGTGGGAGGGCCTGTAACAACAGCAGAACTGCCTCTTTCTCCAAGCCATCTTGCCAGAGATACTTGGGAGGTTACACCCCTCCACAACCCAGGGGGGGCCACTGACTGAGTGAGGGCCCAGCCTTCTTGTCTCAGCTGGAGAGGGTACTCTGTGGTGCTATTTAAAAATGCTTCAGGGGCGCCTGGGTGGCGCAGTCGGTTAAGCGTCCGACTTCAGCCAGGTCACGATCTCGCGGTCCGTGAGTTCGAGCCCCGCGTCGGGCTCTGGGCTGATGGCTCAGAGCCTGGAGTCTGTTTCCGATTCTGTGTCTCCCTCTCTCTCTGCCCCTCCCCCATTCATGCTCTGTCTCTCTCTGTCCCAAAAATAAACGTTGAAAAAAAATTTTTTTTAAATGCTTCAGAGCCTCTGGGACTGACCTTCTCTATCCTGCTCCCAACACTTCCTCACAGGTTTCTCCTGAGAGCAAGCTCTCAGCGACTCATGTAGTGCTGAACCCCTGTCTCAGGCTCTGCTTCTGGGGAAGTCAACCTCAGGCAGGCCATTGGAAACCAGGTATTCTTTGGTTTAGAAATTGGGGCTCAGGGATCAGAGGACCAGGGGATCATTGTTCCTTCCAGCTCTGAAAGTCTCTAAAACGGTGTGATTTACTCAATCACACAAGTTAGTGGCAGAGCTGGTCCACAAACCATGCACAGTCTGGAGGAACCAGGGTGGGGTGGGGCCTGCTGGTGAATGTGGTGCAGAGGCCAAGGCCACAGCTGTGCTTTACCGGCAGTTGTGCTCCCAGATCAAGCTTCATCTCAGGTAAGTCTCTGTCTACCTTCATTAGTCCAGAGACCTTAGTTTCCTGAATTCCACCCCTTTCCCTTTCTTTCAGCACAATTCACTCTAAAGTGAGAGAGATTGGCAGCTCAGAGACCATGTATCCTGAAAAGAAGATGTTTATTAATCCAAATAAATCTGTAATAGAAACATATTTATTTTGAGAGAGAGAGAGCACGAATAGGGGAGGGACAGAGAGAGAGAGGGGGATCTAAAGCAGGCTCTGTGCTGACAGCAGAGAGCCCAACGTGGGGCTCAAACTAAAAAATGGTGAGATCATAATCTGAACTGAAGTCGGACACTTAACCAACTGAGCCATCCATGCACCCCCAAGTAAATCTGTAATTTGATGGGCTTTTTTTCAGGGTGATAAAGTGAGTTGGAAAAATGCAAAAAAAGCACAAGTCTATAGGTTTTGAGGTCACAAGGGAGACATGTATCAGGAAATTCCTTAGCTTTCCCAGGGATCTGCTTCTCTCCACCCTTCTCTCCCCATAATCAGGCCACCCAAGCTGAGAAATGCTTAGTGTCTTCCTCAGGTTCCTACAGCAGGGCCTGTCGAAAGTGTGTCACTGAAAGAGAAAGTGCTAAAGCTGAAGAAATAATTTTGCTAAAAGTGCATTTTAAAAAAGAACAGACTGGTAATCTGAGCTAAGTAAACCCCCTCATGTGTGGCTTATTTCTCAGAAAAGTGGAGGACTTTCTAGGATTTAGTAAGTTTCTACTCTATCTACTAAAGGGTTAGCATCACTCATTGGTTTGTGCAATTTTTAATTTATTTTAATTTTTTAAAATGTTTTTAGTTTTGAGAGAAAGAGACACAGAGTGTGAGTTGTGGGGGAGCTGAGAAAGAGGGACACAGAATCTGAAGCAGGCTCCAGGCTCTGAGCTGTCAGCACAGAGCCTGACACAGGGTTCAAACCCACGGACTGTGATATCATGACCTGAGCTGAAGTCAAACATTTAACCAACTGAGCCACCCAGGTACCCCTGGTTTGTGTGATTTTTCAGGGTAGTTCTGGGGACGGCTCAGGGAGGCAATCCTGAGGAGCCACCCTGGACTCAGCCTCATCTGGCTTCTGCCCTTACCATCCAGGGGACTTTAGGCAAATCAGTTACTTTTTCCTCACAGTTTTCTGTCTGTAAAATGAATGGAGGTGGCTATTCCATGAACCTTGGCACTCAGTGGGTGTTCTGCAGACCAGTATCACCCACACTTAGGAGCTTGTTTAGAAATGCAGAGCCTCAGGCCCCACTGTAGACCTTCTGAATCAGAATCTGTATTTTAACAGGTTTCTCAAGGAACCCACTCACACATCACAGTTTAAGACGCTCTGTCCCTTGACCATAATACTCAAATGTATCCTCAAACTGCCTCCACATCACCCTGGAATAGAAGCTTGTTAGAAATACAAGTTCATGGGCCCCAGACCTACTGAATCGCATGTCTGAGGGTGGGGACTGGGAGCCTGTGTTTTCACAACCTGTCCCAGTGACTCTTAAGCACACTGACCTTTGAGAGGGACTGAAGTTCAAGTCTAAGAGGATTCTAGCCATGGTGTGGCTGTGCAGTGTCTGTCGTCGGCAGAGCTTGTTCTGTGCTGCTTTCCTGAAACGCTCACCTACCAGCGCCTCACAGCAATTTTGTGATGTGGTTTTCTCCTTATCTTTGCTGTGTTACAAAACTGAAGCTTAAGGAAGGTGAAACAAGTTGCTCAATGTTTTGTAATATTGACGTTTCTGGCAAAGTCAATGAGCTGTACGGGGTCATAAAACTCTTAGTAAATATTTGACAATTACCTGATTATAAATGACAGAGGCTCTTGGAACAGGCGCTGGGGTTGATCTTGTGGGTCTTTTTTTTTTTTTTAATTTTTTTTTCAATGTTTATTTATTTTTGGGACAGAGAGAGACAGAGCATGAACGGGGGAGGGGCAGAGAGAGAGGGAGACACAGAATCGGAAACAGGCTCCAGGCTCTGAGCCATCAGCCCAGAGCCTGACGCGGGGCTCAAACTCACGGACCTCGAGATCGTGACCTGGCTGAAGTTGGACGCCCAACCGACTGTGCCACCCAGGCGCCCCATTGTGGGTCTTGATCAAAGCTTAAGAGCTCATGAACTGCAGCTCGTTTACCATTCACTGTTTTGATTAGATAATACATTCATATTTTAAACATCTTGTAAAAAGGGGCTGTACTGAATGTTTTTCTTTTACTCCTGTTCCATAACCACCCAGCACCCTCTCCCATGCACATGTTTTCAGTTTATTGGGTCTAATCTAACTAAAGCTGATCCTTGGGAAAGCTGAGGAATATCCTGATACATGGCTGCCCTCATAACTCCCAAAATCTCTGGACTTGCCGTATGTGCATTTTTCCAGTTCACTTTATCACTCTGACAAGAAGTCCATCAAAATACAGATGTATTTATTTATTTATTAACAAGCATCTTCTTTAAAGGATGCACTATTTCTGGGAATTTCTGAGCTGCCAGTCATTCATACTTTAGTGTGAATTATTCTAATACAGAATTTCTCTATGCAAAATATATGTGTAAAGTATATGCAAGTGTATATATTTCTATATATTATATATATTTGTATATGCTTGTATTTCCATGAAGAAATATATATATATATATACACACACACACACACATATGTGTATATATAAAAAATGCTTTGCTACCTCTGCTGAACACAGGTTTACAAACTAGAACACACACTTCATGTCTTGCTTGTCTCACTGAATATGTCATACTGTTCTATTGTGTGGTGAATACTCAGGTTGTATCCAGTCTGTTATGATAGACACTGCTTGTACATGTGGCTTTTTGCAGGTGTATATTATATATGCAGTATAGATTCCCAGAAATGGGATTCTAGGTATCTGCATTTGTAATTTCAGGAGATATTGGCAACTTGTCTTTCATCATAAGGTTAGTACCCATGTGCACCTCTGCCAGCTTTGGATGAGAAGTTACTATTTTCCCACATCTTTGCTGATGCAATAAATTGTCACATCACTGGATTTTTACCAATCTGATAGGTGAAAAATTGCCCCAACAGAGTCTTAATTTAAATTTGTTATGAAAAGTTTTAAACTCATGACAGGTATCTTTAAGGACCATTTCTATTTCTTTTTCTGTGGTTGATTTACTCATATTCTTTCTTTGCTTTTTTTGGGGGGGGTTTAAAATTAAACATATTTTTCAGTTTTATTGAGATATAATTAACATACATTGTATAGATTTATTTAAAATTTTTTTTAATGTTTTTATTTATTTTTGAGAGACAGAGGGAGACAGAACATGAGCAGGGGAGGGGCAGAGAGAGACACACACAGAATCTGAAGCAGGCTTCAGGCTCTGAGCTGTCAGCACACAGCACAACATGGGGATTGAACCCACAAACCATGAGATCATGACCTGAGCTGAAGTCAGATGCTTAACCCACTGAGCCACCCAGGCTCCCCTACATCATATAAATTTAAGGTGTATAGCGTAATGGTTTGACTTACATACATTGTGAAACGACTACCACAATAAATTTATTTTTCATTTGTTTTTAAAAATTTAATTCCAGTGTAATTAATATACAGCGTTATATTAGTTTCAGGTGTACAATATAGTGATTCAACACTTCTATACATCACTCAGTGTCATCACGATAAGTGTACTCTTAATCCCCATCACTTATTTCACCCATCTCCCACCTACCTCCCCTTTGGTAGCCATCAGTTCTCTGTAGTTAACAGTCTTTTTTTTTTTTTAAGTTTATTTATTTATTTTTGAAAGAGGGGGGAAAGAAAAGGAAGGAAGGAAGGAAGGAAGAAAAGAAAGAAAAAGAAAGAGAAAGAGAGAAAGAAAGAAAAAGAAAGAAAAGAAAAGAAAAGAAAAGAAAAGAAAAGAAAAGAAAGAAAGAAAGAAAGAAAGAAAGAAAGAAAGAAAGAAAAGAAAAGAAAAGAAAAAAGAAAGGCAGAGAGAGAGGTAGACAGAGAATCCCAAGCAGGCCCATGCTGTCAGCACAGGGCCTGACATGGGGCTCCAGCTCACTAACTATGAGATCATGACCTGACCCAAAATCAAGAGTCTGATGCTTAACTGACTGAGCCACCCAGGCGCTCCAGTTAAGAGTCTCTTCTTTTGCGTCTTTTATTCTTTGTTCGGCCTTTGCTTATTTTCAAAATTAGGTAGTTGCCTTTTTTATTTCTAGGAGGTGCTTATCTATTTTAGGGTGATTACCCTTTTGCCTTTGATACAAGCTCTGTCCAGTTTAGCATTTTTTTTATTTTGTGGATGCTTTTTTTGTTTTGTATGTATAATTTTTATTTTTAAGCAGTCAGATTTATCATTCATTTCTTTTATGGCTTCTGAATGTTGACTTATTGGTAGTCTTCCCCACTTTAAGATAACAGGACATGTCCTTTGTTTTCTTCTATCATTTCCACATTCGGATGTTGATCCATTTGTAATTTATCCTGATGCATGCTGTGAGGTATAGATCCAATCCCCTGCCCCATTGGCTATCTTTTCCTTGTGAAATGAGAAGCTGCTTTATCATTTTAGCTCTTTTTTCATGGTATGGGAGTCTCTTCCAGATTTTGCTAATCTTTTGCATTGGTTTCTATTGATTCATGTTCATTCATGTTTCCACTGTTTTGCTTGCTAAGGTTTATAATATTTAAAAATATTATGTTAATATATGGAAGGACTGCTCCCCTTATTTTTAGTTCTCTTTTGGACTATTCTTGATTATTTTTCTATTTGAACTTTAAAATCTAATATCTAATTACACACACACGTGTTGGTGTTTTTATTTGAATTGCTTTAATAAAAACTGAAGTATAACACACATACAAAGAAGTGAATAAATTGTAAGTATACAGCTTGATAAGTTATCATAAAGCAAACATATAGTAAACTATTACTCAGATCTAAAACTAGAGCATTAGCAATGTGCAGAAGCCCTCCTAGACCTCAACCTCTTCTGAAAAGTAGTCATCATCCTCGTTTCTTATGTCATAGATTGACTTTGTTGTTGTTTTTATATACATGTACTCTTTTGTATATGGATGGCTTCTTTGCTCCACAGTATATCTGTGAGGTTTATTTATCTTTTCTCTTGTTGATGGACGTTTAAGTTGTTTGAGTTTTTGGCTATCGTGAATAACATGGCTATGGCCGTGGACAACTTTTGGTATAACACTGGGCTTTTGGTGTCCATATATACACATTTCTGCTGGATATTTACTTACAAGAGGAATGTCTGGGCCATATATACACATTTTGGTGTCCATATATACACATTTCTGTTGGATATTTACTTACAAGAGGAATGTCTGGGCCATGGGATATGCATGTGTTCAACTTCAGAAAATGTCACCAACCCAGTTTTGCAAATAGATGTGTAACAGTTTACCCTCCTTCTAGTGATATATGAGTATTCCACTTATGCCACATCCTTGCAACACTTGGTTTTGTTGGTGTTTTAAATTTCATTCATTCTAGTGTGCCTTTGGTAATTAATTATGGTTTTAATTTTCACTTCTGTAATGACCGATGAGTTTGAGCACTTTAAATTTTTTTAATGTTTATTATTTTTGAGAGAGAGACACAGAGCATGAGCAGGGGAGGGGGAGAGAGAGAGAGAGAGAGAGGGAGACACAAAATCTGAAGCAGGCTCCAGGCTCTGAGCTGTCAGCACAGAGCCTGACACGGCGCTCGAACTGTGAGATCATGATCTGAGCTGAAGTCAGACCCTTAACTGACTGAGCCACCCAGCCACCCCAAGTTTGAGCACTTTAAAAAATACATGTGTTGGCCACTTAAATATCCTCTTTTGTGAAATGTATTAAGATTGCTTTAAATTTTCACATTAACTTCAGAGAATGGACATACATATTATGATGTTGAACCTTCCTATCCAAGAACATATGTTGTGCCATTAAAAAAAAAAAGAAATCTTCTATGTCCTTCGGTATTGTTTACCGGTTTTTAGTAAATACCTTGCATATTTTTTGATAAGTTTATTCCTAGATGTTTTCTCTTTTTTGTGGAGTCTTTTTCTGTCTCTTGTTTGTAGTAGTTTCTTAGTCAAATCTCTTGGATGTTCTAAGCTTATAATCATACCATATATAAATGGAAACAATTTTACCTCTTATCCAATTCTTATATCTCTGATTTTTTTTTAGCTTGTTTAATTTCACTCACTAGAACCTTCTGTATCGTAGGCACATGTGCCTGTGCTCTGACTTTAGTGAGAATGCTTCTGGTGTCTTCCAGTTAAACAAAATACTGGCTTTTATCTGAGTTTTGTTTTACAGGTTAAGGAATTATTTATTGTTTTCTACTTTAATGAGGATTTTTTAAAATCAGAAAATGGTGTTGAAGTTTGTCAAATGTTTATTACATTTATGGATCTCCTAGAATCTATTATTATGTTGTATTAAGAAGTTTCCTAATATTGGGGCTCCTGGGTGATTCAGTTGGTTAAGTGTTCCATGCTTGATTTCAGCTCAGGTCATGATCTCATGGTTCATAGTGAATTCAAGACCCACCTGGGGTTCTGTGCTGGCAGCATGGAGCCTGCTTGGGATTCTCTCTCTCTCTCCCCCCCCCCCCCTCTGCCCCTCCCCCACTCTTGCATGTGCATGCTCTCTCTGTCTCTCAAAATAAATAAATATTTTAAAAAACATTAAAGAATAGAATTTACAAAAAAAGTTTTCCTAATATTGAACCATCGTTGCACTCCTAATAATAAATAAATAAATAAAATCTCTGTGGTCTCTTAATGTGCTATGCCACCCTACTGGAGACGCTTTGTTGACTGAGTCTATTGCCACTGTGGAGAGAGTCTGTGGACATTACAGTCATTACATATGGGCTGATGTGGCCTTTCCTGAAGTAAGGAGACATTGGTTTGGTTCTCTTCCAGGAAACCCAGCTCCAAACTCTTTCCTGGTGTAATGGCAATAGAAACTCAGGTTGGTGTGCCTAGGTGGCTCAGTCAGTACAGTATGTAACTCTTGATCTTGGGGTCATGAGTTCAAGCCCCACATTGGGTGTAGAGCTTACTTAAAAAAAAAAAAAAGAAAAAAGAAACTGGGGTTTTCCAACAGTTTAGCAATTTAGGAAAAACTGCATGATTTTAGCCTTTTTCATTTTATCTCCGTTGTTATGATTAATTTCAAAACAAAACATCAAAACCCCCAAAAAACATAACTAAACAATATTTATTATACTCAGTTTTGTTTATGTACTACTACAGAGGATGTTGCAATGGGCTTTAGACTCTCTGGGTTATTATAAATACAACTTGGGACTCACTGTCCTAATTTTTCTCAAGAAGGGGGAAAAAAGTTAAAAGAGTCTGGGGCTTGGTCACTGGAGGGATGCAGTGCCCAATCCATAGAAGAGGCATCCATGTGGCAGTGCAGTCCGGTGGTTAAGACAGTAGCTTCTAGGCCAGTTTGTCTCGGCTTAAATCCTGACTCTTCAATTTCCTACTACTTGTGTGATCTTAGACAAGTTACTTTACCCCTCTCGTCCTCAGTTTTCTCATCAAAAAGTGGGGATGATAACAGTTCCTACTTCTAGCCTTGTTATGAGGATTCAACAGGTTTAATACATGGCAAGTTCCTTGGCAGTAAATGTGGGAGAGGGGCACCTGGGTGACTCAGTTGGTTGAGTGTCCAATTCTTGATTTTGGATCAGGTCATGATATCGGGGTTTGTGAGTTTGGGCCCCACGTTGGGCTGCATGCTGACAGAGTGAAGCCTGCTTGGAATTTTCTCTCTGACCCTCCGATGCTCACACTCTCTGTCTCTCTGTCAAAAATAAGTAAATAAACTTTAAAAAACACATGGGAGAGCCTGATTGGGGATTAAAGCATCCAGGGGGGATTGGGCCAGGTGGTCCCCCCCACCCCAGTGACCTCCATGACCTTTGCTGCCCTCAGTCCTCATGCACATGCCTTCAGGGTGTGCTTAGGCAAGTGAGCAGCACGTTCTCAAGAGCAGGGGCTTCTAAGATGAAGCAAGATATGAAGAAAAAAAATGTCCATTTGTCAGCGTCTGGGCTACAGAAAGCAAAGGAATGAAAGATTCCTGAAGGTTGATATTTCAGATAATACATTTATAGAGTTAATGAAGAAGAGCTGGCCCAACGCTCTTGGCCCCTGACCAGATTTTTCTGCAGTCTTTAATTCCGAGGCTCCCTCAGAGCAGAATTTCTTCACCATAGGGCAGGTATGTGTTTAACTTCATTAGAATTGACAAACCGTCTTCCGAAATGATTGTACTGGTTTACATTCTCAAGGGTAACGTGTGAGAGTTACAGCTGTTCCCCATCCTCGTGAACTGAGTTATTTTTAGGTGATAGTTATTTGCTGCATAGAGAGGATGACCCTCTGCCGAGGTGTCCCTCCACGGCCCTGTCAGGCTAAAGACCCTCCAGCTACTGGCTTCCACCTCATTCCTGTTTGCTTTGTTGTGTTTTCTGTTATTCTGTTGTTCCAGGGAAGTTTTCACGCACTAAGGTTTGCTGGAGTCTCTTTGTCCCCTATCCGTTTCTTCCAAGAACAACGCTGGTGTGGAGTCTTCACTCTCTGTTCTTCCACTCTTGAGTCTCCTTGCTTCTCAGGGGTCAGAGGTTGAGCTTAAGGGCTGGAGGTCAGAGGTCAGAGTTCTTCAGAGGGACAGCAGCAGCTTTCTTAAAGCAGGAGCTGTTTAGAGCGTTCAGGGGTCCCATGTGACCAGTTCCACACTGAGTTTCTTTCTTCTTTCACAATCCAGTAAAGTGTTTTCCTCACAGATCTCTATTGATGGTGCAAAAGCAACAGCAATAAAGGAAATCATTCAAAAATAAAAGAGGAGGCATAAGTTTTCCAAAACTCATTTTTACTGCTATTTATAATAGTGAATAATAATAATGGTAAATACTGAGCTACTGTGCACACTACACCAGCTCATGTTCTGAGCTTTCCATGCACAGAAACTCCGCAAATCCCCACATAACCCTTTGAGGCTGGAATTTGATATCAGGCGCATTTTACAGATGAGCCTGAGGCGAGAAGAGAATCTTCACCTCTCCTGCTGCAAGGTGGAGCCAGAATTCGAACTCAGGCATTTGTAGCTTCAGAGTCTCTATCTTACCTGCATGTTTTTTTCCTTAGGTCATTCACATTTTAGAAACTTAGCTCATATTTGTTTAAATATTACCTGCCATAAATGGATGGTCACAAAAATGAATAGTCTGATAACGTAATTCTAACATGTTCTTGTTTCTCCTCCATCATTCCCATTTTTTAAAAATGGTTTGTGGTTTTGGTTTCATGGTTAAGAAAATTTTGTCCACCTGAAAGCCACAAAGATTTACTCCTAGGTTTTCTTCCAGAATTTTTGTAGTTTTAGGTTATTTGTCCGGGGATGTTCAATAGTTTCTGCAGTACTGGTTGAAAGGACTCCTTTGTCCTGTTTTCTCTGAGTCTGGCTTTTCTCAGTAAATGGGAGGGTTAATGCACAGAGGTGCAACAAGGAGAAAAAGGCATAATCATTTTGCTATACCAGACGTAAACCCACTGGCACATGGTTAGCACTCAAAAAATAGCAATTAGTTCTCAGATTATGCCAACTGCTTTCCTGTGGTTTGACATTAAAGTCATTTCCAGTTTTCTTTCTTCAAATGTAAATAGCAATGCAATAGATATTCCAGGCGTCCAGCTTTCCTTCTTCTTTAAAATTATTTTAGGGTATATTTATGGATCTTTATCCATACTACAAGTTAGTGCTAAAAGTGTTTGGACCCCTGCACTCTGGAAACCATGCATTGCTTTTGACACAGCCCTGCTTCCAATCAGAGGAAGCTTCTTGGAGGGTTAAGAATTGGAATCATTGCCTTCCCTTGGAAACCTTTCCTGTCTCCTGACCCCACACTCAGCCCAGGGTCCCCTGGTTAGTGTTCCTCATCTTCTCTTTAACTGCACACACTTTCCTATGATACTGTTTTCTACGCAGTTATTTACGTGTTGCCTCCCCCACTGGTCTGTGTGCTTCTTACTGGAATCATAACTTACTCATTCCTAGCACAGTGGCTGCGCATAGTAGACGCTTAGTACAATGGTGACTATAAGAATGGCATCGAGTATTGCTACTGGGTGGGCGGACTCCTCTGAGACGAGCCTTCTGATAACAGCATTCTTTCACCTTGCTTCCATGACATCTCTTTGTTTATAGTTTTCTCTAAGTGAGGCATTGTAGCCTTGGTTAATGTTGGATGGTGTTACAGGATGCCCGGATTCTGCATTAAGTAACATTGGATCCCAGACTGAGGAAATTACTTTCTGTTCTTTTTCAACCCTTCTTTCCTAGGAAGGGTTTCTCAGCCTGAGTGCTATTGACATTTGTGGCTGGAAAATTCTTTGCCATCGGGGGCTGCTCTGTGCATTGTAGGGTGTTTGTGGCATCTCTGGCCTACATGCACTAAATGCCAGTAGCAGTCCCACCCTTAGTTGTGACAAGCAAAAATACCTCTTGACATTGCCAGATATCACCTGGGGGACAGAGCCCAGCTCCTGGTTGAGAACTACTACTCTGGGGAAAAGAGTCTGTGCCAATATATTTTAAACACTGTTCTAACCCTTGTCATCTCTCTTTTCCAAAAAGAGGGAGCCAGATCCCTAGCTCAGAGCCTTCAGCAGGCAAAGCTTTCTCACCAGGACTCAATGACATTGTTTTGCTTTCCTTGATGTCCCTTTTCCATTTTGGCAAGCAAGAACTCTTTTTCTTTTGATGAAAGTGTTATAAAGTTTTCTTTACAAATTAATTTAAGTAAAAAGGTGAGTACATCTAGAGGAATATATCTCAGTATATATAAATATGGCCCAAACAGTGTTGTGCTAGACACCTGGCTCCGAGAAGAGGCTGTGTAACTCATCTTCCTGTTTCAGCGCTTCGGTCATCTGTGGTACTGGGCAGGTGTTCATGTTTTGTTTCATCCAAGACAATATGCCAGCTTGGGTGATGCCCTAGGGATCTGGCATGGGTGCCAAGCCTCCCAGATGGGCTGCTACTGGTGATTACATACATGCAGCACCTGCCAGAAATGTTCAGCTTGCTGCAAGCATTTGGTCTGTGGACCCAGGAGTGGTTCTTACTGATAGAATCTTCCAGGTGACTTTGGATCACAAGGGTTAAGGCACTGCATGTCTGTGTCCCACCCAGTTTTGTCTGGGAAACAAGCATTTGAAAACAGATCACACAGGCCTGAAGCCCTTTCTGATTTCATAGAGAGGTTGGATGTGGGAGGAAAGCAAACATTTCCATCCTATCAGACATCTTGGCAAAACTGCTAATTGGTTGCTGCCTCTGCTTGCTTTGTGGGGAAAAGGCTTGATCAGATAGCAAAGTAAGTGAGAATATCACACTTAGCAACCCTTGATGAATTAATGGGTGTAGACATTAAGCATCAGTGGCTGTCAACATCAGAAAAGAATGAATATCAGAGACATTACACACCTCCTGTTGAAATATCCCAGTTCCACTTAGAGTGGGGACAAAGGGTTTGAGCTTGAGTCTGAGCCAGTTGCCAATATGCAGAAACAGAGGACAAAGGAACGTATTGAATTATACTGTGAGTGTGCAGTCAACAAAGTCTGGACTGGAGATACTCTAGAGAGCAAATATCCTGGGTTCTTCAACAGATGAATTATAAGAGAAAGAATGGGATGGAGGAGAAACCCCATAGATTAAAAGAGATCTAAAAGTTATGTGAAATTTTAAAAAAGGACAAAGCTTAAAAACTATAGTGTTGAGGGATGCACACTTGATAAAAAGTGTGGTTGATAAAGCCATAAAGAAACCAACAATGTGAATGCTATTATGGGATGGTGGTTACTTTTTTTGGGAGAGCTGTGATTGGGATAGGTCTCATGGGGGGGCTTTTTGGGTGCCTGGCCAACCTTTCTATTTCTTGATTGGGTGGTTGTTGTAAGGCATGGTTGTCTGTACATTTGTTTTATGCTATATGTATCTGTGTTTATTTTAAATATTTAATATGTTAATATTTTATTTTAAATATTTTATTTTATATTATTATTATTTTTAAGTAATCTCTACACCTGGCATGGGGCTCAAACTTACAATCCCGAGATCAAGAGTCACATACTCTAGTTACTGAGCAAGCCAGGCAACCTGATGTGTGTTTTATTTTAAAATAAAAAGTTTTTAAAAAGCAGTATGTTTTAAAAAATAATATGCAACCTTTTGTAGGCAAAAAGACAAACTATGAAAAACATGTTTCTATTTTAAAATATAAAAAGTTTAAGGATAAAGCTAATAAAAATGTTTTATCTCAAGGGAGAGAGAAATAATGTAGGAGAAAGATAGGGACTGGAAGCTAGAACTTTCTGAACATACTTTTTATAGTCTGTATTTAGCAATTATGTGTTTTATATAATTAAAATAACAAACACATGGAAATGCATGGTTCTTTGACTAACAGTTCCATTGGGGAGATAACTAAAGATAGAAGAAAATAGAAAGAAATCTTAAACTGCATGGACTTGTCTTTTTTTTTATTATTTTAAAAATTTTATTTTTTATTTTTTAAAATTTGCATCCAAATTAGTTAGCATATAGTGCAACAATGATTTCAGGAGTAGATTCCTTAGTGCCCCTTACCCATTTAGCCCATCCCCCCTCCCACAACAACTCCAGTAACCCTCTGTTTGTTCTCTGTATTTATGAGTCTCTTCTGTTTTGTCCCCCTCCCTGTTTTTATATTATTTTTATTTCCCTTCCCTTATGTTCATCTATTTTGTCTCTAAAGTCCTCATATGAGTGAAGTCTTATGTTTTTTGTCTTTCTCTGACTAATTTCACTTAGCATAATACCCTCCAGTTCCATCCATGTAGTTGGAAATGGCAAGATTTCATTCTTTTTGATTGTCGAGTAATACTCCATTGTGTGTGTGTGTGTGTGTGTGTGTGTGTGTGTGTGTGTATGTATGTATATATGTATACAGCATCTTTATCCATTCATCCATCGGTGGACACTTGGGCTCTTTCCATACTTTGGCTATTGTTGATAGTGCTGCTATAAACATAGGGGTGCACGTGTCCCTTTGAAACATGTCCCTTTGAAACACCTGTATCCCGTGGATAAATGCCTAGTACTGCAATTGCTGGGTTGTAGGGTAGTTCTATTTTTAGTTTTTTGAAGAACCTCCATCCTGTTTTCCAGAGTGGCTGCACCAGTTTGCATTTCCACCAGCAGTGCAAAAGAGATCCTCTTTCTTTGCATCCTCGCCAACATCTGTTGTTGCCTGAGTTGTAAATGTTAGCCATTCTGACAGGTGTGACGTGGTATCTCATTGTGGTTTTGGTTTGTATTTCTCTGATGATGAGTGATGTTGAGCATTTTCATCTGTCGGTTGGCCATCCGGATGTCTTCTTTGGAGAAGTGTCTCTTCATCTCTTTTGCCCATTTCTTCACTGGTTGTTTGTTTTTTGGGTGTTGAGTTTGGTAAGTTCTTCATAGATGTTGGATACTAACTCTTTATCTGATATGTCGTTTGCAAATACCTTCTCCCATTCTGTCGGTTGCCTTTTAGTTTTGCTGATTGTTTCTTTCACTGTGCAGAAACTTTTTATTTTGATGAGGTCCCAATAGTTCATTTTTGCTTTCATTTCCCTTGCCTCCAGAGACGTGTTGAGTAAGAAGTTGCTGTGGCCAAGATCAAAGAGGTTTTTGCCTGCTTTCTCTTCGAGGAGTTTGATGGCTTCCTATCTTACATTGAGGTCTTTTCATCCATTTTGAGTTTATTTTTGTGTATGGTGTAAGAAAGTGGTCCAGGTTAATTCTTCTGCATGTCGCTGTCCAGTTTTCCCAGCACCACTTGCTGAAGAGACTGTCTTTTTTCCATCGGATATTCTTTCCTGCTTTGTCACAGATTAGTTGGCCACATATTTGTGGGTCCATTTCTGGGTTCTCTATTCTGTTCCATTGATCTGAGTGTCTGTTCTTGTGCCAGTACCATACTGTCTTGATGATTACAGCTTTTGTGGTATAGCTTAAAGTCCAGGATTGTGATGCCTCCTGCGTTGGTTTTCTTTTTCTGGCTATTCGGGGTCTTTTCTGGTTCCATACAAACTTTAGGATTGTTAGTTCTAGCTCTGTGAAAAATGCTGGTGTTAGTTTGATAGGGATTGCATTGAATATGTAGATTGCTTTTGGTAGTATCTACATTTTAACAATATTTGTTCTTCCTATCCAGGAGCATGGAATCTTTTTCCATTTTTTTGTGTCTTCTTCAATTTCTTTCATAAGTTTTCTGTAGTTTTCAGTGTATAGATTTTTCACCTCTTTGGTTATATTTATTCCTGGGTATTTTATGGTTTTTGGTGCAACTATAAATGGGATCGATTCCTTGATTTCTCTTTCTGTTGCTTCAGTGTTGGTGTACAGGAATGCAACTGATTTCTGTGCGTTGATTTTATATCCTGCCACTTCACTGAATTCATGAATCAATTGTAGCAGTTTTTTGGTGGAATATTTTGGGTTTTCCATATAGAGTATCATGTCATCTGCGAAGAGTGAAACTTTGACCTCCTCCTGGTCGATTTGGATGCCTTTTATTTCTTTGTGTTGTCTGATTGCAGAGGCTAAGACTTCCAATATGTTGAATAACAGTAGCAAGAGTGGACATCCCTGTCTTGTTCCTGACCTTAAGGGGAAAGCTCTCAGTTTTTCCCCATTGAGGATGATATTAGTGTTGGGTCATTCATATATGGCTTTTATGATCTCAAGGTAGCATGGACTTGTCTTATTAAGTTACAATATCAGTGTTAGGGGCACCTGGGTGGCTTAGTGGGTTAAGCGTCTGACTTAGGCTCAGGTCATGCATGATCTCATGGTTCGTGGGTTTGAGCCCTGCATCAGGCTCTGTGCTGATAGCTCAGAGCCTGAAGCCTGCTTCAGATTCTGTGTCTCCCTCTCTCTCTGCCCCTCCCCTGCTCGCACTCCGTCTCTCTTTCAAAAATAAATAAACATTTAGGGTGCCTGGGTGGCTCAGTTGGTTAAGCACCCGACTTCAGCTCAGGTCATGATCTCATAACTCGTGAGTTTGAGCCCTGTGTTGGGCTCTGTGCTGACAGCTCAGAGCCTGGAGCCTGCCTCAGATTCTATGCCCTCCTCTCTTTCTGTCCCTTCCCCGTTTGTGCTCTATCTCAAAAATAAATAAATATTTTAAAAGTGTTAAAAAAAACAAAATAAACACTTAAAAAATTATAATATCATTGTTACCATTTTGAAACTACTATCCATATAGAAGGATAAAACAAGTAATCATCTTAAGTCTCATTAAGAAACAAGATTTTCAGCACAAGACCAAAGAAATGCAAATAATTCAAAGAAGAAGTTAAAAAAACCGCTTATAATTCTAATGACTTATCTATAAGTTAATGATTTATTTTTCTGTTTCTTAAAAACTTTAACTGCCTAGGTCTGTCCACCCGAAAAGCCTATAGACACTGAATCAGGTAGTCATAAGCACTCCTGGTGTTCAGGGTGTGGTTTCTAAGTACCAGTCCCCGCTAAAAGAGTTCCTTGGAAAAGTAGCTGATTTCTAGTCTAAGGCAGAAATGTCCAAGATGAGGATGGAATCTCAGTCATACTTGAAAGCAAGGAAGTTATTGAAGACTCCTGGAGCCCTGTCAGTAGGACAGGACCTTACTGGAAGGAGCTCCCACTAGCCTAATGATGAAATAATTTGAACATCAAGAAGAATAACAAAAGCCACTTTGGAAAACAGCTTGACAATTTCTTATTGTTTAATCTCCAGCTATCATATGACCTAGTGACTCACTCCTAGGTATTTCCCTAACAAAAATAAAAATATATGTCCACTGAAGGACCATCTGGATGCCAATGTATATAGCTTTATTCATACTTGCAAAAACCTGGAAACAACACAAATGTCTGTCAACTCAGAAATGGATAAAGAAACTGTGGAATAAATAGGATTACTACTCAGTAATAAAAGGAACAGACTGCTGCTACACTCACCAATGTGTTGAATCCCCAACACATTTACTAAATGAAAGACGACACAACAGAAATGGCACCATACTATATAATTCTGTTTTATATAATACTATATAATTCTGTTTATATAATAAGGGCATACTATATAATTCTGTTTTATATAATACTATATAATTCTGTTTATATAATAAGGGAGAAACCTTACTAGGGACAGCATTTGGATAAATGATTGCCAGAGGTGTAGGGTGGGGCAGGGGATTGGCTACAAAGGGATACAAGGGAAGTTTTTGGGGTGATAGAAATGTTCCAGATCTTAAAATAATGTGTTGGTGTATATAGTTATTAAAACTCATCCAACTGGACACTTAAAGAGGATGAACTTTAGTGTGTGTCAATTATTCCTCAATAAACCTGACTTAAAAGTAACTTTAATGGGTTGAAATATGTAAATAAAAAATTAATAAATTTAAAATGATGCTGAAAAATCATCATTAATTACCTTTGGAGGATTCTAGGAAAGAACTCATTCTGAAAACTGGTAGGTAAGTCAAAGGAAAGAATCAGACTTTTATCCTGATTTTTCCATACAGACCAAACTTTGAGATAAGAAAATAGATGGGGAGGGAAAGTTGTCCATTCTAGGAGGATCACGTTAATATAAACGTAGAAGGAAAGATACAAGCATCAAGGCACCACCTGGATTGACTAATGGAACACTGATGAGAGCTAGAATCTTCACTGTTTGATGGAAGGTAAAAGGCTGATAGAGAACTTTGTAATAGATGAATCATGGAGAAAGAACACGACATTAGCTCACTGAGATGAGAAAACATTTTGTGCCTCCTGCTGGAAGGCATTATGTCATGTGAAAATTATACTCAAACCCAATAGAGCTTTTTGAATATTGAGGTATGCAGAGATAAATATGTTGAATGACATTCCAAGGATGCAATCAGCCAGATCCAGAATGTGGTAAGTCTATAGGACATTGACCCCATTGCTTCAGCAACAACAAAAAGGGAAAGTAAACTTTTAGAGATTAAAAAATCTTAAGAGTTCAGAACTTGCTACAGATCTACAGATCTACAGAAATCAAGCTAGCCTGGTACTGACATAGAGGTAGCTGGACATCTAGATCTATGGTCAACTGAGTTTTGCTGAGGATGCCAGCCAGTGAAGGAAGAATGGTCATTTAAAAAAAAAAAATGGTCCTCGCCCACCAATGCAAGTTATTCAAGACAGCACAGGGGAAGTGCCCTACAGTTCCGCACCACTCCAGGGACTATCCAAAATGACGAAACGGAAGAATTCCCCTCAAAAGAATCTCCAGGAAATAACGGCAGCTAATGAACTGGATTTAAACAATATAACAGAAAGTGAATTTAGAATAGTAGTCATAAAATTAATCGCTGGGCTTGAAAACAGTATAGAGGACAGCAGAGAATATATTGCTACAGAGATCAAGGGACTAAGGAACAACCAGGAGGAGCTAAAAAATGCTATAAATGAGCTCCAAAATGGAGACAACCACAGCTCAGATTGAAGAGGCAGAGGAGAGAATAGGTGAATTAGAAGATAAAATTATGGAAAAAGAGGAAGCTGAGA
This sequence comes from Herpailurus yagouaroundi, assembly GCF_014898765.1. Lineage (NCBI taxonomy): Eukaryota > Metazoa > Chordata > Mammalia > Carnivora > Felidae > Herpailurus > Herpailurus yagouaroundi. The sequence continues at coordinate 24,915,061 of NW_024412421.1, read as the reverse complement.
AAGAGAGAAAAGAAATCCAGGAGTATGAGGGGAGAATTAGAGCACTAAGTGATGCACTAAAGAGAAATAATCTACGTGTAATTGGTATTCCAGAGGAGGAAGAGAGAGGGAAAGTGCTGAAGGTGTACTTGAAGAAATAATAGCTGAGAACTTCCCTGATCTGGGGAAGGAAAAAGGCATTGAAATCCAAGAGGCACAGAGAATTCCCTTCAGACGTAATAACTTGATTCAATCTTCTGCACGACATATAGTGAAACTGGCAAAATACAAGGATAAAGAGAAAATTCTGAAAGCAGCTAGGGATAAACGTGCTCTAACGTATAAAGGGAGACTGGTAAGACTCGTGACCGATCTCTCTACTGAAACTTGGCAGGCCAGAAATGAATGGCAGGAAATCTTCAATGTGATGAACAGCAAAAATATGCAGCTGAGAATCCTTTATCCAGCAAATCTGTCATTTAGAATAGAAGGAGAGATAAAAGTCTTCCCAAACAAACAAAAACTGAAGGAATTCATCACCACTAAACCAGCCCTACAAGAGATCCTAAGGGGGATCCTGTGAGACAAAGTACCAGAGACATTGCTACAAGCATGAAACCTACAGACATCACAATGACTCTAAACTCATATCTTTCTATAATAACACTGAATGTAAATGGACTAAATGCGCCAACCAAAAGACATAGGGTATCAGAATGGATAAAAAAACAAGACCCATCTATTTTCTGTCTACAAGAGACTTGTTTTAGACATGAGGACACCCTCCGATTGAAAGTGAGGGGATGGAGAACTATTTACCATGCTACTGGAAGTCAAAAGAGAGCTGGAGTAGCCATACTTATATCAGAAAAACTAAACTTTAAATTAAAGGCTGTAACAGGAGATGAAGAAGGGAATTATATAATAATTACAGGGTCTATCCATCAGGAAGAGCTAACAATTATAAATGTCTATGTGCCGAATACGGGAGCCCCCAAATATATAAAACAATTACTCACAAACATAAGCAACCTTATTGATAAGTATGTGATAATTGCAGGGGACTTTAACACCTCACTTACAACAATGGATAGATCATCTAGACACACAGTCAATAAAGAAACAAGGGCCCTGAATGATATATTGGATCAGATGGACTTAACAGATATATTTAGAACTCTGCATCCCAAAGCAACAGAATATACTATCTTCTTCAGTGCACATGGAACATTCTCCAAGATAGATCACATACTGGGTCACAAAACAGCCCTTCATAAGTATACAAGAATTGAGATCATACCATGCATACTTTCAGACCACATTGCTATGAAGCTTGAAATCAACCAAAGGAAAAAGTCTGGAAAACCTCCAAAAGCATGGAGGTTAAAGAACACCCTAGTAAAGAATGAATGGGTCAACCAGGCAATTAGAGGAGAAATTAAAAAATATATGGAAACAATCAAAAACGAAAATACAACAATCCAAATGCTTTGGGATGCAGCGAAGGCAGTCCTGAGAGGAAAATACATTGCAATCCAGGCCTATCTCAAGAAACAAGAAAAATCCCAAATACAAAATCTAACAGCACACCTAAAGGAAATAGAAGCAGAACAGCAAAGACACCCCAAACCCAGCAGAAGAAGAGAAATAATAAAGATCAGAGCAGAAATACACAATATAGAGTCTAAAAAAACTGTAGAGCAGATCAATGAAACCAAGAGTTGTTTTTTTGAAAAAATAAACAAAATTGATAAACCTCTAGCCAGGCTTCTCAAAAAGAAAAGGGAGATGACCCAAATAGATAAAATCATGAATGAAAATGGAATTATTACAACCAATCCCTCAGAAATACAAGCAATTATCAGGGAATACTATGAAAAACTATATGCCAACAAACTGGACAACCTGGAAGAAATGGACAAATTCCTAAACACCCACACACTTCCAAAACTCAATCAGGAGGAGCTAGAAAGCGTGAACAGACCCATAACCAGTGAAGAAATTGAATCAGTTATCAAAAATCTCCCAACAAATAAGAGTCCAGGACCAGATGGCTTCCCAGGGGAGTTCTACCAGACGTTTAAAGCAGAGATAATACCTATCCTTCTTAAGCTATTCCAAGAAATAGAAAGGGAAGGAAAACTTCCAGACTCATTCTATGAAGCCAGTATAACTTTGATTCCTAAACCAGACAGAGACCCAATAAAAAAAGAGAACTACAAGCCAATATCCCTGATGAATATGGATGCAAAAATTCTCAATAAGATACTAGCAAATCGAATTCAACAGCATATAAAAAGAATTGTTCACCATGATCGAGTGGGACTCATTCCTGGGATGCAGGGCTGGTTCAACATTTGCAAATCAATCAACGTGATACATCACATTAATAAAAGAAAAGGTAAGAACCATATGATCCTGTCAATTGATGCAGAAAAAGCATTTGACAAAATTCAGCATCCCTTCTTAATAAAAATCCTCGAGAAAGTCGGGATAGAAGGAACATACTTAAACATCATAAAAGCCATTTATGAAAAGCCCACAGCTAAAATCATCCTCAGTGGGGAAAAACTGAGAGCTTTTTCCCTGAGACCAGGAACACGACAGGGATGTCCACTCTCACTGCTGTTGTTTAACATAGTGTTGGAAGTGCTAACATTAGCAATCAGACAACAAAAGGAAATCAAAGGCATCAAAATTGGCAAAGATGAAGTCAAGCTTTCACTTTTTGCAGATGACATGATATTATATGTGGAAAATCCAATAGACTCCACCAAAAGTCTGCTAGAACTGATACATGAATTCAGCAAAGTTGCAGGATACAAAATCAACGTACAGAAATCAGTTGCATTCTTATACACTAACAATGAAGCCACAGAAAGACAAAGAAACTGATCCCATTCACAATTGCACCAAGAAGCATAAAATACCTAGGAATAAATCTAACCAAAGATGTACAAGATCTGTATGCTGAAAACTATAGAAAGCTTAGGAAGGAAATTGAAGAAGATATGAAGAAATGGAAAAACATTCCGTGCTCATGGGTTGGAAGAATAAATATTGTCAAAATGTCAATACTACCCAAAGCTATCTACACATTCAATGCAATCCCAATCAAAATTGCACCAGCATTCTTCTCGAAGCTAGAACAAGCAATCCTAAGATTCATATGGAACTACCTAAGGCCCCGAATAGCCAAAGTAATTTTGAAGAAGACCAAAGCAAGAGGCATCACAATCCCAGACTTTAGCCTCTACTACAAAGCTGTAATCATCAAGACAGCATGGTTTTGGCACAAAAACAGACACATAGACCAATGGAATACAATAGAAACCCCAGAATTAGACCCACAAAAGTATGGCCAACTAATCTTTGGCAAAGCAGGAAAGAATATCCAATGGAAAAAAGACAGTCTCTTTAACAAATGGTGCTGGGAGAACTGGACAGCAACATGCAGAAGGTTGAAACTAGACCACTTTCTCACACCATTCACAAAAATAAACTCAAAATGGATAAAGGACCTGAATGTGAGACAGGAAACCATCAAAACCCTAGAGGAGAAAGCAGGAAAAGACCTCTCTGACCTCACCCATAGCAATTTCTTACTTGACACATCCCCAGAGGCAAGGGAATTAAAAGCAAAATGAACTCTTGGGACCTCATGAAGATAAAAAGCTTCTGCACAGCAAAAGAAACAATCAACAAAACTAAAAGGCAACCCACGGAATGGGAAAAGATATTTGCAAATGACATATCGGACAAAGGGCTAGTATCCAAAATCTATAAAGAGCTCACCAAACTTCACACCCAAAAAACAATCCAGTGAAGAAATGGGCAAAAAACATGAATAGACACTTCTCTAAAGAAGACATCCGGATGGCCAACAGGCACATGAAAAGATGCTCAACGTCGCTCCTCATCAGGGAAATACAAATCAAAACCACACTCAGATATAACCTTACGCCAGTCAGAGTGGCCAAAATGAACAAATCAGGAGACTATAGATGCTGGAGAGGATGTGGAGAAACAGGAGCCCTCTTGCACTGTTGGTTGGAATGCAAACTGGTGCAGCCACTCTGGAGAACAGTGTGGAGTTTCCTCAAAAAATCAAGAATAGACCTACCCTATGACCCAGCAATAGCACTGCTAGGAATTTATCCAAGGGATACAGGAGTACTGATGCATAGGGGCACTTGGACCCCAATGTTTATAGCAGCACTCTGAACAACAGCCAAATTATGGAAAGAGCCTAAATGTCCATCACCTGATGAATGGATAAAGAAATTGTGGTTTATATACACAATGGAGTACTACGTGGCAATGAGAAAGAATGAAATAGGGCCTTTTGTAGCAACGTGAATGGAACTGGAGAGTGTTATGCTAAGTGAAATAAGCCATACAGAGAAAGACAGATACCATATGTTTTCACTCTTATGTGGACCCTGAGAAACTTAACAGGAACCCATGGGGGAGGGGAAGGAAAAAAAAAAAAAAAGAGAGGTTAGAGTGGGAGAGAGCCAAAGCATAAGAGACTCTTAAAAACTGAGAACAAACTGAGGGCTGATGGGGGGTGGGAGGGAGGGGAGGGTGGGTGATGGGTATTGAAGAGGGCATCTTTTGGGATGAGCACTGGGTGTTGTATGGAAACCAATTTGACAATAAATTTCATATATTAAAAAAAAATGGTGCTCGGACAGCTGGCCACATGAAAAAGAATGAAGTTGGGCTCTTAGCTCACATCATATACAAAAATTAACTCCAGATCTATCACAGACTTAAATGTAAGAGCTACAACTATAAACCTCTTAGAGTGAAACATATATAAAAATCTTTGTGACCTTGGATTAGGCTACAGTTTCTTAGATGGGACACCAAAAGCAAAGACAACCAAAAAAGAAAAAAAAAAGATAAACTGGACTTCATCAAATTTAAAAACTTTTGTGCATGCTGGGACACTATCAAGAAAGTGAAAAGACAACCCACAAAATGGGAGAACATAGTTACAAATCATGTATCTGATGAGAGTCTAGAACCCAGAATGTATAAAGAGCTTTTACAACTCAAAAATAAAAAGGTAGGGATGCCTGACTCTTGATCTTGGCATCTTGAATTCGAGCCCCATGTTAGGTGTGGAGATTACTTAAAAATGAATTCTTAAAAAATAAAAAATAAAGAGATAATTTATTTTAAAAACAGGCAAAGGACTTCAATAGACTTTTTTCTAAAGAAGATAAATGGCCAGTAAGCACATGAAAACATGCTCTGTAGTCATCAGGAAAATACAAGTAGAAACCACATTTTGCACCCACTGATGGGTATAATAAAAAAGAGTAACAAATGTTGACAAGGCTGTGGAGAAATCAGAGCCTCATTCACTGCTGATGGGATATACACTTTGGAAAACTCCTTTGGAAAACAGACTGAATGGTTCCCTCAAAAAGTCAAACACAGAGTGACCATATGACCTGGCAACCCCATTCCTGGGAATATACCCAAGAGAAAACATGTCCACACAAATGTCCATAGCAGGACTATTCATAATAGCCCCCTAATGAGAACAACCCAAATGTCCCTCAGCTGGTGAAGGACTAGAGAAAATGTGTATCCATACAATGGAATATTATTTGACGATAAAAAGGAATGAAGTATGGTCTCAGTGGTAAGACAGTGTTGCTGCGGAGTGCCATGTGTTAATGGTGGTGACAGAACCAGAGCTGCTCCGCAATGAAGTAAGGAGGGAGGCAGAGTCTTTCACGGAAAAAGGAAATGCGAACCATACCAGGAAAGATTATAATGAAGCTTGTAACCATTATACAAAGGACAAAGATATGTGTCCTAAAAATTCTAGCTGTAATGAGAATTGAGCAGCCGCTTTCATGATGCTCAGAGGGTTCCAGGAAACTTTTGGAGATTCACAGCAGTGAAGTTGAATGACAGTTTCCCCTGGGGACATCTATGGGAAGGCAAATGCCCCCTATCTCAAGGGAATGCCATGGCAGCATGTCACAGTTTCCAGAGAGTCCTGCAACTGGATCAAAAAATTCTCAGGCACAACAGGAGTTCAAGAATGCTCATAGAATATGAGAAAATAACAGAAACAGATTTTGAGAAGTCGGATTTTCGGAAAGTGGTTTTCTGCATAGAGTGTTCCCTGCCTGCCATTGCTTCAAAATCACCAAAGCATACTATTTAGCAATGCTGGGTCATTATCCAGAAGCACAGTTTGTGGCCAGTGACATTCCACCAATGTGCATGCTGTGTAGGAATGAGGTCTTTGCCTATATTATGAAGACTGTATTGAGAAGGCACTTCAGTTTTTTGTACAGGCTCCCAAGATGGCTCCTGATCATCAAAATGACTACCTGGCTTGCAGAAATGCCAAAGCACTTAAAGCAAAGAGGATGGGAATAAAGCATTTAAAGAAGGAAATTACAAGCTGGCATGTGAACTGTACACAGAAGCCTTGGGGAACAGACCCCAACAATATAAAAACAAATGCTGAACTCTACTATAATTGGGGTACAGATCATTCCAAGCTTAGGAAAGGAGATGGTGCAATAGAAGACAGCACAAATGCAGTGAAGCTTGATGCCACTCACTTAAAATACTCCATGGGAAGAGCTCAGTGTAACATGGGCACAGAAAAATATGAAGAGGCAGTGCAGGACTGTGGAAAAGTGCAGCAGACGGAGAAAACATAAGAACAAATACAGCTCCTAAAAAATGCACAGCTGGAGTGAAGAAAAGGAAAGATTATTACAAGATTCTGGGAGTGGACACGAATGCCTCTGAGGACAAGATCAAGAAAACTTACCAAAAATGAGCCTTGGAGCATCATGCAGATGGGCTCAGGGGAGCCAGTGCTGAAGCTTAGAACGAGGAGGAGAAAAAGTTCAAGAAGTCAGAGAAGCTTTTACTGTCCCCACTGGTCCCAAGAAGAAGAGTCACTGTGACATTGGACAGGACCTGGGTGAGAAGGGCGTGAATATGGGTGAGTTTGATGCCAACTGTATTTTCTTTGGCATTCTTTGGTGGTGCTGGGCCTTCAGCTTTGAAGCATCTGGTCCAGGGAATTTCCTTTTTCAATTTGGCTAGGAAGAGAAAACCATCCAAAATCCAGAGAGTGCAGACTTGCTCAGCATGACCTTGAATGTGGACACAATTCACCTCCTTTCTTCTTCACTTTTCCGTGTTCTTGGAACAGTTTCTTCTTCTCATGTGGATACCCTGGGTCTGTGTGAATAAGGTGAAGGAAAGGGTGTGGGAGGGAGGAACGGCTTGGACAGGGAAGCAGTTTGTGAATTTTTGTTTGGCTGTTTAACTTTATTTAAAAAGGCAAAAAAATGGGGGGTGGCACCTGCCTGGCTCAGTTGGTAGAGATTACGATTCTTGATCTCAGGGTTGTGAGTTCGAGCCCCACACTGGGTGTGGAACCTACTTGAAAAAAATAAATAATAAAATAAAATCCTCTTCGGGCACCTGGATGGCTCAATTGGGTAAACGTCTGACTCTGGATTTTTGGCTCAGGTCATGCTATGGTTCGTGAGCTCGAGCCCTGAGTTGGGCTCTGCACTTACAGCACGGAGCCTGTTTGGGGTTCTCTCTCCCCACTCCCCTCTCTGCCCTTCCCCCACTTGCACTTTCTCTCTCTCTCAAAATAAATAAATAAACATTAAAAAATATAAAAGAAAATTAAAATACTCTTTAAAAAAGGAAAAAACAACTAAGGGGTTAAAATGTTTTGGCCCTTAAAAAAGAAAAATAAAAGGGAGGGGCACCTTGCTGGCTCAGTTGGTGGAATGTGCAACTCTTGATCTTGGGGTTGTGAGTTCGAGCCCCAGGTTGGGTGTAGAGATTACTTAAAAATAAAACCTTAAAATTTTTTTAAAAAAGGAATGAAGTACTGATAAATCTCATGTCTTAGTTTGCTTGAGCTGCCATAATAAAATGCCATAGTTAGGGTGGCTTAAAGAACAGAAATGTACTTGCTCATGGTTCTGGAAATCTGAGATCAGTGTGCTGGAATGGTTGGTTTCTTCATTTCTTTACAAAAAATTTTTTTTAAATGTTTATCTATTTTTGAGAGAGAGACACACACGGAGTGGGAACAGGAGAGGGGCAGAGAGAGGAGACACAGAATCCCAAGCAGGCTCCAGGCTCAGCGCTGTCAGCACAAAGCCTGACTAGGGGCTCAAACTCATGAATCATGAGATCATGACCCGAGCCAAAGTTGGACACTTAACCGAATGAGCCACCGAGGTGCCCCAAGAATGGAGGTTTCTGGTGTGGCCTCTCCCCTTGTTGCAGGTGGTTGCCTTCTCGTTTTGTGCTCACATGATCTCTTTTCTGGGGGGGCACACAGAAACCGCTAGCAAACTCTCTGGTGTCTCTCTCTTTTTTTTTAAGTTTATTTATTTATTTTGGGACAGAGAGAGAAAAGAGAATGAGTTGGGGGGGGGCAGAAAGAGAGAGGGGGACAGAATATCTGAAGCAGGCTCTGGGCTGACAGCAGAGAGCCCGATGCAGGGCCCAAGCTCATGACCTGAGCTGAAGTCCCCCGTGTCTCTTCTTACAAAGGTACAAATCCCATCATGAGGCCCCACCCTCGTGACCTCATCTAATCCTGATCTACCTCCCAGTTACCCTAATTACCTCCCAGAAGTCCCATCTCAAATACCATCACACTCAGGGCTAGGGCTTTAACATATGAATTTAGGGGGACAACATGCAGTTTATCACATGGTACAAGATGAATGAACACTGAAAACATTACACCAAGTGAAAGAAGCCAGTCATAAAGGGCCACATACCATATGACTCCATTAATACAAAATGTCTAGAGGAAGCAAATCCATAGAGACAAAAAGCAGATTAGTGGTTCCCAGGGACTGGGGGTGGGGGAGGGCAGGAAATACACAGTGACTGCTAATGAATACAGTTTATTTTTGGGGTAATGAAAATGTTCTGGAATTAGATTGTGGGCGATTGTTGCACAACTTTGTGAATCTACTAAAAAAAGAATCCCACTGAATTATACACTTAAATTTTTTTTAATTTACATCCAAGTTAGTATATAGTACAACAATGTTTCAGAAGTAGATTCCTTAGTGCCCCTTACCCATTTAGCCCATCCCCCCTCCCACAACAACTCCAGTGACCCTCTGTTTGTTCTCCATATTTATGAGTCTCTTCTGTTTTGTCCCCCTCCCTGTTTTTATATTATTTTTGTTTCCCTTCACTTATGTTAATCTGTTTTGTGTCTTAAAGTCCTCATATGAATGAATCTTATGATATTTGTCTTTCTCTGACTAATTTCACCTAGCATAATACCCTCTACTTCTATCCACGCAGTTGCAAATGGCAAGATTTCATTCTTTTTGATTGCCAAGTAAAACTCCATTGTATGTGTGTACACACACACACACACACACACACACACACACCACATCTTCTTCATCCATCCATCGATGGACATTTGGGCTCTTTCCATACTTTGGCTATTGTTGATAGTGCTGCTATAAACATGGGAGTACATGTGTCCCTTTGAAACATGTCCCTTCAAAACACCTGTATCCCGTGGATAAATGCCTAATACTGCAATTGCTGGGTTGTAGGGTAGTTCTGTTTTAGTTTTTTGAGGAACCTCCATCCTGTTTTCCAGAGTGGCTGCAACGGTTTGCATTTCCACCAGCAGTGCAAAAGAGATCCTCTTTCTTTGCATCCTCACCAACATCTGTTGTTGCCTGAGTTGTAAATGTTAGCCATTCTGACAGGTGTGACGTGGTATCTCATTGTGGTTTTGATTTGTATTTCCATGATGATGAGTGATGTTGAGCATTTTTCATCTGTCGGTTGGCCATCTGGATGTCTTCTTTGGAGAAGTGTCTCTTCATGTCTTTTGTCCATTTCTTCACTGGATTATTTGTTTTTTGGCTGTTGAGTTTGACAAGTTCTTGATAGATTTTGGATACTAACCCTTTATCAGATATGTCGTTTGCAAATATCTTCTCCCATTCTGTCAGTTGCCTTTTAGTTTTGCTGATTGTTTCCTTCACTGTGCAGAAGCTTTTTATTTTGATGAGGTCCCAGTAGTTCATTTTTGCTTTCATTTCCCTTGCCTCCAGAGACGTGTTGAGTAAGAAGTTGCCGTGGCTAAGATCAAAGAGGTTTTTGCCTGCTTTCTCTTCGAGGAGTTTGATGGCTCCCTGTCTTACATTGAGGTCTTTCATCCATTTTGAGTTTATTTTTGTGTGTGGTGTAAGAAAGTGGTCCAGGTTAATTCTTCTGCATGTCGCTGTCCAGTTTTCCCAGCACCACTTGCTGAAGAGACTGTCTTTTTTCCATCGGATATTCTTTCCTGCTTTGTCACAGATTAGTTGGCCATACGTTTGTGGGTCCATTTCTGGGTTCTCTATTCTGTTTCATTGATCTGAGTGTCTGTTCTTGTGCCAGTACCATACTGTCTTGATGATTACAGCTTTTGTGGTATAGCTTGAAGTCCGGGATTGTGATGCCTCCTGCTTTGGTTTTCTTTTTCTGGCTATTCGGGGTCTTTTCTGGTTCCATACAAATTTTAGGATTATTTGTTTTAGCTCTGTGAAGAATACTGGTGTTAGTTTGATAGGGATTGCATTGAATATGTAGATTGCTTTTGGTAGTATCTACATTTTAACAATATTTGTTCTTCCTATCCAGGAGCATGGAATCTTTTTCCACTTTTTTGTGTCTTCTTCGATTTCTTTCATAAGTTTTCTGTAGTTTCCAGTGTATGGATTTTTTCACGTTTTTGGTTATATTTATTCCTGGGTATTTTATGGGTTTTGGTGCAACTATAAATGGGATCGATTCCTTGATTTCTCTTTCTGTTGCTTCACTGTTGGTGTATAGGAATGCAACCGATTTCTGTGCATTGATTTTATATCCTGCCACTTTGCTGAATTCGTGAATCAGTTCACACAGTTTTTTGGTGGAATCTTTAGGGTTTTCCATATAGAGTATCATGTCATCTGTGAGGAGTGAAAGTTTAACCTCCTCCTGGCCGATTTGGATGCCTTTTATTTCTTTGTGTTGTCTGATTGCTGAGGCTAAGACTTCCAATACTATGTTGAATAACAGTGGCGAGAGTGGACATCCCTGTCTTGTTCCTGACCTTAAGGGGAAAGCTCTCAGTGTTTCCCCATTGAGGCTGATATTAGCGTTGAGTCTTTTGTATATGGCTTTTGTGATCTTGAGGTATGGTCCTTCTATCCCTACTTTCTTGAGGGTTTTTATCAAGAAAGGTTGTTGTATTTTGTCAGATGCTTTCTCTGCATCGATTGAGAGGATCATATGGTTCTTGTCCTTTCTTTTATTGATGTGATGAATCACATTGATTGTTTTGTGGATATTGAACCAGCCCTGCATCCCAGGTATAAATCCCACTTGGTCGTGGTGAATAACTTAATGTATTATTGAATCTGGTTGGCTAATAATCTTGTTGAGGATTTTTGCATCCATGTTCATCAGGGAAATTTGTTTATAGTTCTTTTTAGTGGGGTCCTTGTCTGGTTTTGGAATCAAAACTATAGGTTTGAGCCTCACACAGAGCCTGCTTGGGATTCTCTCTCTCTCTCTCTCTCTCTCTCTCTCTCTCTCTCTCTCTCTCCCTCCCTCCCTCCCTCCCTCCCTCCCTCCCTCTCTCTCTCCCTCTCTCTCCCTCTCCCTCTCTTTCCCTCTCTCTCTGCCCCTGTCCTGCTCTCTCTCAAATTCCTTCTGAATTATAGACTTTTAAATGGCAAATTTTAGGGCATGTGGATTATATCTTAACACTAAAAAAAAAAATAAGGAAAAAAGATGTAGGGACACATCAATCAACGGATCACTTTGTTAGGCTCTCGATTCAAACAGAGCAACTTAAAAAAATTTTTTTTTAAAACAACCAGGAAAAGTTGAACATGGATTCTGTATTAGATGATATAAGGGATTATTTGTTTGGGAATGTGAATAATAGTAATGTGATTATATTTTTAAAAATCTAATATTCACAACTGAACTATGCAGAATACTCCAATTTTATTTTCTTGCACAACTTTGCCTCTTGTGAGCTTTGTAATGACTGCTGTAAGCTGCGGGGTAGACTGTAAGTGTTTTGCGAGAGGCACATTCTCAAACTCTTCACTCTCCCCCATGAGATAGGAAAAGAGAGAGGGAGAGGGACAGGAAGAGAGAGGCGCCCTGGGCCCTCTCAGGTGTGGGAAAGGCCACTCTTAGGCAGACTGCTGTCAGGCCACTGGCCTGGCCTTGTTTGCCCTGTTTCCAGGCCTCTGTGGGCAGCCTGGTTTCCCCTGGGCCACCATCCCCACTGTAGCTCCTGTGTGTCATCAGGTAACTGTGTGTCCTCTTTGGCTTTCCCAAAATTCCTCCATTTAGGTGGGGCTCAAAGGGTGGGGCCACAGAAGGTGCCCAGGATCAGGACTGTTTGGTGTGGTGTGAAGGTGACTGGGACCTGCAAGTTACAGACAAGGCCCAGGACAAATGAAAACTTCTGTCCACACCAAAACCTGTATGCAGGGGCTCCGTGAGTTGAGCTGATCAGACTTTGGCTCAGTTCATGATCTCACGGTTCATGGGTTCGAGCCACACACAGAGCCTGCTTGGGATTCTCTCTCTCCCTCTCTCTCTGCCCCTGACCTGCACTCTCTCAAATAAATAAAGTTAAAAAACAAAACCATCTGTATGCAGAGGCTGGTAGTAGCTTTATTTGTTATCATCAAAAACTGGAAACAATTCAGATGCCCTTCAACTGGTGTCTGTACAACAGAATACTACTCAGCAAGGAAAAGGAGCAACCTGCTAACACACACAACAGCCTGGCTGAATCCCAAATGCAGTCGGCTCAGTGAAAGGACCCCGGCACAAAAGGGCACATGGTGTCTATCTGGCATTCTGGAAAAGGCAATACTGTGGGATAGAACATGGATGAGCTGTTGGATGGGGCTAGGGCTGGGAAAAGGATTGTCTTCAAAGTAGCAGGAGGGGATTTTCTGCATAGTTGGAAATGTTTTATGTCTGGATCAATTATACAACAATTATACAACTCTGAATTTGTCAGTTTTATTTGTCATAAAATTGTACACTGAAAAAGTGAATTTTACTGTATATACGTTATACCTCCACAAACCTTAAAAAAAAAAAAAAAACTAACAACAACAAAAGGTTTCAGTTAGGTTAGTGTTCATGGCGACTGGGAACACTTGTGTTCTTTGTGTGAGGCCCAGCCTGCCTGCTGGGAACCTCTGAGGGTAAGGGCCAGCCCTTCTGGTACGTTCTGTGGAGATGGATGCCACCATGGACAATACCCCCACATTATACCTGCTTCTCCCTCCTGCCATTAACGTGTGACCATTTCTCCAGAGCAAACAGGGAGGGCAAGGGCATGGAACAGAACAGAGTCAGAGAATTTAAGAATTTCTTTGAGGGGCGCCTGGGTGGCGCAGTCGGTTAAGCGTCTGACTTCAGCCAGGTCACGATCTCGCGGTTCGTGAGTTCGAGCCCCGCGTCAGGCTTTGGGCTGATGGCTCAGAGCCTGGAGCCTGTTTCCGATTCTGTGTCTCCCTCTCTCTCTGCCCCTCCCCCATTCATGCTCTGTCTCTCTCTGTCCCAAAAATAAAAAGAACAAAAAAAAAAACAAAAAAAAAAACGTTGAAAAAAAAGAATTTCTTTGAATTTCAGAGCTGGCTCTGTCACTGGCCAACTCAGTCTCTCAGAACCTGTTTCCTCATCTGCAAAATGGAGACGAGAGCTTTATCTCACAGAATCCAGTGAGTGATAGAGATGACTATGTGAGAGCCCCAGGTGGTAAGGGTGTCCTAATGAGTGGATGTGTGGATGGATGTCAACTGGTGGGAGTGGCTACCAGTGTTTGAATTCTTGTCCCACTGCTTACAAGCTATGTGACCTTGGACAAATCTTAACCTTTCTGTACCTTGATTTCTTCATCGATAAAAATGAGATTTTTATGACCTGGCAAGATTATCATGAAGATTCATTGAATACAAAAGCCCAAGCCCTGGGCCTAGCTATTCATAGCGACCACTCAGGAAGAGCAATCCTGTTATTATCACAGGGTTGCTAAATTTAGCAAATAAAAATACAGGACTTGTGGGGTGCCTAGGTGGCTCAGTCAGTTAAGCATCTGACTTTTTTTTTTTTTAATTTTTTTTTTCAACGTTTATTTATTTTTGGGACAGAGAGAGACAGAGCATGAACGGGGGAGGGGCAGAGAGAGAGGGAGACACAGAATCGGAAATAGGCTCCAGGCTCTGAGCCATCAGCCCAGAGCCTGACGCGGGGCTCAAACTCACAGACCACGAGATCGTGACCTGGCTGAAGTCGGACGCTTAACTGACTGCGCCACCCAGGCGCCCCAAGCATCTGACTCTTGATTTCATCTCAGATCATGATCTCAGGGTCATGGGATCGAAACCCATGTTGGGCTCTGCACTGACAGCACAGAGCCTGTTTGGGATTCTCTCCTCTCTCTGACCGCCCCCCACTTGGGTACACATGCAAACACTTTTTCTCTCTCAAAATAAATAAATAAACTATATATATATAGGACTTCTGATTAATTTGGAATTAAATAATTCATTGTTTAATTAAATAACATTGAATCATTAAATCATTAAATAACGATTTTTTTAAAAGTATATGTGCCATGCAATATTTGGGACATACTTATACTAATAAGTATTCATGACATAATTATACTAAAAAAATATGTGTTGTTGGTATGAAATTCAAGTTTAACTGAGCACCTGGTGTTTCATCTAGCAACCCTATTAAGAGGGGGTCAAGGATTTGGCGAATAGGAGATTGGGACTAAGCCTGAAGGTAAAAAGAGGGATTAATACTCTGCTGTTTTAACCTCATGGCCACCTGAATAGCCTGAGGTACTTTACTTACATGCAATATCACCTCCTTCAGGAAGCTCCCTTGATTTAACCCACTTGGCCTTTCGTTCCCTGGTCCTGCTTTTGTTTAGGCCTGTGGCTGCCGGCTGGTGTCATCGTGATTCACTCCCTGGCCAGTGCTGCCCTTGGGATGTTCTGAAGTCATTTCTTGTATGTGAGCCTGTTTCCCAGAGTAGCCAGCCTCCAGGGCTGGGCTGTGAGCCTGCAGTCATTCCCGGGGGTCCCTGCCAGGTGGTGGGTACAGCGCACACATAGACTCTTGGTGCCTGCAGCTGATGGCTGAGTGGCAGCACTGCTCTTACATAATCCGTTTCTCTCCTCCTTTCTCTTTCCAGAGCCAGATTTCACATTGAGCAGCTGCAGACGGAGAAATCAGAGAAAGCACAACCCAGCCCCAGATTCCAAGGGGCCTGCTGGGGACTCTCTCCTTCTGCTCGAGAGGGAAAGACCCCGAGGCCACTGTCTCAGGCCAGATCCTGGCTGCCATGGGACTCGCAGCTACTGCCCCCCAGCTGCCCTCCACACTGCCAGGCAGATAAGGGCAGGCGCTGCCCCAGGAGCACCTGCCGCCCCCTGCCGGGCCACTCCTCTGTGGTCAACCCTCCCCCAGCTTTGGGCCACCTTTGCTGACGCGAGGCCATGTAGGCCCCACCTGGGCCTTTGTGGATAC
Organism: Herpailurus yagouaroundi; assembly: GCF_014898765.1. Classification (NCBI taxonomy): domain Eukaryota; kingdom Metazoa; phylum Chordata; class Mammalia; order Carnivora; family Felidae; genus Herpailurus; species Herpailurus yagouaroundi. The sequence continues at coordinate 24,899,461 of NW_024412421.1, read as the reverse complement.
ACACACTGCTGGGGACACCGCCTCTGCTCTCTGGGGGACACAGCGTACCACCATGCCCCGGGGATTCGCCTGGCTGCACTGTGAGTACTGGGGGGGTCCTTGGAGGCTGCCCCGGGAGGCCTTGGCCCAGAGCCGGGCTCTGCTGTAACCATGGCAACTGGGCCATTCTTGCTGGTGGGAAGTTGAGATGCTTCCCAGCCGAACAGCCTCGGGACTCCCGTGGCTGCCCTCTGCCCTGTCTCTAGCTGACCTGAGCTCAGACCGTCATGGTGGGTACAAGTCCTAGGTTGGGTGGGTATGGTCAGTGGGTGGTTAAGGGGATGGGGCAGGCACTGGGGGCAAGTGACAGTGTTACCTTCTTAGGCTTTATTAGTGCTACTGTGTATGGGGGGTGGGGGCAGTGGTGGCAGAGAGGATTTCTGGCCTCCCTGGGTGTGGCCAGCCCGGGGTGGAAGCTTGTGAAAGTGTCTGGGCCCCAAAACACGTGGGAGAAGTGCTGCCAGGTGCTGGAGAAGGCAGCCTATTCCCTCTGCCCCTCCCTCCATAATAGAACAAAATTAAAAGGCAGAAAGAGAAGTGTTGTTGGTAAAAAGAAAAATAAGTTGAAATGAGGACAGAAAGCGTCTAGAAAGCCTCTCAAGCCTGCTGGTGGGAGGCCAGACCAAGATCCCTTCAGACTCCAAGATTCAATTGAATTGACTCAAATTCAACACATTTTTCTGGTGCCTCCCACATGCCCACTGGAGAGTTACTGTCATGGCAACAAGGACCCAGGCTGGCTCGCACCCCTCTCTCTAATGCCTGGCAGGGAGTTAGGTGCTAGGAATTCCCTCATGAGGTCCAGGATTTGATCCTGCAAGGGATCCAGCCTGGTCCTTGTGGAGGGATACTGCAAAAGGTCGAGGCATTCAGAACAGGCAGAAGGACCTAGATCCCATGTTCTGGAAGTTTCCAGGTCGTGAGGAGCAAGAGGAGCAGCATGGGTGAGGTGCCACTTGAAATCGTTTCGGAGGTGGGCAGTGTTCACACTGGTAGATGTGAGAAGGTGAAGACAGGGTCCGGGTAGAGGAAATAGCTCGAGCAAAGGATCAGCAGGTGGGACTGTGAGTGGCTGGGCTGGAAAGCCAGTTTGGGCCCAGATGATGGAGGCCTTGAAAACGAGGCAGCATGGAGCCCTGGAAGGTTCAAGATCTGGGGACTTGGGGTTGTCACTGGGAATTGCTCTGCTTTCGGAAGATCAGTCTGTGGCTGCTGTTGCAACCTTCTGGGCAGGAAGTGATGACAGTCTTGTTTGTGAGATGGCCGTGGAAATAGAAGTCATGGCCTTGGCAAGGATTGGCTGTGGGGTGGGAGGCAAGAAGGGGTGCAGATCAGAGGCTTGTAGATAGAAGGATGCTGGAGGGTGCTGGAGAAGGATGGGCTGCTATAGTTTAGTATCTTAAAACAGAAATTGATTCTGTCCCAGGTCTGGAGTCCGGAAGTCTAAAATTAAGGTGTGGGCAGGTATGACGCCTCTTCCAAGACTCCTTTCTGCCTCTTCCTGCTTCTGGTGGCTCCTGGCATTCCACAGTTTGTGGTTGTATCACCCCAATCTGTGTCTGTCTTCTCATGGCCTTTCCCTCTACATATCTCTGTGTCCTCTTATAAGGACGTCAGCCATTGCATTCAGGGTAGGCCTTCATTTTATCTGTAAAGACCCCATGTCCAAATCAGGTCACATCTGAAGTTCTGAGTGAACAAGAATTTGGGGGGGGGGGATGCTATTCAAGTCCCTCCACAGGCTCAGATTTGGTCGCTGGGGGTGCTGGTGGTGGACAGTTCCCATTTGTCCCTGCACAAGGGGCTGTCCCCAGGAGAGGTGCAGCCCTTCCCCCTCCCAGCCAGGGACCCAGGAAGGTAGCTCCTTCCTCACTTGCTCTTCTTCAGCCTCCTGTTCTGTCTTGCGGGGGCAAGACTAATGCCCTTGCAGGGACAGGGTTGCATTGGCTGTGGGGCCCTCGGGGGTGCAGAGCAGCAGTGAGGCTATTATGGCCCTGCTGTCCCTGTGTGGTCACCGGTTTGCTGGCCTGTTTCTCAGGGTGGAAGCAGCAAAAAAGAGGCTTAAATTTGGAAATGGTGGTCAGTCTGAAGATCTAAAGGAGGTCTGGTTCTGGGGGGAAGGCACATCATCCAAGGACAGGGTTCCTGGTACAGCCCATACATGCCAGGCTGGCACATGGTAGCTTTCTAGGACTCAGTGCTGCTTCGGAGCCCACAGTTGCCAGGCACCAGAGACCTAAAACCAGGACACAGGTAAGGGCAGCTAGGGTAGGACTTCAAGTGTGGAGTGGGCAGCCGTGGGTGACTGCCACATGAGAAAGAGGACCAAGTGTGGACAGATACTTCTAAAGACAAGATGCAAATTCAGATTTGTATATGAAATCTCTGTGAACCAGATATGGCCCTTGGGACACCAGTTTGCTACTGTCTCTGGAGGTCAGTGGTCCTCAAAGTGCAGTCCCCAGACTGGCAGCAGTAGCACCTGGGAACTTGTTAGAAATACAAATTCATTGGGCCCACCCCAGACCTACTGAATCAGACACTCTGGACCCTAACCAGCTCTCCAGAAAATTCAGGTGCATGTTCCTGATTCCTCGCTCAAGGTCAACCCCCAAAGTGCTCAGTGAACGAGATCATGTTGTGGTTAACTGCATTATGTGTTCACATACTAGGGGCCAAGCTGTCTGGTCAAGACAATGAGTGAATTGGACAGATGGTGCAAGACACAGAGATTGCAGGGGGCTGGTGCAGGCAAGGGAGAGCCTGGGAAGGGAAGGAGTCATGGTGAGACCTTGAAAGAGGTCTGCCTTGTGAGAGGGTACCCAGGGCAGGGGCAAAGTGTGAGCAAAATCTGCGAACCAGGAATGATCTTGATGAGCAGGGGGTGCCCGGCTCAGGGGCTTAATGGTTTAGAGACGAGACAGAAAGCATGCAGAAACACTCATTCAGTTTGTGTTTAACTGTTCCTTTGTCCAAATGTCAGATCAAGCACTTGGGAAGAGACAGAGAGAGCAAATGCAAGATGTATTGCAAATTTGCAACCCTGAGAAAATGTGGTTGGCACATTTCTGTGAGAGGAGGGACTGGTGTGCTGTAGCCATCTTGGGCATGGGGTTTGAGTCCAGAACGTTCCTAGTGAGGGCCCAGCCAGAGCAAAGGCATTTGAAGCACGACTGAGAAGGGGAGAGAGTGACAAGAAGCAGGCCCAGCCCAGTGAGGGATCAAGAACAAAAGTCTCCCTGGGCACCTTGGTGGCTCAGTTGGTTCAGGGTCCAACTCTTGATTTCTGCTCAGGTCATGATCTCACAGTATGTGACTTAGAGCCCCGCATTGGGTTCCTTGCTGACATTGTGGAGCCTGCTTGGGATTCTCTCTCCCCCCTCTCTCTGCCCTCCCCTGCATGTGTGCATGCGCACACTCTCTCTCTCAATAAATAACTTAAAAAAAAAGTCTCCCTGGGAATGCAAGCTGGTGCAGCCACTCTGGAAAACAGTACGGAGGTTCCTCAAAAAACTGAAAATAGAAGTAGCCTATGACCCAGCAGTTGCACTACTAGGCATTTATCCACGGGATACAGGTGTGCTGTTTCGAAGGGACATGTGCACCCCCATGTTTATAGCAGCACTATCTACAGTAGTCAAAGTACGGAAAGAGCCCAAATGTCCACGGATGGATGAATGGATAAAGATGTGGTATATATATACAATGGAGTATTACTTGACAATAAAAAAGAATGAAATCTTGCCATTTCCAACTACATGGATGGAACTGGAGGGTATTATGCTAAGTGAAATTAATGAGTCAGAGAAAGACAAAAATCATATGAATTCACTCATATGAGGACTTTAAGAGACAAAACAGATGAACATAAATGAAGGGAAACAAAATACAAAAACAGGGAAGGGGACAAAACAGAAGAGACTCATAAATATGGAGAACAAACTGAAGGTTACTGGAGGGGTTGTGGGAGGGGGAATGGGCTAAATGGGTAAAGGGCACTAAGGAATCTACGCCTGAAATCATTGTTGCACTATAGGCTAATTTGGATGTAAATTAAAAAAAAAAAAAAAAAGCTTCTGACAGTGAAGGAAACAATCAACAAA
>NW_024412421.1:24863805-24895219 GCF_014898765.1 Herpailurus yagouaroundi | reverse complement strand
GAGATTTGATACATTTCCTTCCACTACACTTCCACTGCATTTCCTATGCATACACATTTGCATGTAATTAATGTAATTCACATCATGCTGTGTAGACCCAGAGGAGGTGTGCTGAGTCATGCTTTTTTAAGACTTTACTAAGCATATCATGAGTATATTTCTTATCACACAAGCATATCATAAGCATTCTTTGACAATGTGGTTTTTTCATCTTATTTATTTTAGAGAAAGATAGTGTGCATGGGGGAGAAGGGCAGAGGGAGAGAGAGAGAATTCCAAGTAGGCTGCAGGCTGAGCATGGAGCCTGACTAGGGGCTCAATCCCACGACACTGGGATCATGACCTGAGCCGAAACCAAGAGTCAGACACTCAACTGACTGAGCCACGCAGGTGCCCTGACAGTGTGGTTTTTATTTGCTCCACTCATTAATGAACATGTGGGCCATTTACAGATTTTCACTATTATAAGAGAATACTGCAGTGGGAGTCTTTGTCCACAAATTTTTTGGTGATGGCTTCTTTTTTTTCTGTTTCCCTTCATGTTTATCCCTAGAAATGAGTTTAATGGGTCAAAGGGTGTGGACATTACTAAGTTAACTAATAATAAAACTGCAAAATTGCTTTCCAAGATAAGAGCACCTGCCTTACTGCTTTGCCAGCACTGTTATTAAAATGAAATTTAGGGGCGCCTGGGTGGCGCAGTCAGTTAGGCGTCCGACTTCAGCCAGGTCACGGTCTCGCGGTCCGTGAGTTCGAGCCCCGCGTCAGGCTCTGGGCTGATGGCTCAGAGCCTGGAGCCTGTTTCCCATTCTGTGTCTCCCTCTCTCTCTGCCCCTCCCCCGTTCATGCTCTGTCTCTCTCTATCCCAAAAATAAATAAACGTTGAAAAAAAAAATAAAATGAAATTTAAAAAACCCACTTTCCATTTTGATAGGTGAAATATGACACCTGATTGTTTTAGTATGTATTTCTTTACCTTTATTGGTGTGTTTGATTTTTTGGATACATCTCCTGCACCTCTGTTTCCTTTCTGCTCTGATCAATTTGACCCTTGTTCATATTTTTTGCAAATTCTCAGGTTTTTGTTTGTTTGTTTGCTTGTTTGTTTATTGTGAAAGAGAGAGAGAGGGAAAGAGAATCCCAAGCAGACCCTGCACCATCAGTGCAGAGCCCAACGCTGGGCTTAAACTCATGAACCATGAGGTCATGATGGGAACAGAAACCAAGAGTCAGAAGTTTAACTGACTGAGCTACCTAGGCACCCCTCTCAGATTTTTTTTGTAAGTGTTATTAATTCTGGGAATCACAAAAGCTGTTTTTGAGGTCACAGTGACACCTAGTGGTAAAGGCTGGTAATGTTCACGAGACAGCAACTCGTTTGCTGGGAGGGAGGAGCAGCAGCCTGATTTGCTTGCTCCCCAGAATGGACAAACTGGAAGGCCTGTAGTTATTTGTACATCTGAGAGGAATGCCAGGGTCAGTTAGAGCAGGGAGGAAATGGTTCTGCTCACACAAAAGTCATTTGTAAAGTTGGAACTAGAAAGTCCTCATCTCCTGGATCCCCAGATGGAAATGCAGACGTAGGCTTTGAGGACACGTCAGCCCTAAATGGGGTATGAGCTGAGGTTTCCCTGGAGAAGAGGTTGTGCCTTCCCCAAGGGGCAGCAGTGGGGAGGAGACTGTACACCAACCTCAGGGTGTGACAGCTGGGGGGCTTTGCTGGCTAAGGGTAGGGGTACACCAGCCAGACTGCCCATGCTTGCCTGGCCTTGCTGTCTGAGCCTGGGCCCCAGGGAAAACATCCCCTGTGGTGGAAAGGCCTCCTTGGGGCTCTATGGCCCTGTCCCTCCCATGACCCGGAAAAGGGAGGGCAGATGTGCACAGCTTTGCACAGGCGGGCAGTGTACTCATGTGTTCCGGTTGGTCACTGTCCACAGATCTCGGGATCTTCCTTGCCATGGCCTTGGGGAACGAGGGTTTGGAGATGTGGCCTTTGACCCAGAGCGAGGAGTGTGCAGTAACTGGCTTTCTTCGGGACAAGCTTCAGTACAGGAACCGCCTTCAGTACATGGTAACTGTGATCCCCCCGACTGCATTCCCCTTCCCAAGCTCCTGGACTCACAGCGTGTAGGACGTTTGGGGCCTCAGCCCTGAGCTGACCGTGGCCCCTTTCTCCGCCTTTCTCCACCACATCCAGCAGTGTACCTGGTCCACACTTACAGTCCTCTCCCCTGCCACCCTTCCCTGGGGACCTCAGCACATAAGGTCAGCACATTAGCTCAGCACATAAGGTCTTAGAAGTTGGAATGGGTGGCTCCCTTTGTGTAGGGCAGAGAAGCTCACGTGGCACCGTGGCAATGCAAGACTTTTCTTTTTTTGACAGCCTTCCTGAGCTATAACTCACATACCATACTATTCACCTGTTTAAGTGTACCGCTCAGTGGTTTTTAGTACATTGGCAGAGCTGTGCAACCAGCACCATAAGTTTAGAGCAATCTGTTGGGTTTTTTTTTAATGTTTATTTCTGAGAGACAGAGACAGAGTATGAGTGGGGGAGAGGCAGAGAGAGAGGAGACAGAATCTGAAGCAGGTTCCAGGGTCTGAGCTGTTAGCACAGAGCCCAATGTGGGGCTTGAACTCACGAACCACCAGATCATGACCTGAGCAGAAGTCAGAGGCTCAACTGACTGAGCCACCCAGGCACCCCTCCCCCGCAAGTGCATATTCTTCATAGAAGGCCACCTCTGCCATCAAAGGGCTAGTTCTTGGTCCTCTCCTCCTGTATCAAGTTGGGAGTTGGGCGAGGCTGTTTGAGCCATTTCTGACTGTGACCTCATGGTTTGTTCTTGTGTTTCCCCAGAAACACTACTTCCCCATCAACTACAGGGTGAGCGTGCCTTATGAGGGGGTGCTCAGAATGGCCAACATCACCAGACTGGTGAGAATCCCATCCTGGGCTGGGAGACCCTTGCCTTGCGGGACGCCCCATGGGCCCAGCCTGAGAGGCACATTGATCTTGGCAGGTCATGTTGCCAGGGGCCTTTCCCAGCCCCGTAAGCAAGCCTGCCCTTGGCTCGGGCTAAGATTTCTCCCTGTCCACAGTGGATGCCCATGGTCTGCTCTCTTTGTGGGCACAAGTTGGGTGGCAGGTGGTCAGAGTAGTGGTGGGGAGGGCCCAGAGGCTCAAGTCTTGGGACTTCAACAATTTCTCCTGTCCCCACAGCAGAGGGCCCAGGTCAGCCAGCAGGAGCTGCGGTATCTGTGGGTCTGGGTGAGCCTCAGTGCTACTGAGTCAGTGCAGGAAGTGCTGCTTGAGGGCCACCCATCCTGGAAGTTCCTGGAGGAGGTACATACGCTGCTGCTGGATGTTCAGCAAGGCCTCACGGTGAGCTCCGCGGAGGTGTGTGTGTGTGGTGGCCAAGGAGTGTTGAGGGAGGATGGGAAGACATGGAGAGTTCCAGCATGTCCTGAAAGGTATGGGAGAAATGGGAGAGAGGAAGAGAAGGCCAGCAGTGCCCCGTGGGTGGCCTGGGCTGGGGACAGGAGATGTTCTAGGGTCTGTCTGTCTTGTTCTGTGATCCTGGGCAAGTCATTGAACCCTCTGGCTTTGTTTCTAGAGGTTCCTTTTGGGGGAGACAGGGAAGGAAGGATGAATGGGTGGAGCAATGAAAACAGGAGGTTTTTAGGGCTATGCAGTTCTTCTGTATGACACTGTAATGATGGACACATGACATCATGCATTCATCCAAGTCCACAGCACGGACAACACAGAGAGTGAACCCTAATGTAAAATATAGACTTGCAGTAATAATAACAATGATAAGGTTCCTGCTAACTGCCTGCTCAGCAGGGTTGATCTGAGGCCTCAGGGATGCATCCTGTAAAGAGCCTATGGAGTAAGGTCACGGGGTCACTGTGAGCCCATACAGGCCACATGTGTGCTGTGGGACCCCCTGCCCACACCATTTTGCCCTACTCCCCAGCGTGTCCTCAGGGGCCTGGGGCACACTTGCCCCGGGGAGCCCCACCTGCTGCCCAGCTGAAGCTGTGAGCTGCGAGTGACACCAGGTCTTAGGAGCCCGCAGCTGCTAGGAGTTCTGGGGAGGCTCTGGTTTTGGCAGGGGATTGGAGGCCCAGAGGTCTCCTCAGTGGCTCTTTCATGCCCTTGAGCAGTGTGAGTTGGAGCTGACCTGAACAGTTTTGCATCCTTGCCTTTCTTCGAGAGCCTGACTCTGAGCTCTTGGGAGCTGCAGAGGAGGCTGTGGGTGGGTTGAGACCTGTCCACCCAGGTTGTTAAGAGTTCAGAGTTAGCCAGCTTTAAAAAAATTATTTTTAAATGTTTTTTTAACATATGCGTTTTTTTTTAATTTAAATTTTTTTAAATTTACATCCAAATTAGCATAAAGTGCAACAATGATTTCAGGTAGGAGATTCCTTAGTGCCCCTCACTCATTTAGCCCATCCCCCCTACAACCCCTCCAGTAACCCTCAGTTTGTTCTCCATATTTATGAGTCTCTTCTGTTTTGTACCCCTCTCTGTTTGTATATTATTTTTGTTTCCCTTCATTTATGTTCATCTGTTTTGTCTCTTAAAGTCCTCATATGAGTGAAGTCATATGGTATTTGTCTTTCTCTGACTAATTTCACTTAGCATAATACCCTCCAGTTCCATCCACGTAGTTGCAAATGGCAAGATTTCATTCCTTTTGATTGCCATTAAGTGTTTTTGTTTGAGAGAGAGAATGAGAGAGCGAGAGTGTGTGTGTGTGTGTGTGTGTGTGTGTGTGTGTGTGTGTGTGTGTGTTGGGGGGTGGTGGGCAGAGAATCTGAAGCAGGCTCTGTGCTGACAGCAGCGAGCCTGATGTGGGGTGTGAACCCATGAACTGTGAGATTATGACCTGAGCTGAGGTTGGACGTTTAACTGACTGAGCCACTCAGGTGTCCCAGGTTTAAACCAGCTTTTAAGTCTGTCTTCTTTCTCACAGAGTTAATGGTCTGTGACCCGCTCCAAATATGCCCAGCATCTGGTGGGCAGTGGGCTCTCCCTGATGGGGAGTGGGCCAGGGGGACATGCCCCTTCTCCTGTCACCCTTGCTTCTCTTTCCAAGTCCTTGTAGATTAGCTTTGTAGGGTTTCTGTGACAAATTACCACCAAACAACAGAAATTCTTCTGCCACAGGCCTGCGGATGGGAACCCCACACTCAGGGTATCTGCAAGGCCAAGCTCTCTCTGAAGGATCTAAGGAAATAGGACCCTTCCTGCCTCCTCCAGCTTCTGCTGGCTGCTACTGTCGTTGGCTTGTGGCCACATCACTCCAGCCTCTGCCTCGGCCCTTACATGGCCTTTCCCTCTGTGCCTTGCATCCTTTCTCTCACAAGGACGCCAGTCATTGTATTTAGGGCCCACCCTAAATTTAAAATGACCTCACCTGGAGATCCTTAATTACACCTGCAAAGATCCTGTTTACAAATAGGGTCACATTCACAGGTGCCAGGCGTTAGGGCTTGGACATGGCTTTTTCGGGGATGCGGGGATTGGCAGGTCACAACCCGATACAGTTCAACCCAATTAACCACCTTTAAGAAGGTCCTCCCCCAGCTCAGGCTCTACATTTCTTTTCTATGCGATGTCTTCTGCAACAGCCCTGGCCCCCTGCCCTGTCCCCTCACTGTGCCCTCCTGCCACCCACACCGTGCTCCCGGTTGTTAAGTACTGTCAGAGAAACACCCCGAGCTTGGAGCCAAAGACCCGCCCGGCCCGTGTGCCGTGCACCCAGGCCTCCTCATAATACGATCCTCGTGAGGGTCCTTTGTCTCATTCTTTGTGGGCAGTAGAGGTCTCTGAATCCCGAAGGACAGTCTCCCCAGCCCAGGCTGCCTTGTGTGGTGGTGGCCGGGCCTGGGTGAGAACAGCAAGGATGCCCCCACCTCTCCCCTGTCCTGGCGGGCCCCCCTGCAGTCATTTTCCCAAAGATGGAAAACAGGAGCCTCTGTGTCAGGCTTGGGTGAGGGGCCTTGAAGGGGACTCTCCCAGGAAACCTGGCGCCTGCCGGAAGAGGCAGAGAAATTACCCATAAGCCTCCTGTCAAAGGAAGTCCCTTTCTCTCGTGGTTTGTGCAGCTCCAGGCAGTGCAGCCTCCAGGGTTCTCCTGGGACATGGCCCTCCCTCTTCACTGGTGTTGAGGGGTGGTGGTTCCTGTGGTCCTGACCATCTCCACGGTCTCCTCCCTTCCAGGATGTGGAGGTCAGCCCCAAGGTGGAAGCAGTGGTGTCGCTCCTGAGCACCCCCAGGTTGAGCCTGAAGCTGGTACGACCCAAAGCCCTGCTGGACAACTGCTTCCGGGTCATGGAACTGCTCTACTGCTCTTGCTGTAAGGAGCTCTGAGTGGAGGGGGTTGGGGGCAGGACGCCGGGTTCCAAGCCCAGGTCGTGGAGCAGAGCCAGGACCCTCCCGAGCACGCCTTCCACTCCCCAGGGCTGTAGGTCATTTCTGAAAGCCAGGATGGGCCCTGGGGCCAAGAACAATGAGGCTTGGTCTGGAGATGAGGTAGGTGTTGACCACTCCTGTGGTCTTTTTTTTTTTTTTTTCCCCTGCCTCCTGCAGGTAAACAAAGTTCCGTCCTAAATTGGCAGGACTGTGAGGTGCCGAGCCCTCAGCCCCACAGCCCGGAGCCCTCATCGCAGTGTGTAGCTGCCCCGCTGTACCCTCTGCCCCAGCAGCCCCCTATCTCCCTGCCCCGCTCCCCAGGACCCAAGACTGGACCCCCGGCTCAGTGAGGCGGCTGAGGGCACAGGGCAGAGGCCTTGTGCCCCACCTGGCCTGTGTGGTGACCTGTGTGGGACAGCTGGAGGTGCTCCCGCAGGAGTTTGGTGGAGTCTGAGACTTGTCTGGGGGGGGGGGGGGGGAACCCCCAAGACAGTGTTTTTCCCTTGAGGGAGATTCTGTGCCTGAGAAGGGCTCAGCTTCCTGCATTCTGTACCTCAGTCTCACCTGGAGCAGCCGGGGTCCAGAGCCCCCTGAAGGTGGACAGAGCTTGTCCCCTCCCTGCACCACCTGGGCTGCCTCGCTTGCCTGAAGGTGGTGCCCGGCGTGTCCTGAGGCCTGCAGAGGCTAGACCTGTGCCAGGTTGGGGGGTGGGCGGGCATGGGGAAGGGGCAGAGCCAGACACCACATCTTGCCACAGTGGATGCTCTTCCAGTCCCTCTTATATTTTCTATTAAACACTTGCTTGTTTTGTTTGGGTTTGGTTTAGTTTGCATCTGCAAAGGTGAACCCCAAGTGCAGGAGGCAGGAGAGAGGTAGGCTTGTGTGGTCCTGGGACCTGGGTCTGGAGATTTGGATTTGGGATGGATGAAGCCTTAGCCTGGGGGCCTGGAAATGGTGTTTGAGGGAGGGAGTTTCTTCCAGACCTGCCTGAGTCTCCATGAGACCAGTGGGGCAGAGGGTGTCAGGCTGATCCTTCTCAGTGTCTCCTGGCCACCCTCGCTGGCTTCATTGGGCTGTCCCAAGACAGCCACCTGCAGAGACAGAGTGGAGGTATTCAAAAACATAGGTCCTGATACTGGACCTGGCCACTCCTGCCCCTCAGCCGGGATCTGGGATGGGAAAGGGCAGGGTGCCAGCGCTGCGCAGGGGCAGATGAACAGGGTGGAGGAAGCCAGGCGGAGGCAGGGGTGTTAAGTACAGTACAACTTTATTAATACTGGAATCTTCACAGTGCATTTGTTACTTGTAGCAGTGACTATTTAAATGGGGGGGGGGAGGGGGAGGGGGCAGGGAGGAGAGGATAATTTATCCAGAAACGGACAGAAAGAAAAGAAACAAAATGGTTCAGATGGGATGGGGGTGGGGTGGGGAGAGGTGGAGGGAAGAAAGGGTGAGTAGGAACCAGGAGGGGAGACTTGGGTGGGGAAATAAATTAAAAAAAGGAACAAGTTAACAACAGCACCAGAAAAGTTACTTCAGTCAAAAGACGCTTTTGAAAAGAATATTTCTCTGTACAAAATGAAAAAAAAAAAATGAACGTAAAGAAGTCCCCCAAACCGAAGTTTGTGATATGGGATGGCTGGCTCGGATCCCAAGGGGGTGGGCCTAAGAGGTGGTCACTAAATGGGAGAGAGGTGGTCAGGGGGATGGGGGAGTTATGTACAGCCCTGGGGTGGCTTGGAGGAGAGGGGGCACGAGTCTGGGAGGGTGGCTGTGCTATGCCCACCCCCTCCTTGGGCCTCCCAAGCCACCCCCCACCCCACCACTCCTTACCCTGCTCACATCACACATCCTGCATCTCACTCCCTCAGCCCACTTGGGTACACCCCTCCTCGGGGCTTCCCAAACTGGCCACCTGCTCTCCCGGCCTCTTCGGGCCCTCCCTTGCCTGGACTCTCTCCAGGTGCCCACACTTGGGCTCTCGGGTTGGCCTGAGCATTCAGCGAGGCTGTTCTCAGACCTAGCGACTTACAGATACCATTCTCCGTCTCCCCTTGGGGAGCCTGGGGGGCTCCATCCACTCGGGGGCATCCTTGGTTCCTCAGAGCTGCCTGGCTGCCTTGCTTGGACCCCAGTTCCCTGCAGAACTGCCAGGAGCTCCAGCCTGGCGCTGAGACTCAGACCCAACCCCATCCCACCCCAACCAGGAAAAGCCTGCTCTCCTGACCCTGGGAGGCCCCTGCCTTGTGGTCCCGCTGCCCTGTGAGCTTGGCTGCTCTCTCTGCTGGCCTGCGGGACAACAGGAAGCCCTCTGCTCGCCCCAGACGCACCTGCTTCTACCTGCTTAGAGCTGGCATGCCTCGGTACGTGGAGGGGAGGGCACCCCCACCCCGCACCTAGCGCGGACTGGACTCCAGGGTGGGGGGCACTGCACCGGGATGGCATCTCCTCTGGCAACAGAGAGTCAAAGCCAATCTCCCTGGACCGCCCCTGCTCCCATCTAAGCAGACGTACTAGAGGCCCCACCCTGGCCCTCTCCAACCTTATTTTGGCTTTGCTCCAGAATCTGGAGAAAAAAAAAACAGCTGCCCCCTGGCTTTGGGGAAGCCAATTAGGCCCTCCTTCTCCTGCCGTGGGCCCGCCAGGCCACTGCGAGGACCCCTGTCCGTCAGGCACTCTCGGACACCCTGTACCGTCCACCCTGTCCCCACACACAGTCCTTGTCCAGTCAGCTCTATTTTATTATATTCATAAAATAACCCCCCACACCCTGTGCAGTTCCAGCCCCTACCCCCACAGGTGGCCAAAACCATGACCAAAGTGCCACGAGAGTTAAAGTCTCAACATGCCCAGATGAGGACCATACATCTGACCCTCAGGCCTCTGGACTTCTTCCCTGCTGCCCTGCCCCTCAACCCTGACTGTACCTCCCATAGGAGGGCAAGTCAGGATGGGATCCACCTCGGGGTCCACAGCCTCTTCTGTGTGGGTTCCCAAGACTCAACTTGGGGCCTGTGGCCCTTGGGCCTCCTTGCTCCACAGCAGGCTGGGCCTCCCAACTTCAGTCTGCCCCCCAACTGCCACTCTGTGGAGCTTTTCAGTCAAATCTGACACCTTAGCCGATTGGGTGCCTGGCCCCTCCACAGACAGCCCACCTCCCTGATTCAGAGGAGCTTGGGACAGGTGCAGAGAAGGAAGGAGAGGGGCCTGGTGGAGGGCTGTGGGGGCCAGCATTCAGGAGAAGCCCCAGGCACCGCCAACCGAGGGGAGAAGTGGGGTCAGGTCAGCTAAGCTGTGGCACTGCGGGCCCAGGCCAGATGTGGAAAAGGCAGGGCCTGTGGAAGAGGAAGAGGAGGGGCAGAGCAGGTGAGAAACGTATAAAACAGGCTCCACATCCAGTTCAAGGCCTGCAGGCTCAGAGCTGGCGAGCTCTGTTAAAGAAGTCACTTCCTGTTTAAATGTGGAAATCCAAGGTGAGTGTCTCTTTCCATCAAGTGGCTTTTCCTCGCGTGACTTAAACGAAAAACCAAAAGCTTGCCTGGCTCTGCTCTTCCCTTGTTGTTGCCTTCGCTCTGAGTGGCCACTGTTCACCAGCCAGGCCACCTGCCTCTCGCGGGGCCAGAGGGCGGGAGGGCAGTGCCATCACAAGATGCGGGGCGCCGACCTGTCGTTGGTGACGGTCCTGCGGAGACGAACCCCGCGCCGGATGGCCACCAGCATGTCTTCGGCCGGGGGGTCGCCGGAGGCTGCCGGGGGTGGACTGGGTGTCTCCTCTGCGGGGGTGGCGGTCAGGGCTGTAGGGAAGGGGAACTGGCCCTCGCCCAGCGCGTGGGCGCCCGCCACCAGCTCCCCGAGCTTCTCCACCAGGCTGTGCCGGTTGGCGGCCAGCTGCTGCTGCTCGTCGTCGTCCGCCAGCCCGGGGTAGCTGGCTGCCTCTGGGGCAGGGCTGGCCCAGGCCGTGTTGGGCAGGCTCAGCCTCTTCGGTGAGGCCTTGGCCAGGTCTGGTGCCAGGGGCGAGGCGGCTTCGTCGCTGTAGAAGACGCACTCCTCGCTGCCCGCCCGTGTGGGCCCTGCGTAGCCAGGGGAGTCGGGCACTGTGGGTGTCTTCACGGGGACGATGGGCGGCCGGATGGGGATGGGGCCAGCGCTGGAGAGCGCGCGGCGCACGGCGGGCTTGGTCGAGGGCGTGCGGCGGATGGTGGCCACGCCGGGGGGAGCGCCCGAGGCGCTGGGCAGCCCCGCGGTGGAGGCTGGGCGCTTGGTCTGGATCAGGCGGCGGTAATTCTGGGCGATGTTGCTGTTGCGGGGGATGGTGGAGGACTTGTCGAACTCGGCCGGACCCTCGCCATCTGCGTCCCCATTCACCGAGTAGCAGTCGTAGTCGGAGCCTGGGGGCACGGGATGCCGTGGGCTGGGGCCTGGGGCATGTGAAGGCCCGGTGCCCCAGCCCCAGCCCCGGGGCCTACCTTGGGAGGGGATGGTGTCCTCGGAGCAGGATGGCGTGGTAGTCTGCGTGCTGTAGCCACTGGAGTACTGCAGAGAGTCCCGGCTGCTCTTCTGGTGCTCTAGGCTCAGGCCGCGGGTCAGCACCATGGCCAGGTCACTGGCCGCTGGGGACACCTCTTCACCATGCTGGGGGTGGTAAGACTGCAGGCTGAGGCCTGGCTCCCCGCTGCCCCCCTCGGCTCAGACTCCGGGTAGCTCCCACCAGGTGGATGGAGCTGGCCCCGAGACCACCTGCCGGGTCTCCTGGCACTGACCTGGGAGTGAACGGGGGCACTGGCTGGGCTGCCAGGGGAGCTGATGCCTACCTTGGCTGCGATGGTGGCAGGGGACATGCGTGGTCTTGGTGCCTCCTCTCCGCTGGGGCCCAGGGTGCCCCCGCTGGCCAGGCCTGGCTCTGTGTCCCGGGGGTGTTCCAGTCGGTCCTTCCTCCTCTGCAGGCTGGTGCCTGAGGGCTGCTCATGGGGACCTGCTTTGGCCCAGTCCTGCAGGGCATGGCAGATGGGTCAGGGGACCCTTGGCCCTGCCGTCCACGGCTGAGGGTCCTCTCACTACAGTTGAGATACAGGGTTTTCAGGCCCGTGTGGGGCCTCAGGCTCAAGATCACTGTCAAGGGCAGAGCATGGAGGGTGCCATGACCCCTGGTTCCTGCCAGTCCCAGGGGTAGGATGGCATGACTCAGGAAGGAAAGATGTGAGGTGTTGGGAGTGGCTGCAGGTGTGCCTAGGCGGCTTTTCCTGCAGGGAGCAGGCACTCTGCTCCCCACTCTGGTAGGCCCCGGACCCTCCCTGAGTCCCACTGCAGGCGGGGAACACTGACCGAGGTGGGGGAGCTGCACTCGCTAACAGACTGGCAGGTTTCCGAGGCCTCCGAGGACGCAGAGCTGGAGGACTTCTGCCATGCAGAGGAGAGCAGGTGGGCGAACGGGGCAGGGAGGCAAGGAGAGAAGATACCTGGTCACAGCACCAGCATGCAGCAGGACATTCGAGTTCAGCACCACACCCCGCCGCCCCTGCGAGCGTCTGCAGGCCGAGCGCACACTGTGGGCACTGACCAACCCCGTGGCCCAACCCAAGAACCATAGGTTTTGAGAACGAACGACAGGACTTGCGGCTGCTGATGGCCTGGATGTGGTGGGCAAGGGAAGGAGGGACGCTAGGAAGGACAGCAAGGTTGACGGTGTCCCTGTTTTCTCAGAAGGGCAGGCGTGGGGGAAGAAGGGAGTCTAGAGTTCCATCCTGCACATGCAGAGCTGAGCTGCCTGTTAGGTATCTATGGACAGATACAATGTCGGCAACTGCATTTACAAGTCTGGAGTTTAGGGAGAAGTCAAGGTTGGAGTCACAAGTCCAACAGCCTTGAGACAGAGGAAGGTCACCTTGGCAGTGAGGACAGTTAGAGAAAAGGTTCAAGGACCTCAGGCGCACCCACATTTAGTGGCTGGCAAGAAGAGGAGGGTCCGGTGAAGGAGAGTAACAAGGAACTGCCAGAGAGGTGGTTAGAAAACCGTAAGCAGACGATGTCACAGAACTCAGAAGGACCTGCCCGTGAGGAGAAGGATGGTCAGCAGTGCTGAAGCTGCTGGGGGTCCATCAGAGGGCACAGAGGCATCGTGGACACCTCAAGGACTATTTCATAGACTGGGGGGAGGGGGGGCGCAAGTCCACTTTTGAGCGGACCGAGTGTACAGGGGAGACTCTTGCTTTGGCCGGTTGTGGGGAGTAGGTGCCATGGGAAACCCCCAACTGCAAAGAAAACACAAGAATGAAGGGGCACCTGGGAGGCTCAGTTGGTTAAGTGTCTGACTTCGGTTCAGGTCATGATCTTGTGGTTTGTGGGTTTGAGCCCCGTGTCAGGCTCTGTGCTAATAGTGCAGAGCCTGCTTGGGATTCTCTCTGCCTCTCTCAAAACAAATAAAAAAAAAAAGAATGAAGATAAAAGCAGCCAGGGTGGGCACAGGACCACGAGGGCTCCTGGGGGCACATGTGGAGTGCAGCACAGTGGTTGGGAGACTGGACAAGGGGCTAGGTGGAGAGCTCACCCTGTGATGGGGTCCATTATTACAGCACCTCTGCCCTGTCAAATTCTCCAAATCATCTTTAATTTAGATACTGGGATATTTCAGTTTGTGATGAACCAAGATCACCAAAACAAAAGGAAACAAAGCATCACAGGTGAGGATTCAGATGAAGCAAGCAACAAATTTGGATGTTTATCAGTGTAATTGTTAAAGCAAAAACCAATGGAAAAAGCTCTTGGAACAGTCAGTGGAAAAATTTAGGGCTAATTCATGAACAAACACTTAAACAGGGCTAGACGAGAGCTTCCTTATCTGATAAAGGGGATCTTCAAAAATATCAATACCTTTCCCTCTGAGGATGGGAAAAAGATAAGGATGCCCAGGATCGGGATGCCTGGGTGGCTAAGTCGGTTAAGCGTCCGACTCTTGATTTTAGGTCAGGTCACTATCTCAGTTTCGTGAGAAACTGTGATGGTGCAGAGACTGCTTGAAGTTCTCTCCCTCCCTCTCTCTTTGCCCCTCCCCTACTCGCAATACATCTCTCTCAAAATAAACAAACTTAAAAAAAAAAAAAAGATGGCTACCATCACCATTTCTGTTCAACATTGGAAGTCCTAGCAGGCAGTAAGGCAAGAAAAAGCAGTAAAAAGCAAAAGGATTGGAAAGGAAGAAAACAGTGGTCATTATTTATAAAAGACATGATTGTTGTATAGATAGAATATTCAAAAGAATCTATAATTATCAGACCTAAGTGATTTTAATATAACTTAATAAAATCAATTTACCAAAAAAAAAAAAATCAAGTTTCTAAATATCAGCAGCCAACAAAAAAAATCCGACAAAGCCAATATAATTTAAAATAGCATCAACATCAACTACCCAAGGAAAAAAATCCAGTGAAAGACGTGCAAGATCTTTATATGCAAACTGCAAAACCTTACTGAGAAAAGGAAAAGCCAAAATAAATGGACAGATTTATGCAATCCCAGCCAAAACCCCAGGAGGTGTTGTTACTGTTTTTCTGATGGAAACTGACAAGATGGTATTAAGGAATATAAGGAATTACAAAGGCCAAGGTGATACTGAAGAATAACAAATCTGGAAGACTTCTGTTACCAGATATCAAAAATGTTTATAAAGTTACAATAATGAAGACTAGTATGGTATTGTAAAAGAGCACAACTCAACCAGCAGAACAGAATATAAACTTCCTTGGGTGCCTGGGTGACTCAGTTGGTTAAGTGTCCAACTTTGGCTCAGGTCATGATCTCACAGTTTGTGAGTTCGAACCCCACATCAGGCTCGCTGCTGTCAGCAAAGAGCCAGCTTCCGATCCTGTGTCCCTCCCCTCCCCACTTTCAAAAATAAACAAACATTAAAAAAAATAAAAACACAAACTTCCAAAACAGCTACAGGTATACAGGTAACACTGCAGTGCAGGGGGGAAAAGATGGCCTTTTCAATAAATTGCTAATTAGTTATCTGTATGGAAAAAAGGACCCCCATCTCATACGCCCCCCTGCCCCCCCCCATCAATTCCTGATGAGCTGCAGATCTAAATGAAAAAGATAAAAGAAAAAGGCTTTCAGAAGAAAATGTCTTTGTGACCTTAGAGTACACAAACATATCTCAAGATACAAAAAGCATTGGAAATTTTAAAAAATGAATACACTGGACATCCATTAAAATTAACAGTTTTACAAAGATGTAAAAGATCTGTTTGCTGAAAACCACAGAAAGCTTATGAAGGAAATTGAAGAAGACACAAAGAAATGGAAAAACATTCCATGCTCATGGATTGGAAGAATAAATATTGTTAAAATGTCAATACTACCCAAAGCAATCTACACATTCAATGCAACCCCAATCAAAATTGCACCAGCATTCTTCTTAAAGCTAGAACAAGCAATCCTAAAATTTGTATGGAACCACAAAAGGCCCCGAATAGCCAAAATAATATTGAAGAAAATCAAAGCATCACAATCCCAGACTTTAGCCTCTACTACAAAGTTGTAATCATCAAGACAGTATGGTATTGGCACAAAAACGGACACAAAGACCAATGGAATAGAATAGAGAACCCAGAATTGGACCCACAAATATATGGCCAACTAATCTTTGACAAAGCAGGAAAGAGTATCCAATGGAAAAAAGACAGTCTCTTTAGCAAATGGTGCTGGGAGAACTGGACACCCACATGCAGAAGGAAGAAACCAGACCACTTTCTTACACCATACACACAAAAAAACTCAAAATGGATGAAAGACCTGAATGTGAGACAGGAAAACCATCAAAACCCTAAAGGAGAAAGGAGGAAACAACCCCTTTGACCTCTGCTGCAGCAATTTCTTACTTGACACATCTCCAAAGGCAAGGGAATTAAAAGCAAAAATGAAGTATTGGGACCTCATCAAGATGAAAAGCTTCTGTACTGCAAAGGAAATAATCAACAAAACTAAAAGGCAACCAACGGAATGGGAAAAGATATTTGCAAATGACATATCGGAAAAATGGCTAGTATCCAAAATCTATAAAGAAGTTACCAAATTCCACACCTGAAAAACAATCCAGTGAAGAAATGGACAGAAGGCATGAACAGACACTTTTCTAAAGAAGGCATCCAGATGGCCAACAGACACATGAAACAATGCTCAACGTCACTCCTTATCAGGGAAATACAAATCAAAGCCACACTGAGATACCACCTCACGCCAGTCAGAGTGGCTAAAATGAACAAATCAGGATAACTATGGATGCTGGCAAGGATGTGGAGAAAGGGGAACCCTTTTGCACTGTTGGTAGGAATGCAAACGGGTGTAGATGCTCTGGAAAACAGTGTGGAGGTTCCTCAAAAAATTAAAAATAGATCTATCCCGTGGCCCAGCAATAGCACTGCTAGGAATTTACCCAAGGGATACAGGAGTGCTGATGCATAGAGGCACATGTACCCCAATGTTTATAGCAGCACTTTCAACAATAGCCAAATGAAAAGAGCCTAAATGTCCATCAACTGATGCATGGATAAAGATGTGCTTTATATATACAATGGAATACTACTTGGCCATGAGAAAGCATGAAATCTGGCCATTTGCAGCAACGTGGATGGAACTGGAGCATATTATGCTAAGTGAAATAAGTCAGTCAGAGAAAAAACACATACCGTATGCTTTCACTCATATGTGGATCTGGAGAAACTTAACAGAAGACCATGAGGGAGGGGAAGGGGGAAAAAAAGTTGTAGAGAGGGAGGGAGGCAAACCATAAGAAACTTTTTTTTTTTTTTCTCATAAGAAACTCTTAAATACAGGGAACAAACTGAGAGTTGATGGGCGCTGGGGGACAGCGGAAAGTGGGTGATGGACAGTGAGGAGGACACTTAGTGGGATGAGCACTGGGTGTTGTATGGAAACCAATTTGACAAATTATATTAAAAAAGATAAAATTAAGAATTTTAGGTCATTAAAAGACCCAATTAAGAGTAAAGGCTCAGAGAAAACCCCAGATGAAGGAGTGGTGTTGTATCCATAATACATAAGGAGTTCTAGGATCAATAAGAAAAAAAAAAAAAAAAACTTAGTAGAAAAATGGGCAAAATCCTGAATAGGTCCTTCATAAAAGAGGACAGCCAAATGGCCTTCAGAAGTAGGAAATGGTGTTCAATCTCATTCCTCATTAGGGAAGGACGAATTTCAAACACAGGCGCTACCACTATACACCCCCCCGGAAGGGCTTAAATGAAAAAGATGCAAAATACCAAGGGCTGGTGAGGATGAAGAACAGCAATAAACCATTGCTATGGTATTCTTGCCAGAAATGTATGACCTCCATCTAATTATGTGAAGACACAGGACACACCCAAACTGAGAGACGTTCTATAAAATACCTGACTGGTATTCTTCAAGAGCATCAAACACATGAAAGAAGAAGGGCTGTAGAGGTGCTACAGACCGGAGAAGCCCCAAAAGATACAACAATTAGATGTGACACAGGGTCCTGCGCTGGATCCTGGACTCCTGGACCAGAAAAGGGATCTGAGTGAGAAAACGAGCAACATTTGGAAAAAGACCATAGGTTAGTTAATAGTATTGTGCCAGTGTTCGTTCCTGGTTTGGTAGCTACATAACAGGTTAACATTAGGGGAGCTTGGGAGGAGCAGGTGGGAACTCTGTACTCTTTTTGCAACTTTTCTACAAGACTGAAATTATTTCAAAATAACAGTTTAGAAAAAAAGCCTTAATGGAAAGGTTAAAAAGCTGTAACCTAGACTTGAAAAGTAAATTGGAAGACAGACCTGACTAAATGATCCAGAACATCATACCGAGAGGCGGGGAGAAGGAAAATGTGATAACTGAGAGAACCATACACAGAAGGATAAATGAGAAGGTCCAGCAACACACTGAATTGGAATCTCAGAAGGAGAGAACAGAGCCAAAGTAGGAATAGAGAAATCATGGCTGAAAATTTCCAGAACACGTGAAAGACATGAATATGAAGATACAGGAATACAAACCCATCAAATGAGACTAAATAAAAACAAATCTGCAACTAAGCACAAACTGAAGAGCAAAGATGTTACAAGTGACCAGGGACGCAAAGGCCCAACAATCTGACTGATGGCAGACCTCTCAATCGACAATGGAAGCCAGGACACAGTGGAAAAATACCTTCCAAGTGGTGGAGAGAGAATAACTGTCACATCAGAATTGTGTCCCTGGCAACACTTTCAAGACAGACGACAAAAGGAAGCATGTTTACAGATTTTAAAAAACCCCGAGAATTTACCACTACAGATCTATTCTAAAAGAACTTCTAAAGGATGTGCTGTATACTTCAGAAAGAAGAAGAGTTAAGGTATAAGAACAAATGATGAACAAAGAAATGTGTAAACATATGGGTAAATCTAGACAAATACCGTATGCACAAAATAATAGTCAAGTTAAGAAAATAAATGTCATGTGGTGCCTGGCTGGCCTAGTTGGAGCGTGAGACTCTTGATCTCAGGGTTTTAAGTTTGAGCCCCACAATGGGTGTATAGATTACTTAAAAATAAAATCTTTAAAAAGGAAAAAGAAGGAGGAGGAGGTAGAGGAGGAGGGGGAGGAGGAGGAGAAGAAAAATGTCATCTGTGAGTGTTATAAAAAAGTAGAGAATAATATATATTAGCTTATAAGTTGGGAGAACCCACTGGTGACTGAAGTTAAGATATTTATTGAAGTCTTTGAATTATTCAAGAGTTGGGCCCAAGAATGCATGGTAAAATTTCAAGATATCCTATAAAAGAAATACAATATAACTTACAGTTTAGTAGAGGGAAACAAATGAGAGAAGGAAAAAAAAAGTAAAGGACAAGGGAAGAGACATAAGAGGCACAGAAAAAGTAGAATGTATAAAAAGACAGGAATCCAAATATGTCAATAATCACAATAAAGAGAAGTAGACTAAAAATGCCAAATCAAAAGATAGAGGTTGTCAGACTGGATAAAAGAGAATCTAGGCATCTGTTGTTTATAAGAGACTCATCTAAAACATAAGGATATAGTGAGTTTAAAAGTAAAGAGATGGGAGGGGTGCCTCGGCTCAGTTGGTTAAGCCTCCAACTTTTTTTTTTTTAATTTCTTTTAACATGTATTCATTTTTGAGAAACAAAGAAAGACAGAGCATGAGTGGGGGAGGGGCAGAGAGAGAGGGAGACACAGAATCGGAAACAAGCTGCAGGCTCTGAGCTGTCAGCACAGAGCCCGACTTGGGGCTCGAACCCATGAACTGTGAGATCGTGACCTGAGCCGAAGTCAGACGCTCAACCAACTGAGTCACCCAGGTGCCCCAAGCCTCCAACTCTTGATTTCAACTTGGGTCCTGATCTCACAGTTCCTGGGATCCAGCCCCACACGGGGCTCTGCACTGACAGCATGGAGCCTACTTGGGATTCTCTCTCTCCATCTCTCTCTGCCCCTCCCCTGCTCTCTTTCTCTCTCTCTTGCGAAATAAACAAACATTAAAAAAATAAAACAGATGGGAAATGGTAATATAAATCTTGAACAGGATAAAGCTGAGATAGCTGTAGTAATATCAGACGAAACAGGCTTTTAGAAAGCATTGTAAGGAACAGAGGACCATCATGTTAGAAGATTGAATTCACTATGAAGACTTAATATCTTAAACTTGTCTGCACCTAATAAAACAGTCTCAAAATATGTATAGCAAACATGGATGGAACTATATGGGAGAAATTAACAAATCTAAAAATTTTCAGTTATAAATAGGTAAAGCTGATAGGAGTGAATGAGAAATAGGTAGAATTGGTCAGTGCAGACAACTCTTAAATTTCCTTGTGAAGGAAGCTAGGTGACTGGAGGATAACATGGAAGGAAGGGAGGGCTTTTAAGATGCGTGATACTAAGAGTGCCTGGGTGGTTCAGTCGGTTAAACATCTGACTTCATTCAGCTCAGGTCATGATCTTGGGGTCCACGAGTTCGAACCCTCCATCGGGCTCTGTGCTGACAGCTCAGAGCCTACAGCCTGCTTTGGATTCTGTGCCTCCCTCTCTCTCTGCCCTTCCCCACTTGTACTCTGTCTCTCTCTCAAAAATAAATAAAACATTAAAAAAATTTAAAATGCGTGATACTGGAGTTCTTTTGTGTACTGACGGGAATGAGCCCGCAGGGGAGAGAGACTGGAAGTATAATAGGGACATCTTTGAGCAAAAAACCCAGCAAAACATAAAATGCTCAGTCCAAATGGAGGCACTAGCCTTGATGGGGGAGGAATAGGAGACTGTATCCAAATGCAGTCACTCCTGATACCCTGAGGATAGCCCCCTGGGCAGGTGGCCTGACCTCCCTCTGTTTTCTACTGTGGCCCCTGTGTTTGCCCATCTCACTGAGGCTGTAAGGATCTGAGCCTTCATCTGAGGAGATTCGTGGACCAACCTCTGGGTTCAGAGTGAGTTGGCCCAAGTGTGCAGAAGCAGGAGGATGTCCTGGGGCTCCTGGGGATGCCTCCTAGGACCAGCCACCTTGTCACAATAAGCCTAATGCAGGGGGGAGGGTCACAAGTGATCAGAGCTGCTAAGCTGCCCCCTTGGGGTCCCATGGCTGGAAGAAGGCGGTAGGTAAGGAATCGGGAAATGAGGAGGTAGTGGGGCCACAAAGCCCCTTGCTGACATGGCTGTGGCAGATGCTGACTGCTCTAAGACCTTCCCCACCTCTCCTTAGCCAGGTTGGTCCCCAGTGAGGTGGTCCTGGGGACCTCCCGGCCAGTCTCAAGAGCTGTAGGCCCTGCAGACACCCTCTCACCTGGCTGGTGATGTCTGAAGGCATGGGTGAGGGGGGCTTGGAGTAGGTGGCATCCTGGGAGACGAAGCCAGAGTCGTGGGAGGAGACGCTGGAGAGTCGGGCGGTGGTGGCGGCTGGCTGTGCCAGGCTGCGGTAGCGACAGGTGGAACTGGGTGAGTATGTTTGGGCACCCCCAGGCCATGGGGCTCCGCCACCCTTGGCACTGCTACTGCTGCTGGGGGCGCTGGGGGAGTGAGGGAAGGGGTACAGCAGCCAGACGGGGAGACAAAGGTGTGTGTGGAGGGGAGGGTGACAGACGAGGGTGGAGGAGAGAGGTGAGGGGCAAAGGAAGGAAAAGACAATGTCAGACTACAACTCCTTAGACCCAGGTGCCACAGAAGAGCTGGATTCTGGGACAGGGCAGGGCCTGGGCAGGGGATGGCACACCAGAGCTGGCCCAGTGCCTGCCCCCTGAGCACCCCAATGCTCCAGGGCGTGCCCAGGGCCGAGCAGTCTCTTTGCCTCCTACTCTGCCTTTAAGAACAACAGACTTTGGGTTGGTGATGGAGAAACCGAGTCACTAAACATCAACCTCGTCCCAGTTGGGCTGGAACCTGACACAAGTCTGATCATTTCCGGACTGCCTCGTCAAAGTCTGGTATTTGCCATCCAATCCTAACTGGATGTCTAGCATGCGGTGATGATCCGTGTGGATTCTGGACCCACCATTGTCCTCACTCCCTTCGCCCCCTGGAGGGTGTCCAGCCCTGTGCAGCTCATATCCCCTGTGCCACCATTTCACTCTCGGGTAATGTTCCTGGCAGTTGAAGGTTGCCTTCTTTCTGAGCCTGACCCTGAAGCTCCTCAGCTCGTACCCTTGGTTATGGGTGTCCTCTGCAATCAACCCTCCCTGCTGTGACGGCCACCCACCTGGGGTCCAGCAAACCCAGACCCTCCTCCCTATACAGGAGCTGCCGATAGCTGTGCTTGGCTTACTTTTCATGCCCAGGTGCTCAGCCAGAGGTGGTTCTGGGGAAAGGGAGCCTGGCGCAGAGGGGCCTCCCCTCACCAATAACTCACTGTGTGCTCACTGCCCTCACACCTGTAGAACCTTGAATCTTAAATGTCTCCTCCAAATCCT
This sequence comes from Herpailurus yagouaroundi, assembly GCF_014898765.1. Lineage (NCBI taxonomy): Eukaryota > Metazoa > Chordata > Mammalia > Carnivora > Felidae > Herpailurus > Herpailurus yagouaroundi. The sequence goes on along the minus strand of NW_024412421.1, from coordinate 24,873,853 downwards.
GCCCTGGGGCCAGCCCTGGAGGCGTCCCTGATCCTGAGCCTGCATGGTGACTGAGCGAGACTTCAGGGGCCAGCACGGGCACAGGTTGCATCCAGGAAGCAGGCAGGTTAGAGTGTCCCTTACCTTGTGACCTCACCACACCTTGCCAGAAGACTCTGTGCCCCTCCCTGGTCTTAGGTTCTTATTACTATCCTCCCACCCCCACTGACTCTGCTGGGCCGGGCAGAGCCTAGTAGTGAAATTATGGGACTCTGTGCCTCAGTTTCCCCTTCTGTGAAACGGAGACAACACCACACCTGATACGGTGGTGTTAGGATTCAATGAAGAAAATGCATAAAGCGTTTAGTATGGCAACTGGCACATAGTTACTGCTCTGTAAACGAAACTGCTCTTGCCTCCTGCTTCCTGCTAGCACATGCCTGTACTGGCAGCAGTCTCGAGATACGGGTCCATTTGTCCTCTACGCTCACAAATTCCTTGGTGACGCAGTCGGGTGAATTCTGAGGCCCTGAAGCGATTCCTGATTTGCTGAGAGCTTACCCATTCCCTCCTGGGGTGTCCCTGCCCCTCTGTCCCCGTCAGTCCCGCACTGACCTGCACATGCTGGACTTGCGAGAGCCGGAGCCGCTGGGCGATGATGGGGGGGTCTGGTATGACCAGCTATAGTCAGAGCCCTTCAGGTCTTTGATCACCTGGACAGGGACATGGATGCAGGTCACTGGAGGCAGCTCAGCCTGTTTTCTGGAGGACCCCCAGAGGGCTGGTGGGGCCAGAGGCCCCCCTCCCCCCGTCCTCCCTATTAAGAGCCAAGCCCCAGCAGGAGACCCCCAGGGGAGTCTGAAAGCAGGACTGCCAGATGGCGGAGTGGGGGGGACATCAAGGGAGACTGCCCTCTCTGCTTCCCAGGGATGCTGTCCCCAGGCAGGGGGCATGGGAGAACCAGGTGTCCCCAGAACTCACTGGCAGAGGAGCCAAGAGAGTGACCATGAGGGACACCATGGGGTTTAAGTCCTGGCTCTGCCGTGCCCCTTGGGCAAGTTCCTGGAACCTCACTGAGCCTGTTTCCTCCTGTGAGGTGCCCCCAACGGTTCTTGTCTTGCAGCGCATTGGGGTGATTCAACGAGATGGCCGGGGAAAGTGCCGGGCACACAGCGCCCAGTGAGCAACACCACAGGCCTGTCAGATGGGACTGATCCTAGTGCAGGGGGAGCACTTTGGGGAGCTGAGCAGGGTGGCCCGCATGGGCAGGTGTGCCTGTTTGTGTGCCTGGGAAGGTACCGGGTCCTGGGTTTGGATGGAGGTAGGAGTCACCAGGTCTGGCCTGCTCAGGTGGAGCCTGTGGGCAGACACAGGGCCAGGCCCCACGGGACTTCCACCCGTCTGCTCTCAGACTGAGGCCTCCACTGGGTCCTGGGCACACCATCCCTCGCCTGGACAGGTGCTCCCGGATGTCCCACCATGCACGTTGGGACCTGTCTGGTTCTCTGTCCCCTCTTTTCCTCTACTGTCTCCAACTAATGGCAGGCCATCCCCTCCCCTGCCCCCCAGTCCCATGGCTGGCCGAACCTGCTCACTGGCGGGGGGCAGCTTGTGGGGCTCCGCAGTCAGCACCACCAGGTCGTCGATGATGCCCTGCAGGTGGGTGATCTCTCCCAGCATGGTCAGCTCGCCATTCTGAGGAAGCAGCGGGTCAGACCCTCTGGCCCTGTCCCTGCCCCCCACCCTGGAGGAATGAGCCCCCTCTGGCCTCTCCTCTCTCATCCAGTGCTGCTTGGGTCTGAGGCAGCCTGGGCCTGGACACCCAGGGGTTGGTGTGATCGTACGTCCAGACCAAATTAGTGCAACACGAGCTACGAGCTGTGTCTTTGGGCTACGAGCATGTGGCTCTGAGGGTACCCAGCCAGGCATCACTGAGAACTGGCTTTTCTCAGGGGTCAAGTGGTCAACCACAGGCATGGCCCAACCTGCTGGGGCCTCCAAGTCACCCCTAAGGACTCCCATCAATGGCTCCCACATCTCGCTTCTTGGGATTTCCTGAGATTCCTGGAAACTCTTCAGCTAGCCCCATTGTGGGGATGCTCAGACACCTCTCTGAGGGACCCACCACCACAGGCTGCAGGAAAGTGATGAAGGTACAGAAACGGCCGCGCTCCTCGATCAGGGCCCGGCGCACCGCCTGCTTCTCTGTCTCTTCCAGCAGCAGGTACATGTCGTTGACGTCCTGCAGGGCACTGTCCAGCTGGGGCTGCAGATCTCCTTTCCCTGGAGGGGTTGGGAGGAGAGGCCGCGCTGGGGACGCCGGCCCGGCTCGCTGTGTGCATGGCTCAGGCCCCGTGGTGGTGTCCCCGGCGTGGGGCTGGGCCCTGCCACGGGGGCCAGGGGACCAGGGAGGGCAGCCAGGACTCTAGGGCTTGTGCAGGGGTTGGTCCCAGAGCAGGCAGAGTGGACAGACAGACACAGCAAAGACACCAAAGCTGCAAAGCCACCCAGGACCTGGAGCGGGCAGAGCTCAGGTGAGCCCAGTGGAGGCCTCCACAGCTGAGGCTTCCAACCCCTTGGTTGGACACCCTCACTGCCCTTGGGCCGGCACCACCTCACCTCACCTCACCGGGAGAGGGTGGAAGCAGGACAAAGTAGAGCCCGGGGACTCAGCTGTAGGCCAGGCCACTGAAGGGTGTGTGTGGGAGGGTGGGGTAGGGGTGGGGGGGGGGGTAAGGAGAGCTAGGGGCTGGGCCCCGGGGGAAGGGAAGCGGGTCATTTCAGTGTGCGCTCCCACTCAGCTCAGGGAGCGATGCACAAGGACAACAACGGCAACACAAAGAAGCAGCGAGAAAGACAGAGAGAGGCAAGAGGATGATGTAGAGATGGTGAGTCAGGAAGTGAGAAGGCAACAGGTGACCGGGCGGGCCTGGGGGAAGTGGGGCAGCCAGGGCCTGTGCCCCCCACCCCGCCCGGCCCAACCCCTCTTGGCCTGGCAGACTGACCCAACAGTGGCCTGGGACTCATCCCTGGCCAGGGGCCCCCAGGGCCCCAGGGGGACTATGCCCCAGGCCCCTCCCTCGATGGACCGACCGCTTTCCTCGCTCCTCCTTGGCCTGGAGAGACTCCTTCCAATGGCCCTGAGCTGGGGGAGACAGACAAATGGGACAAGGACGGGAGGAGCAGCTGGAGGGAGGGACATTTGACTTACCAAGTAGCTCTACAGGAAGGATGTGGGAGGAGGAGAGGAGGAGAGACAGAGAAAGAAAGAATGTGTGAAAGACAGCCGGATGGATAGAGCCGCTCCTGGGGCAGGGGTGTGGGGTACCTGGGCCTATTGGGCCTCCTGCTGCCTCCCTGAGAGAGGAAGGCCTGGACCAGGTCTGGGGTGCAGGGAGGCTCCCTCAGTCCCACCCAGCAGGTTGGAGGATCCTGTGTCCAGGATAGGGCCCCTCCGGCCAGTATGACTCCCTGGGGTACCCCATAGCGTGTGGGGGTATACCAAGCGGGGCCCCGTGGGGCTATGCTTCCATGGGCAGCCGTGGGCTCTACCTTTACGCGCTTTTTTCTGCAGCTTCAGCGTGTCTGAAGACTTCTTCTTGATCTCGTGCCGGGCTCGTTTGTATTCTGTGCAGGGGATGAGAAAGGAATGCTGTCATGTGGGGCTCCGCACGATGGGGACAGGAGGCCCCAGCCCCGGGCCCACCTTTCGCGTGGTCCTTGTCCAGCTGGTTGGCTGACTTCTTCCAGTCCTCGATGCGCTCCTGCAGCGGGTTGATGAGGCTCTCCAGCAGCGCGCTGTGGGTGGGGTGTGAGGGTCAGGGCCACCAGGGGACGGTCTCACTGCGTACCCACTCCCGTCTACCCGCGGCGCCCACTCACTTGGTGAATTGCCGCAGCTTGGTCTCGATGCTGCGGTGGCGCATGCACATGCGCGTGAGCGCTGAGCCAATGTCCCGTGTGGCCCCTGGCGAGGCAAGCGCGCAGCGTGGGAAGGGGCCCGCAGGGGCTTCTGCAGTCCCAGCCTCGGCCACGAGGTGGCGCGCCGGCCCACGAAGGCCGCGCCCGCAACCCGCGCCCCGCCCCCAGCACCGCTCGGTCCCGCGATGGATGGATCCGTGAGGGTGGGGATTTGAGTGGTCCTCAGTCTTTGCCGCGACTCTCCTCTCTGCGGGACCAAGGCCCTGCCCTTCCCGGCGGTGCCCGCCTGCTGCAGCTGCGGGTGTTCTGGTGGTCAGGCCAGCGCTAGAGGCTGTGCAAAGGGCCAGCCCAAATCCCCTCCAGCCCTACCGGAATCCCCTCCAGGTGCCAGAGGCAGGCGTGAGAGTGCAAGGGCCCGCGTGACCTTATTTCTCACCACCTGAAAGTGAGAACTACTTGAACTAGAAGGCAGAAGAGACGCCAAAGCCACCGGGGAGTACTTGCCTGCCCCCGTGTGCTCTAAGACAGGCAGATGAGGGGGTGAGACGCCATAATCAGACTCACTGTTACAGAAGGCTGGACAACTGTGGTCGAGCTGGCGGCCCATAGCAAGAACAGAAGCCCCCCTGCCCGCCCCCGTAACATCCCTGTCACCGTTCTCCCACTCTTGCTTGTATGCCGCTAGTGATAAGAGGCTCACTCTCTACACAACCAGCCCATTTCATTAGGGAATGGAATTTAAGGTCCCAACTCTGGGCTGGGTGTCCTCTCCCTCACTCATCCTCCACTCAGCCTTTCCCAACCTGGGGCAAACCCAACCTCCAGCCACACCCCCTCCCCACCTCGGGTGTTGGTGGCCATGTCGGCCACTTTCTGAAAGGCATCCAAAAAGGCCACAGCAGCCAGCACAGTGGTCCTGGGGAGACAGAGAGTGGGATGTTCTGTGGGTGAGGTGTCCTCTCCTCTGCCTATCCCCTCCCCAGCTGGGGCACCCTCAGCAGCCTCACCTCAGCTGGGAATGCAGCTTGGTGGCCTTGGAGTTGAAGTCTTCCCAGATGGGATAGGAGCTCTGCCGGGGAGATGGGAGAGGAAATCAGACACCATGGATAGGCTCCCCACATGCCCCCATCCAGACTCTTGGCAGTTTCTGAGACAGTGGCCCCCGCCCCATGGAGAGAGGGGCTGCTGGCCCCTCTGGGATGACAGAAGACCAAGGTCAGAGCCATGGGACATGAGGAAGGCCTGGCCCTGGGAACAGGTGTTTTTGGTCATTCCTCCCTCCCTGTCAGGAAGTCTGGCCTAATGTCTACAGCGGCCACCGTTTTGGCCCACATCCTCCCTCAGGGGAGACGGAAACAGAAATGGCAGGTCCTGTACCCTCTGGGCTCCCCTGGGTTCTGGCAGGGATTCTGGGCTAAGCAGCATGAGGGGCACTGTGTCCCTCTGGACACAGGTGACGTAGTCCACATGACACAAGGGCAGGGCTCAGGCATGCCAGGTCTCAATGGGGGCCCCCACCCTGTGCTCCGGAAGCTGCTACCGGCCAGGCCACCCATCCATCCCAGGCTAGCAGCAGTGATTCCCAGGTCCAGGGAGGCTGTGACTGCTGCAGGGCCCAGCCAGCCCGCCCGGGACAGCCAGGCCCCAGGCTGAATGGGGCCTTGTGTGGCCAACAGAGCCACCTTTCTCCACCCCCGGCTCCCCTCCCCTCCTGGGGACACAGTGTGGCCTTTATCCCAGCCTGGCCCAAAGCTCTGAGTTGGGAGGGGGTTTCCCAGTAGGGAGGCTGGACTCTTGGCGACCAAGTTGTCCAGTCTGATCAAGGGGCTTTTCTGGCTAATGGGCCTTCCCATGGCTGTCGGGTCCTGGAGAAACCTCAGCCGTGGCCTGATGGCCTTGTGGCGGTCCTGATGCTTGAAGGGGAGCCCAAGGCCAGCAAAGCACCAGCCCCCAAGGGCCTCTAACCCTCCCTTCCATGTAGGATGAGGTGCTGGGGAAATTAGGAAGGCAGAGACCCCAACCCTCAAGGCTTCAGAAGGAGGCTCTGCCAGACTGGAACCCAGGGGCAGGTTCGAGACAGCTTCTCTAGCTGAGGACAGCCTGCCGGGGTGGAAAGGAAACACGGCAGCTTCTGACAACCTTAGAAATTCCCTCCCTGCCCAGCCCAGCCCCGCCAGTGCCCAGGGAAAGCAAATATTTGAGAAGTTCACACAGGCTGGAGAGGAACATGGGCGCAGTTCAGGGTGAAGGAGCCCGGTAGGTTGCCCCTGGAAATCCCGAGGAGCTGACCCTCCCCTTGGCACCCTCAGGAGTCTTCTGAAGGGTGGCAGCCTCACACCACCTCGGCACCCCAGCCCCGAAGCCTTGCTAAGACCTCCAGGGAGAGGAGACAATGCTGAGGGGACAGGGATCCAGAAACAGCCGTCCTGACCTCCAGGAAACCTTCTCAGCTCCTCAGCAGCCTTGGAGCACAAGGGACTGGGAGAAACTGGGGACAGACAAGTTCCTACCCCATTCAAGTCCTTAGGCTGGGGCCCGTCACCCCAGCCTCCAGCCGGTCAGGCTCACTGCATCCCAGACCGTCACACCCGCAGCTCTCTCAGTGCAGCGGGGACAAGACAGGACTTGGGGGAGGCCGGGCCCAGCTCCTCCTCAGCAGAGGGACCTGAGCACCTTGGTCTCTGAGGACTGAAGCAGCCAGTGTCCCCGGGGAGGGTCCTCAGTCTTCACCTGGGCCCCTGCCCTCACCTTGGCCGTGCTGTGGCTGTCGGGCTCTAAGACTCTGGGTCACTACCACTAGTGACAGTGACTGCCACTGCTCGTCAAGTGGCTGTGGTAGGCCGCGCACCCCGCGAAGCCCTTTTCATTGTGTGGTCGCGTCGGATCGGATATTTCACAGGGCAGTCCTGTGAAATAAATCCGACTGTCGCCCCCACTCTATCGTTCGGGAAGCTGAGACTCAGAAAGATGAACTGACTTGCTAAAGGCCACCAAATGGGACGGGCAAGATCCGATCCCACGTCTGACGAGTCACTCCACTGACTTCCAGGGGTACAGAGAGATGAACATCCGGGCAGCAAGGGTGGGAGGCGATGGGAACTGCAGGGACGGGAGAAACGCCCTTTCTGTCCCCAGTGCAGTGGGCTGTGCTGGAGGGGAGAGGTCACATGCTCACCACTGGAGGTGCTCAAGTGGACCGGACAAGACTGACGCAGAGGCCGCAGGACTCCCGGCCCTCAGAGACTCTGTCTCTGACCTGGTGGTGGTTTTAGTCCCGACACGGGCTGTCTGGGTGAGCGACCCATGCTGTGATCCCTGAGAGAGGGCTTTTTGGGTGACCCCGGGCTAGGGCCCCTCTCTGAGCCTCAGTTTCCTCACCTGTCAAATCAGGAGGGGAACCACACCTACATCACTGGGTCAGTGTGGAGACTCGAGGAGGCAGGGAAAAGGAAACGCACAGCACAGCGCCCAGTATACAGTAAGCGCTCAGTTAATGCTGGCTAAAAAACAGGGGATGCATGACCCCTGCCTCTCTGAGAGAAGCCTCTCCCACCCAGCGGGGCTGACATCCAGGACACACTCCCCACTCTTGAGAGGACAGGCCTAGTTTATGGCCCCACTTTCTGGATGGGTCAGTACTGAGTGGAGGCCACCTTCACTCGTGTGGAAGGTGTTTCACCCGCCCAGTCCTGCCATCTTGGGCAAGTCCCTGCCCCTCTCTGGGCTTTGGTGGGCGGCATGGCACCCAACAGGCATCAGAGTGGTTAAATGAGGCACAGAAGGCAGGGGAAGCTCCTGAGGGCCCCTCTCCAACCCTCAGCTGGTGCCCTCCTCCCGGCCCTCAGGCTCCAGGTGCAGCTTGAGGAGGCTTCACTCCCCGCTATGCTGCCACCCCCAGCCAGAGCCTGTGCTTACAAGGGGCTGTCCTGGGGCTCGTGGACATGCTGTGGACAGGCCTTGGGGGCAAGCTCAATCTCCTCAAGTCAGCCGCCTTCCTCTATGGAAGCCCTGCTGCTTCTGTGGCTCAGATCACTGAGGGAAATGGCCAGAAATTGTAACCCCGTCCCCTCCCGCCCCACGCAATCCAGGGGATGGACCTCCAGGTGGCCCAGTCCCCTGCTCTGTCCCTGGCCTGAACACATGCACGTGTCATAGGTGAGTATCAGTACTTGACATCACCCCAGGTGAAACCTTTCCCAGTTCGCCTCCACAGGTCAGAGAATCCTGCCTGCAATCTGCTATAGTCTGATCCCAAAGTCCCTTGCAAATTGCCTGGAAAGGGAGGGAGAGTCCTGCCCCTCTTCTCTGAGCAGAGAAGCTGCTGCTCTCTGCAGTGTTACGGGGAGGCTGCCAGCGGGAGGAGGGTGTGGGAAGGTCCCATTCTCTGCCAGCCCTGGGAGTAGCTGGGGGGAGGGTGGTCTGGGCTGCCTGGTCCCAGGAAGGGATCTGAGTGCCAGGCCTGTGACGTCCATAGCACAGGAGGGCCTGCCGAGGGCAGTGAGGCCAGAACTTCTGAGGGCTGGCAGAGGGGCTCACAGGTAGAGTTGCAAAGGATGGAGGTCTCAGGGGAGCACCCTATGGTGGGGGGTGGGGGAAGCCTATATGCTGCCAGCCCTGTAGTCCAAGGTGAGAATGGCCTCAGGACTCTTCTGAGGGCTGGGGCTGCTCCCCTGGCAGCACTGAGAGCCTCTGGTGGAAGGGCCCGCCTGGGCACCGTGGGGCTAGCTGCACCGGTGTGTGGTATGGCCTCCTGGGCCTGTGATGTCACCGTGGGATTCTATGTTGTGTACTTGGGAATGTGCGATAGGCTTCAAAGGTGGGGGCTCTCAGGTGGGGGGTCTGAGAAGTTCACGTGAAGGGCCCAGTGCTCTCCCCCCACCCACAATCCTGCCTCAGAGGAGAAGCGTACTAGCGTTGTTCCTCTACCTGCCCCCCCCCCCCCCCCCCCGCCCCCGCGGCCTCCCACCGCCATCCTGTCACTGGAGCTGGAACCCCTCTCTGCCTAGTCAGTCTGGGCCAGGCCTGCTAAACCCTGGCTTCTCTGGGCAAAGGATCTCTCTTGCTCCGCGGATCAACAGAGAAGGGTGAGGTCAGGGAGAGTCGGACAGTCTCCTTAATGACCTTGAGCCATTCCCAGGCCTCAGTTTCCCCACCTAGCGAGCTAATGGTGGGCCAAGAGTTGGTGGCTGGCTCCTGTCTGGTATTGGCCAATCAAAGGCTGGGGGGTGGGGACTGGTGCTGAAGGTCTGGGATGGTAGTAGGCTCCCCCTTGGGGTTGCTCCAGAAACCCGAACACTCTTCCTTTCTCCCCCCCAAGGTGAGGACAGAGGCCTAGGAATGCAGAGACAGTCAGCTTGGAGACCTTGGAGTCCTGCAGCTTCCTAGGGCCTGTTGCAGGAGATCTGGGGGGTGGGAGTGGGGATGTGGGGGTGGTGGTGGCAGTCACAGGGTCGAGCGCGGAGACCGAGGCCGGCGGAGAAGGAGTTAATGGTTCTCCGCTTTATTATTTTTCCCTGCTTTGGCGGTGACAGCATTGTCTGGGCTCCAGGGCCGTCCGGGCGGGTGTGGGGGCGGGGGGGGGCTGGGGAGGGTGCACAGTGGTGGTAGGGGGCGGAGGCCGGCGAGACCCCGGACCCATTAAATTTAAGGCCTTAGAGTCGACCCCGGAGCGAAAGCCCATTCATGATTTGGGGGTTGGGGGCGCAGAGAGCCCGCGTGTGCGCAGGCTCCGGTTGGGACCCCACGGGGGCGCTACGACCCGGGCGACCTCGGGTACAGACCGGGGGCGCCGCACGGGCACCCTGACACACAAACACCCACACCCCTTCAGACGGGCGCCCCAAGACCCAGGCGCACAGCTGACGCAGGCCGGACACGTTCAGACAAGGACACACACACATCGCGGCGCGATGCCCGAATGCCCGCCGTCACTCGTCCCCAGAGGGGACCCACATCCGCACCCGCGCGCCCGCGGGGCGGCCAGCTCCGCCGTACCCCGTTACCTTCATGTCGTTGACGATGGCCTGAAAGAGCCCGCCCAGGGCGCCGCACTCTTTCTCCGCCGTCTCCATGCTCGGGCCGGGCCGGGCGGCAGCGGCGACGGCGGGCGCGGGCAGGGGAGCAGGGCGCCGGCAGCCAAGGGAGCCGG
>NW_024412421.1:24739633-24863405 GCF_014898765.1 Herpailurus yagouaroundi | reverse complement strand
TGCCTGACGGGAGAGGAGCGGCGGTTGGGTGCCTGCTTCCCGGGAAGGGGCTCGGCACCACCTTCCAGCCCGTGGCCTCGGGCCGGGGTCTTCCCGCGCTTTTGGCGGACGGGCGGAGGGCTGGGCTCCTCCGGGTGCACCCCGCGGGCGCGATACACGACACACAGCGGGGGACGCACGGGCGTCAGTCCGCCCTGGGACGTTTCGTCCCGGGCACTGGCGAGTTCGGACGCTCCTCCAAAAGCTCTTTGGCCGCTCTTTCAGGCGGTGCCGAAGCCGCTCGCACGAGGGTCTCCAGGCTGAGCTTTTAGGGTAGTCGTTACCTGGTCGGGCAACCTGCTTACTCGGCAGTGGGGGCGGGTGTTGGACCAGCTGAGCAGGGGTGGGCTGTCGTCCCCAGTCCCCGACGCCCGGGTACACGTGCGTGGGGACGCACGCGTGTTCACGTGGACGACGGGTCCAGTACGGCCTGTCGTCCTGGAGACTCCAGGCAGGGAAACCCACCCTCGCCTCGCAGGGGGCCGGGGGCCCAGAGGGGAAAAGCTCGCAGAGCTCATTCTCCCAAACTCCAGGGACCACCCCTAGAGCCACCTGGGAGCTCATTAGGCCAATTAGACGCTTCCCAAAGCCTGGAGTCAGGTGCTCTGGCCTGATGGTGTGTATTGAAGCTTATTTAGCCAAATCAAGGGGGTGGGCACCTGGAAGGCCTCTTCCCTCCCTGCACTGGCCTGGCTGGGCCTTCCCTTCCATTTCCTGTGATGCGCAGCGTGCAGTGAGCGCCCTTTCATTCCGAAACTCAAGATTTGGTTTTGTTCAATGTGGACATGGGGCATCACTATGGGGGAATCTGGATGGAAGTCAGAGTAGGTGCCTGGGAAGGTAGGATTCAGGGTTCCAGGCCAGGCCAGTGCTTGGTGGTCTCCAGGAAGGGGTGCATCCTAGAGGTGAGAGCTGGGACCCAAGGACACACCCATCAGGGACTGTGCAGTGACCAGCCTTCCCAGGTGTGACCAGCCTTCCCAGGTGCAGCCAGCATTCCCTGGGGCCACCATGAGTCCAGCACTCCAGGGCAGGCAAGAAGGTCCTGGAGCATCTGCAGTATCAGGCAGGGAGCAGGTGCCCGTGGGAAGGAGCAAGCTGGTGCAGGTTGAAGGTTTTCTGTCACTTCTTTATTGGGGCAGGGGGTGTGTCATTCATATGGACTTCTGTGCTGGCCTCTAGTTGCAGACAGGTATGCATACTCCTAAGTACACACATCACTCAAGGCCAGGGCTCTGGTGGGCTGGAGAGGTCAAGCTCTTTTACAAGAGGATATTAGAAAGAGACCAGTTCCAGAGAATGGGTGGTGTCTGAGGCTTTGGCCCCACCCGGGTGGGAAGCCAGCTCTGTCTGAATGCCAGGGTGCAGCTGACAGCACTGGGGGCCCAGGGGGCTGGGCTATGAGAGGAGCTTGGATGGACAGCCTCTGTCCCCCCAACCCCGCGCTGGTGGCCAGGCCCAGCCCTGCCCTTGAGGCAGGTCTCCGAGCTCCTCAGGGAGCCCGAAGACCCCAAATGCTCCGTGGGGCCACTCCTTGGGCCCTTCTCCAGTCAGGCATCAGAGGACAACCCTCCGGTCCAGGTGGTCCCCACGCCCGCTCCGCTGGTGCCTCACTTCCAGGTGTTTCTTCTGGACCTTCTCAAAGTGCTGCAGCAACTCTGCATAGTCAATGCTGGGGGAATCCGCTTTCTGCGACTTGGGAGCTGCCTGCGGACTGTCTCTGGGAAGAAGGAGAAGGGCTCAGTATCAGTCTCAGCATACATGGCAGGGAGCTGGGGGCAGGCAGCGCTGGGCATAGGAGGGCGAGGGTCAGGGCAGGGTCACAGGCTGATGGAGCTCAACCTTGGCGAGTCTGTCTGCCTCAGGCCCAGTAACCCTTGCCCAACAGCCCCAAAGTAGGGGAGCCTCATGAGCATCCCCTCCCCCTCAGCTGCTGGGACCAGTCAACACTGCTGCTTGGATATGGCCTTCAGTCTGTGGGCTGACGACGGGGCCCAGAGCAGGCATCGCATCGGGAAGCATTTCCTGTTTACGACTGGCTCCCTTTGGGGTGAAAGCCAGGGCTAGCAGCCAGCCAGGAAGCCAGCTGGGGCCTGGAACAGGGTCCAGGGAGGAGGGGGAGGAGGCAGCCTGGCCCTTTCTCTGGGGGCAGGACTAGGCCTGCAGACAACAGGGATTGTCTACTGCTGAAGAGTCTCTACTGGGCCTTCAGCTTGGCAGGACATCTCTTATTCAGTGTTGGGGTCCAGAGGCCTGCAGTCATTCCCTGTCCCTGGAGAAGGAGAGCTGGTCTCACCACTGGGCGTGCTGACGGCTCCTACAACTCCTGCTGCGACCACCCTCCCCGGTTGCTCTGTACAGCTGCACAAGTTGTGCAGCGCACAGCCACAGTGTACCTGATGCTCCCTAGAGTTGTGCGGCGTAGTAGTCCTGTTCAGCTTGTTCCTGGGGACCAGGTCCCCTTGGGTCCCTTCCCATTATAACCATCCCTTCGGCAAAGTCTCATGAAAGAGTCTGTTCCTCTTTCATTTTAGCCTCACTGGCTTGGGAAACAGATGTGTGTGGGCTGGGGAAGTATTTGCTTCTAGCCCCTGAGACCTAGTGGCCCTGGTAAGGGGGTCTCATGAAGGCTGTGGGCCGTTCACGGGAATCCCAGGGCCCTGTGAGTTCACAGGCTCCAAGAAGCAGCTGGGCACAGGAGCTAGAGAAGCCTGGATACGACCACTTCGTAGCTATTTGGCCTTGGGCACGTGACTCAGTTTGCTCATCCATAGAAGGGGACTGCCACAGGGGCCACTCCACGGTGAGGGGGTGAGGGTGGTTCATATTCAACATATAAGAGCTTAGCCTGGTGCCTAGCCCCAGCCTAGGTACCTCATGGGCAGCCACTGTGGTTATGACCACTATGCCCCCCTGAGGTGAGGCTGGCGAGGGTTGAGCAGCTTGAGGCCTGGGGTGCATCAGTGGCTCAGTACATTTTGGGGGAAACACGATGGCGCTTCACCTAAAGGAAACCCTTACCAATGAACTTGGCCCCTGACAGACATCTCTGACCATTCACCTGGCTGCTGGGGCAGGACCAAGGGCAGTGGGGGCCCTCCCCATGGTCAGGATGCCATCTGGAAGCTTAGAGGTGGCCCCCTGCACCCCTACTCAGTGTTGTTCCCTTCCTGTTGAAGATGTGCCATCTGAAGACACCTTGGATGGTGCCTTGGCTGCTGCTTTCCTGGGCCTCAGGCAACATTAATTCAACAAACATCAAGAGAAGCGAGGTGGGGCCCACTCTAGGGGCAGCATTCTGGACTCTGGCTGCCGTATGCAACTTCCCTGGGAACAGGGCACTATCAGGTGTCACCGCCTGGGCTTCTGGGGAGGCCGAGGGACACCCTGCAGCTTACAGCTCTAGCCCCAGGCAGTGACCAGGTGCTGCCCCAGGCGAGTAGGTGAGATGCGGGAGAGATCTGCAGGCCCGGACACGTGAGGCCAGAGCGGACACTGGAGTATGCCGTTGGATGCTGGGCGTTCGCGTGTCTGTGTGCCATTCCCCTCAACACTAGTGACAAGCACAGGCGTCTGGTCCAGAGGCAGGACTGAGATTAGGGGTTTCCATGGAGATGCCGGCAGTGGGCAGCAAACCTGGGTGATGTGCACAGATGTGGCCAGGGAGGCGCGGGGATGGGGAGGAGTGGGCCATACCCTGCACTCTCTGGATGATCATGGTGGCAAGCGCTGCCCTCCGTGACTCAGCCTCTCTTCCTGGATCCCTCCTGGCCTGAGATCTTGCAAGTGGGGAGGAGCATGTCCCACGGGGGTAGGCCAGGGCTCCTCTCCCTGCCTGTCACAGTGGGCATGGCTGCTGCTCAGGCCCTTCGAGGTCTGTTTACAATGCTCCTCGGGCAATCAGTGACTGGGGACACCCCGCCAGCAGTGAAGATGAGATTCCAGAACCCAAAGCCAGCCCTGTCTCCTGCCACCCCACCCATGCACCTGTCACCAGGCTAATACTGGCAAGTGGCCTCAGATTTTCTTCAGAGGTCCCCTCCTGCCTCACTGAGATAATCTCTGGGGAGTGGCCTGGAAACCCGAGGGGGCCAGAGTCTCCGAGGCCTGCTGGTGCCTTGAGCACATGGAATGAGGGATGGGCAAGGGGTGCAGAACCCCCTCCCACAACCGACCCAGCTGCTTCCGGCTTGCAGGCCTGTCAGGCAACCCAAAGCTGTCTTCCAGCTGCCTGCCCCTCCCAGGGCTGTGACTGTCCTCTTCCTCCTCTCCAGGGTGTGAGCCGTCCCTCTGTGCCCAGCGTTGCAATCTGACCCCTCCCCCAGCTGTTCTGGAGGCCCCTTCCCTGCCCGACGTCTCCCTGCCTATATCTGTGACACAGCTCTTCCTAGGTTCTTGCAAAGAACCGCTGGGAACCCAGGGCCTTGAGGGCTGGGCAGAGCCTCAAGCATCCATTTGGTCCAAATGCTCATTTACGAATGAAGAAACCCAGAGCCAGGAGAGGGGCTTGTCTAAGTTCACAGGGCAAACCCTCAGCAGAGCTGGGACCAGATCCTAGTCCAGGCCTCTGAACTGTCCACTGGCCTGCAGAATCTCCTACCTAAGAGGCCTCAACCCCTTGGCCCAGGACTTCTCTGACTCTGGCCATGGGGGGCTCTGAGAGAAGCCATTTTCCCCAGCTTCCCTCTGCAAACTTGTATCCTGGCCTGGAGCATGCAGGGAGAGCTCCTACCACCCTGAGCTTTACTTCCCCACCCTAGACAAGGAGATGTCACGTGCAGGAGAATGGCCCTTAGCCTCACAGGGTCTGTGCCTGGCCCAGGGACCTCCTTCAGGAAGGCAGCCTGGCTGAGGGTGGGGGTGGAGACAAGAACCAAAGGTCACAGGGAAGCAGCTGTTCCTGTCTCCTTCTCCCCTACCCCTGCACCAAGAAAGGAGGAATCCTGAGTGCCTGCCAGAGTAACCCTAACACCCACTGGACATCGGAAATGCTGGTGCAGGGGCCAGGCCAGTGAAGCATGGTGTGGCTTCAGGACCTCTGTGTCCCAGGAGCTAGAAGTATTCTGGCCAAGGGATTCCAAGTGCAAAACCCACCTCCCTGCTCCCCTGGGGATTACTTGGGTGTCACTAAAAGCAGCTGGGACAGTGCCTAGCCATCATCCCAGAGCACTGCTGTCTGGAAAAAGGGGTGGAACAGGCCAAGAGCTGGGCCTTGGCTTGGGGGCCATACCTGCTCGGGGCTCAAGCCCCTCCAGCCAGCCTAGGGCGGCCAGCCTGTCAGGTGGCCCACACCCAGCCTCTGGAGAGGCCAAGCAGGGTGGGAGGGGTGGTGGGAGTCTAAACCCAGTGCTATGGAGGCACAGGGGCTGGGGTCAGAGGCCCTGCGTGTGAGACAGGCCATTTCAAGGCTGCCTGCATCAGTCCCAAGGGCCCAAGGCCGAGGCCCTTCGCAAGAGCGAGGTGCCAGGCCTGCCAAGTGGTTCTAACAGCCTGGGAGGGAATTCTAGACACACAGGGCATCTGATGCAAGCTGGGTGCGCTCCATTCAGCGTAAATCTTCTCAGTGGCTCTGCTTGTTTCCATGGCGACCTGACAAGTGAAATTTTCCATCTCGAATGCCAAATGCCTGTGGATGAGGCAAAGCCTCCAAGGGTTACCAAATATAGACACGGCCCAACAGGCTCTGGGGGCAGGGCCAGCAGCGGGTTCGGGGTAGGAGCCTGGCTGGACGCCCCCCACCCCGCAGGGCTGCAGCCCTCCTGCCCGGAGTCCGCCTTGCTGGCCTCGTGGTGGAGGTGTGCCCAGGTCCTGTTCTTCCCACGGGCAGGGTCAAGCAGCGTAGCCACGGTGCCTCCGTGTCCCAGTGAGGCTGGGGTCTCTCTGTGGCCCAGGTTGGAGCCTCTGCCGTAGATGGGGGCGGTGGTGGGGAGGACCGCCCGAGGCCCAGCTCTCACGCCTACTGCTGCAGGACTGGACACCGTCTCTGACCCAGGACATGAACTCCTCCTCCTGCAGTCTCCCTCCAGGGGCCTCCGTCTGGGTGATTCCGGTAGGCCCTTTCATTTTTTAGATTAACTCAACCCTGATGGCTGGGAGAAGATCCTGCTACTCTCTACCACCTCGCAAACACTCGCAGAAGCCCCCAGCCTGGTGCTTTAAGAGGCCTAAGTGTAAGTGGCCACGGGATGGCCAGTCTCCGCAGTGCCAGAGGAACGTGATGCCAAGGCAAGGGAGACCCCTCTCGTGCCGAGTCCCTCTGGTCTGGCCTCTCCCAGTGGCGGAGGCCTCTGCCTCCCGTGGAGGCGGAGGGCAGCGGTCCCCCAGCCCGGCACTCACTCAGTCTGCAGCAGCTCGGGGTTGGGCACGCACTGTAGCCGGTGGGAGAGCAGCTGGAAGGCACTGCTCTGCGGCAGCAGCATGAGCAGGCCATAGAGGGCCTTGATCAGGTACGGGTTGTTCTTCACGTCCAGCAGCTGCAGGCGCAGATCTGAGGCAGGGCAGAGGGTAGAGGTCAGGGGTCAGGCACTGCCCTGGGCCACACCTCGGCCTGCCCGGGAGAGGGCCAGCCAGGGAGCTGTGGCTCAGAGAGGGGCAGGGGCTCCTCTACAGCCAGACATGCCTGCTCCCTCCTCCAGCAGCACCTCAGCCGTCCCCCGGATCTCGCCGCTCTTTCTTCCTGCCCACCCGCATGGCCGTCTGTCCCGAGAGTCGCCTCAGCCTGGTGACCCCCAAGCTGCCGGTCCTCGTCCCTGAGCCGCTACACTGACTGCAGCCTGGTGATGAGGGGGCCTGGGGCCTGTAGTGTAACAGATTCCCTGTCTGCTCTGCACGTGCCAGCACAAGAGAGCTATAAATAGGGTGAGCGGGAGAGAAAGACCGGATTAGGACAGCTTTAAGGGAGGGCAGGGTAGAAAAACGCTCGTGTGTGGCGCTGAACACACACCAAACTCCGGAGTGTCTTGGTAGGTGCTTTTGGGAAGCCTCCTCAGACACCAGCCATGCCAGTACCCCACCAGATAGGAGAGGTGCCCCTGGTCCTGCCCAGCACCCATCCCATTTAAACGGGCCCACGCTTCCCTCCTCTGAGCCCCTCCGGGAGAATCACTGGCTCCTGCTTTCTTGTGTCTCTAAGGCCCAGTCCCAGGCATCCTTTGTGGAGAACGAGCCACAAACTTCAGGAGAGGCCATGTTACCCCGGCAGCAGCCGTGCAGGGGGCCTGGGCTGATGTTGGAGCCAGAGCAGTGAGGCCCTGCCCAACCCTCTCCCTACCCCAGGGAGCAGGAGCCACCAATGGAGACGTGAGTAGACATCCCTGGGCCTGTGGGGTCAAGGCAGTCACCCCTGGGGGAGCCAGGCAAAGCAGGGTTGGGATGGGTGCTGGGCAGGACCAGGGTGAAGCTGCCGTGGTCGCTCCAACAAAGCCCTGGGCCTGGCGAGAAGGTGCCTGTCGTCTCTCTGGGGTCAGGCTGGACCTGGCCTCAGGTGAGAGTGTGCCTGGCTGCCCCAGGAGGCCCTTGGGGAAGTGAGATGTTGGGCCAGGGAACCACTTGGGACAGGCTTTGCTAAACTCTGCTGGGAACAGGGTCTCCCTCCTGCTCTCGTGTCTCCTGGGCATCCACCACCATGGGGACTGGCTGAGTGGAGGAGCTCGGGCAGGTCACAGGTGCTGCCAGAGGGCAAGGGCTCAGCCAACTGGCTCAGCAGGAAGGAGGCCACCGGCAGGGCCACCTCCCTGCTCGCCTGCCTGACCTAAGTAAGCATGCAACTTTTATCCTGAGAGTCGCCTACTCTGGGGGGCAAGCACCGTGTGTGCGCCGAGGCACCAGGAGCCGTGCTCTCCCCAACCAGCTGCCACTTTTGCACATTCAGCCTGGATGTTACAATCAGGGAGCTCCTGCCCAGCCGCTCCGGCAAATACTCTGCTTTGTAGAGAGAGGAGGGCGTGGTGTGGGGAGGGGTGGCTGCAAACAGCTCTGGGCCAGCTCCCTCAGCAGCGGCCTGGCAGCACTACTCTGGTCGGCCGAACCACCCCCACGTAGGGACGTTATGGACCTTCAGGTGGGTTCGGCCATGCGCTGGTCACCTTGAGGCGCTTGTCCTGACACCATGTCTCAGTCCTATTGGACTGGACTCCCCAGCCCTGATTGTCATCCCCGGTCTTCCGTTCCTGACGTTCTAAGAAACACCCTGGGGTGTGTGCCCTCCCTGCCTCCCTCCCCAGAGGAAGCACAGCGGAGTCGGCTCCACCCCTGTCGCGCTCCAGAGGCCAGGCTCTTACATGTGAAGATGGGGCACTCGATCAGCTGCACCAGTTTATCCACCTCCGTGAGGAAATCCACCGTGACTTCCAGGTCCCCGCTGGGTGGGCGGGTCAAGGAAAGACTGGCTGGGGTGGCCCATCTCTACGAGGGGGCCTCTGCCGGGTGGGGCAACCGGAGAGCTGGGAACACATGCGCTTCCCACTGGGGCCCTGGCTTTGTAGGTAGAGCCTGTTTCTGCCTAAGCCCGAAGGTACACGGAGGACATCAGTCTCTCTGTCCCTATAAATGAGAAATGGCACAGCTGTCCCCCCCCTGCAGGGGCACTCCGGCTCTGCTCTGTGGCTCTCTCCTCTGCGCCCTCCCAGCTCTGAAAGGCTCTTATCTCAGCCCTGCAGCCTGTGTTGGGGGGAGGGGGAGGCTGAGCGGGAAAGGTCTTGGTTCCTGCCTGAGTGGACGCTTGTCAGCAGGGCCAAGGTCAGGGCTGTGGCAAGTGTGTGGCCTGTGGTTTCTGGGCCACGCCAGTGGCCGAGAAAAGCAAATCTAGGGTGTGGAAGGAGAGCAGGCACCCTGAGGGAGTGAGGCCAGGCCCCACCGACCCTTAATGGAGGCACCTTAGGGACCCTCTCTCCTTACCCCCAACTCATGGCCCGTCAGGAAAGGAGGCCAATTTTGCATCCTAAGTAGTTCTTCAATCCAGTAAGCTGCTTTACTGCACTGTTTTAAGAACTGTGACCAGTCTGCCCATGGATGCCTTTCACAGGCCCTGAGGCGTGGTGGGGGTCTTCTCTCTTGCTGAGGCCTCTCCCCCAGCTGGCTTCTCCCCTCTGGGTCACTGCCCAGCTGGGCTGTGGCTCTGTGGCCCAGGTCCCTGAGCTCCTCACCAGCAGTGATGCAGACGCTAGAGCTCAAGCCCGCAAACCTCGCTTAGGTCAGCCCCACCGCCCCCCGCCCCGGGGCCCTCTCACCTAGGTGGCTCCATCAGCACCAGGCTGGGCCCACTCAGCCTCGATGCCTGGCTTACAAGGTTTCTCCAGGGCCAGCTCCCCTCCACAAGACCTAGATGACCCCATCCGCTGCCAACAGTGCTCTCCCCCGCGCACCCCTGGCCACGCCCTTGGAGGTCCCCATGTCACAAGGACTGGAGGCAGAGCACAGGGACGGGGTAGGAGTGTGGCAGAAAGGGAGCACTTGGCCCCCGCCTGTCCCTCAGTGACTGGACGGGAAGGACAGTGAGAACGAAGGATACAACTTCTGGATGAGGTCATAGGCGTGCCGGTAGTTCTGGGTGAGGAAGCACAGGGACACCGTGGTGACTGGGTTGTGGCACCAGGAGCGGTACAGGCAGCAGAACAGGTTCTGGCTCTCCTGAGGGGGAAGAGGTGTGAGCGGCTGGCAGAGCCCCTACTCTTCCCACCCGGGGTCCTCACGGGGCCTGAGATCCAGGGGCCCTCGCCCAACGCCGGGGAGACAGCTCAGCACCCAGGGCTGCATTTGGCAGCCCAGCTGGGAACGAGTTGTCACAAAGGAAATGCTGACAGCTCTTCCTCAGACCCTGTCATTACTCCCAGTCCCACAGAGCCACGTGGTGGTGGCTGTGAGGGCCTGGTCAGGCGTGAGCCCGTCCTCTGTGCTGGCATTTGTGCCCTCGGCAAAGAACGGTAATTGTCCTCCTAGAACTCTGTGGTCCTGGAGCCTGTGGGGCTTGGAGGGCTGTGGGGAGGGCTTGGGTGTGGGCAGGGAGGAAGCTTCCTCAGGGCCTGGGCTCTCCCTGGCAGCATCCCGTCTCATTTTCAGATGCCATCTCCTCCCTCGTCTGCAGCCCACCTGGCACTCAGGAAGCGGCCCAGAGGCTGAGCCCACACCCCGAAGGGAGCCCCTGCCCTGAGGAAAATTCTTAAGTCCTCTGCGAATGTCTGGAAAGAACCACAGGAAGAAGGCAGAGGTGTGGCCTGGATCATTCCGAGCTGCCTGGCCCCAGATGCCCCGATGCAGGCTTGGAGGTCCTTGAGACACCCGGAGAGGGAGCAGAGGCAGCGTCTGAACTGGGAAGGAGGGTGTGGGGTGGAGACCACAGCCCACATCGGGGAACGAAAGCCCTGGAGCCACCGGCACATCCAGGACAGTTCAGCCTCCTGCCCTTGGGCCGAGCGAGACCCTTGACCCGAGCGAGACCCTTGACCCGTGTCCCCCAGAGCAGGATGACAGGATGGTGAGCTCCTCCGGGCTCTCTCTGATCAGCCCTGGTGGTTCCTTATCCGGATCCTGAGCCGGGCAGTGCTGTGACACCTTGACTTAGGACAGGATGCCTTGTGAGACAGACATGTCTAACTGTTGGAGAGAGGGGACAGGGCCAGGGAAGAGGGCATGGAGGCTAATAACCCCTGATGTCTGGCAACGCTGTCATCCAGAAACCTGACTCAGACAGCGTGGCATGAACTGCTGGGTCCCGTAACATGGTCCCAGAATCCAATCCACTCATTCTGCGAAGGGGCAGTGACCCCCTCAGACAGTGGGGTGGGGTATGAATGAGTGGAAAACACACTGTCTTTGGTGGATCCGGAGGGCACATGGACCCTAGAGTCTAGAGCCTTCCGTGGGCAAAGGTCTCCACAGTGGGTGGCTAAGGAAACCACTTGGGACTTACTGCCACGGTTGCCACTTCCACGTAGCTAACCCAGGGCAATCTGTAGTTTACACCTGACCCGGAGATCTGAGTTCATCCTGTCTCCTCTCTGTGAGCCTCCTGGGGCCTTGGGGTGGGGTAGCACGGCCGTGTGCCCGAGTGCACACGGGATTAAACCCAGGGCCCGAGCCCATGGACACGGAGTACCAGGGTCTTCAGGTCCTTGAGCTGGTTTCTCAGCTGGAAGAGCTCTGTGGAGGTGAGCAGGATGGTGTTGAGGGTGTGGACCATGGTCGAGGCGAACTTGAGGTCCTCCTCTCGGAGCAGGATGTCCGCCATCGAGTGAAAGATGTTCTCTGCGTTCAGCAGGAGGCAGAGCTGCCTGGAAAATAGGCAGAGTAGAGGTTACGGAAACCTCCGGGCTTAACCTAGGAATCCCCTCTGGCGGCATCCTGAGGGAACCTGCTCTCTCCTGGGTTTGGCCTGCAACCTCAGCTCTGAGGCCTGTGGGGGTCACTGGGGCCTGGCTCCGTGCCTCCCAACACCACTCACCCTGGCTCAGCAACTCCAGAGCCCCCACAGGCTGGATTTACCTCCCTTCCCTGCCCCAGGCCCCAAAATGGAATTCTGAGAGAAACAGTGGGCCTCTGCCTACCGATATCACCACAGAAGCGCCAACTTACCTTTCCGATCTCCTGCATACCAGAGCGATGCCCCCCGCATGCCAAGCTACTCCCTACCCTTTCCCACCTTTACTTTTTGGATAGAGATTATCTTCATGTGACAAAGAACACACGTACTGGTCATTCGTGTCCTCTGCCCTCCCGTTGGCGTCAGGAACCTGTTTGTTTTGTTCGCAGCTGCACCCCCACCTGGAGTACACGGTGCCTGCCGGCAGCAGGGGCTCAGGGGGTGCTTGTGGGATGAACGAACCCTATGACAACCCCGAGCTTTCTCTTTGCTGCCTGGATAATGAAACGCTGGTACAGGGAGACAAAGTGACTTGACCACGGGGCCAAGCTAGGGACTTGCTAGGGCCTTTTTTCCTTCCTGCCACCTCTTCTCCAGTAATAGTCTTGCAGGGAATAAGACTTGGGCTTCGTGCAAAAGAGTCTCCATTTTATTAAAAGGAAAACAGGAAATCCAGAGAATGGAGAAAAGGAGATTTTTCCAGGGTCCCTGGGCCAGATGACGTCAACAGTGACAGGCAAGTCTCAAGGACAGACTCGGAGGAAGCCTGGTGACTGCCCTGGTGTGCCATGGTGCCCATGGAGGGCTGGCCTTGAGGGTACGAGTGGGCCTTCCTGTCGGGAGTCCAGGGATCCCAAGGCTCCTGAAAATCCAGAAGGGCAAACCAGGGAGCCGGCAGGTGGGGCTTGGAGGGGAGGGGTGTGGCCACTGAGCTCCTGACTGTACCAGCACGGTACCCCCTCCCATTTGGGGTTCAGTCTGTCCGCCTGCCTCCTGGTCTCTGCTTCTGGAAGTATACAGATTAGGACTCCAGCCTGTGGGGACAAAGGTCTGAGGCCTAAAGGTCTCGTGTGCTAAACGTGAATCACATTTGGAGTCAACATGCCTGAAACATGTCTATCCCAGGTCACTGAACTCACACTAAACTCTGCATTTATCAGGGTCTGGTTTCCTGCCTCCCTCTGAATACCAGCCATGCCTTGGGGCCAGACAGCAGAAGATTCTTCCCCACCCCCGGCTCCAGAAAAATCCCAGAGCATTTGGTAATGGAGAGGCCAAACCACGAAGTGCAAACAGTGGGCAGGCCGTCTCCAGCCCAGGCCCAGCTAGAAACGGCAGCCTTGGGCAAGAACCCACCAGAGAAGTGGAAACAAGGCTGTTGGGGGGTGGGGCTGGAGGGTGGTGTGGGAAGGGCTCTGTCATCACCTGGGTGGCTCCTGACCAGCTGGGTGACCCCAGTGTCTCTGGGCCACAATTTCTTTACCTCCTAATTGGGGGTAATACCTGCTTGTACAGTGGTGGCTACTCAGAGGAGAGCTGCCGAGACCAGGGATGGCTCATGTGGGGGTACATGGTATACGGTGACTGGACCCTAGCTGGGGTGACAGCCAGCTCACAGGAGGAAGCCTGGCCTTTCTGTAGAGCACAGACAGCACTTTCCATCCCCTCCTGAGCCTCCCACCCCCGGATAAGCCCCGTCTCCAGGGCTGTGGGATAGAAATGTTCCAGGAGGGCAGGCCAGGGAGGAAGGGGAGCATTCTGACAAATGGTCACAAATGCCCGTCGGCTGCAGCTGCTGCCGTCTCCATGACAGAGGCCAACAGCTGAGGCTCTGCCAGGCAGCGCTCTCCAGGGACTGCGGGGCACAGGGACCTGTAGCAGCCAGAGGGCAGGGGTGGCACTCTCATAAGAGGACAGCCGGGGAGGTGCAGGAGGGCAAGCAAAGGGGGTGGTGGTAAGGACAGGTGGGCGCCCTGGCCTCCTGGTGTCCCTCAGAAGCCAGGGACACTATGCACTACAGAAGGTGAGGGATGATGGAGTTTTCTGGAAATGCTCTTCTCCTGCCACCCGTGACAGCACACTCTCCTGGCTTTCCCCTTCTTCAGCAACTGCTGCTCCTCTAGGGTTGTGCCGGTTCTGTGCACGCGCACTGTGTCTCTCTCTCGTCTGCATCTCTTGGTGGCTGAGCCAGCTCCTCTATTTTCAAGGCTGTCTCTAGATGAGCAGCTGTCCAACGGGCATTTTAAACTTGGCAGGGTCACAGCACAACTCTTTGGGTCCCCCCAGGCCTGCGCCCCAGCCTTCCCCATCTCAGGAAGCGGTGTCACTGCTGCGGCCACCTAGCTGCTCCTCCCAAACCAAGGAAGGAGTCGTCCTCAATCCCCTGGCCTCTCTGCCCAGTGCGCCTGCCAGACCGGGTATCTCTTCTGGTCAATTCCAAGCCGGCTCCTCACGGGTCTCCCTGCTGCTTCTCTCACCCCTACAGTCCACCCTCCCAGTGGACTGCCCACTGGGGCAAGCCTTAAAAAGTGCTAAACAGAGCACGCCCCTCCCCAGTGACTTCCCACTGGATCTAAACAAACACGGCATGGCTCCTTGCCATGCCTCCAGGATCTCACATCTTCTGGTCACTTCTCTTCAACTTCAGCTCTTAATACTCCTCCTTCACTCCTGGCATGCTGGCCCCTTGTGCTTTCCTTCTGCTCCTGACCTCCGCCCTGGCCTGGAAAAGCTCTGCCGAGGGACCAGCGCGTGGCCAGCCCCCTCTGGTTGTTGAGCTGTCAGCTCTAACTCCGGGCCGGGGGAGGCCTCTGTCCAGGGCTCATCTCCCACCAGCCCTTTCTAAGGAAAGTCCTGTGTCTTTTCTGAGCATTTCTCACTACCTGGATCATCTGACAGACTGTTTACAGGGTCCTAGCTGTCTCTCACTCTAGAACGTGAGCTACAAAGGGCAAGGCCCTGCTGTGACCTCATGACAAGGGCATGGCACTGAGTAGCTGCTCAATAACCACTGCTGAACGTTAGGGTATGGATGTGTCAAGGCCCGGCAATACTCTGGTGCACCACTCCAGCTCGCTCCCTCTGCTCATCCTGGGCAGGCCCCTGCATACTGTGCACAGGCCTGTCTGCAGAGAGCAGCCTCCCAGATGCTACATTTCCCCCCTTATCACCCAGGGCCTGGCTGCCCCGCCCAGGGAATGTGGGAGGCTAGTTCAGCGGAGACCCCTGAACCCGTGCTGTCAGGACACGGCAACAATACGTAGCACCAAGGAACCTCCCCCAAGCTTCACTCATGAAATCACCACAAGAGGCGAAGGGAGGGAAGCTGGGAAGACGTACCCCAGAGAGGTGCAGCGGTGGGGGGCACACACCCCATCCAGCCTCAAGCCTCTGGATGTTTGCTTCAGCGGGGTTGTCTCCTCTGCCCCAGGAAGGGCTGTTCTGCCCCCTACCACTGTGGCTGGGGCAGGAGAGAGGGAGGTATGCAAAGGCAGGGGCTGTCTTGTCTTATCCAGCCTTTGCCATCCCATCCCAAGGTCACCCCAAATCGGGGAGAAGAAAAACAATTCCAAGACTGCTGGGACACGATGCCTCCAGAAGGCAGGAACAAAGAAATATTAGCTAGCTCACTGGAAGCTCTTAACCGCACGCCAGGCACCGTGCTGAGGGTGTTACAGGAGCCCCAGTGGGACGGGCAAGGGGTGATGTGAAAGAACAGCAGCTCCAGTCGCCGCAGGCTCAATGGGTCCTGGGCATCTTTGGGGGAGGGGAAGGTGAATCTGGGGAGGTCAGCTGGGCCATACCCTGGAGAGTTCTGAATAGCTGAACAGGAAGAGGATGCTGATTCCTCTTCCTAAGTAAGAAGGTTGGGTGGGCACCCACTTTTCACTTCAACCTCGACCCCATGACATGGCCTGCAAAGGTGGCCTCCGATTCCAGAGGCCCAGCCCTAGGGTCCTCGTGTGTCATCTCGAGGAGTCCTCACACACCGGGCAGGGGGGTACACCCGTCACTCCACACGGAGAGCACCACGCTGCCAGGCACACAGCTGATCAGGGGACAAGGAGCGGAGGATCCGGACCCAGAAAAGTCCACTTCCAGAACCTGAGCTCCTGTTCCTCTTCTGCCTCCTTGGTGCCCGTCCACGCCCCGTGGTGGCCTGGCAGATGGTCGCCTCGCAGGGCTGCTGAACCATCGCCTCTCTGTTGAGTCCCAGCCCTGCCTGAGCTGCCTGCCTGGCTCTCCAGCACAGCATCAATAATGGAACACAGCTTGCAAACATTAAACATTTGCCTGTACTTTTAATACTCACATTAAAGTGCTATTCATCATGAGACAATGGCTTGCAGAATGCTTGGGGACAAGGTAGAGAGGTGAGGCAGGAGGAATCTACTTGGGACCGGGAAGGCGCAGCCTGGAGGCCCACCTCAGGACAGGGGCCCACGTGTTTGCCTGGAGGTGGCTGCGGGTACGTAGCCAGAGCCCCGCACATGGACTCTGCCTCCCCCTCCTCCAGCCTCCTGCTGCCTGCCTGGGCAGCTGTTCCCCTACTTCTGGGTTCGTGTCGGGGAGGGAACAGTTCTCTTGGTCCCTCTGTTATACACCAGGAGCTCTCAGGGGAGCAGCTTGCTTCCGGCCTGATCCAAGACAGGGACCCTCACTTTCCCTTCCCTAGTGGATTGAAAGGACGCTGCCTTGCCCAGAGAGGTGCCTTCTTTGGGGGTGACTTCAAAAGGCCAAGGCCTACGGCAGGGCCAGGGGCGGGCACTCTGGTGCAGGGCTGGCCTGGAAATGGCTGCACAACACTTGCCAGACCGGTGTGAGCTTTGTGTTGCCGTCAACCACTAACATTGGCCAAGTGTCCACGTGCACCAGACTCTGGCCCTGAATGGACACCGGCCACAGTGGCAGATGCTCTCCCCAGCCCCCTCTCTGACACCCACGCACGGCCCCTGCTTGAGGGGATGTGTGGGCCAGAGCAGGTATGAGGAGGGAGGTATCAGGTGGCTCCAGAACAGCCAGAAGTCCCGCCCGTGAGGCAACAGCTGCTGCCCACCTCATGGGAGAAAGGCACAGGCAGAGGCCAGCCCCCACCAAGCCAATAGGGAGTCTGGTGCTCGTCCTTCAGCTTGTCCTGGGAGCGGGAAAGGGGCCACATGCTGCTTTTCCTCTAGGGACTTACTCAGGCCACCAACTCGGGCAAGGCCAAGACTTGATTTGGAGGATAAGACCTGCCCAGTGGCTTTGAGCTCCACCCTGCCCCCATCGGGGCCAAGTGCAAAGCAGGAAAGAAGAGGGGAACACTGCTGTCTGAGGGTGCAAGGTGGGGGCTGCTGCTGCCTCCAGATGCCTCTCTCCAAGTGGCCGGTCCCACTGTCACACGGTTCATTCAGTGGGGCTGGGCAGGGCACGGGGCACAGGGTTCAGCGCTGAGGAGGCCTGTTTGGGTAGTGGGAGAGGGGAAAGGGGGGGTGAGCAGTTCCCTTGAGGACAGATACCCCAGGGCCTGGGGAGGCGCATGGCGGGGCCAAAGGAGGGAGGTAGCTGGAGAGTGGGCTCTTCCCAGGGCCAGGCCCATGTGTGGGAGCAGGGGCCCGTAGCAGGGTGGGGGTCCTGGAGGGCAGAGTCCCCAGCCTGGGTACCCTTCCTGGGGAGGAAGCACTCTGGCTCCCTGCCATGCTGTGCTCTGGGGAATCTGAACTCTGCCGTGTAGATTCGGGGAAGATGTAACACTTCTTCCCATGACCCCGCTTCCTTGCGCCCTCTGAAAACAAGACCAGCAAGACTGTCACGGCCAGAAGCTGTCGCCCCTTTCACTGTCAGCCGATCAGTCCCGGCCCATTTGCAAGACGCGCACGCTGGCTCCCTCCTGGGGCTCTCCTCCTGCTCCGGTCCCCAAGTAAGGGCACGCTGATGCCCCCCACACCCCCGCCCCCAATCGTTCTGACACGGAGCCCAGAGCTGAGGGCCGGCCAGGGAGGCGAGTGAGCTCATCTGCACTCATGGGGTGGTGGGGGCTGCTGCCCTCCTCTCCCCTCCCCTCCCCTCTCCTTCCACAAGCCTGGCTTTTTAAAGAGAGACAAAAGGCAAAGGCAGACGATGTGTCTGACCCACGGAGGGGATGCCTGGGGTGAGCGCTCAGCCCAGAGGGCCCAGGAGCGCCCCCCTTGCCTGGTGACCCCACCGTGTTGGCTGTCATGCTGCTGGTGGGCACAGCCTGCCTCGATGGCGACTCGGCCCAAGGCTACCGGACAGGGTGAGGGCACCAGACAGAGTCAAAAGAAGTTTAAGGGGAGATGGGGGCCTTTCCCATTTTTGACTGTCCCAAACGAATGAGAAGGCTGCCAGTACAGGGACACAGAACAGCTGGCCTGGTAGGGAGAGTCTGGACAACAGCACACTTGAGTGGAAAGAGACGCCCATGTCGAGAGACGAGCTGGAGAACCTACCTCCTGCCCCCGACCTCCCCCAGTTGCTACTCATGCGCCATTCCTGCGTTAGCCCTCCTGCCTGCCTCTCGGTGCCAACTGCCCCGCGATGAACACAGAACTCAGAATTAGTCTCGAGAGGGTGGGTCCCAGCTCTTTAATGCCCCCCCGCCCCGTCTCCTGTGCGATCAAGGGGATGAACTCTTCAGACCCCGAAGAACCATTAGTGCCACAGGGGAAGCGGGCGATGTGGTCAATTCCACGGGCACCTCCTGCTGGGCCAGGCCCAGTAAGTGGCTTCCCTGATACAGACAGGAAGGTCTGCTTGTGGCTCCTACAACGGCCCACTGGACGCCACCCCGCCTCACCTCCACTTCTGTGCTATGGCATCAGGGGGCCACCTGGGGCCCCCGGGTCTGGCCCGAACAGGTCTGGGCCTCGAGCCGCACCAGGCCAGGTGGGCCCTGGCCTGCGGCTTGGCTCTCTGGGGAGGGGATGGTCAGCTGTGGGGTCGCGCTCTGCTGGGGCCTGGAAGGTGACTGGGCAGGCAGGCCTTGTCCTAGCTCCTTTGCTGAGGCTGAAACTGGACACTGCCTCTGAGGAGAGCTCACGGTGGGGTGCGTCCCACGGCCCTCTGCCGGGTGGCCTCAGGGCCGGGCCCACCGGGGTGAGGAACAAGTTCAGATGCCTCTTGTGCAGGTGTCCTTGGCAGCAGGGCGGAGCCATTTCTGCTCAGTTTTCCCCTCTCCCTCCAGCTGGGCCTCCTTCATCTGCATCCCAAGTGCCTGTGTCCTGACCAGGCCAACACTGTGCATGGGGGGACAGGCCCTCACTTCTCTACTCTGGCTGCTAGCTGGGGTCCGCATCCCCTCAGTGGTCTAAGGCCAAGGGGACATGGGCTTTCCTGGGAGATGCCTAGAGTCTCACAGCTGTAGCTCTGAAGTGGAGAGCATCATGTCAAGCACAGAAAAACACAGGGGCTCGGAGCCATCACCACCATTCCCACTGGAAAGGCCCCTCCCGCCCTGTCCCCGTCCCTGCCCGACAGCTGGGATCCTTTAGGAACTTAAAGGGAAAGCAGCTTTCAGGTCAGGGCAACTTAGAGTGGGGAGGTAGCGGTGGCCTCCCCTCTGAAGTTCAGAAAGCTCCAGAGCGTCACTGCCCCCACCTCTCCCCGCCCCACACTCCTCTTCCCTTCCAGCTCCCTGCTTCCCAAGTATGAAAATTGTAAATCTGTTTTATTTATTTCAATCAATCCTCAACAGTGTGCCCCTCAGGGCAGAGGCAGCCATGGTAACCCTGCCAACTCATGCCTTAAAAATTCATCGTGTTTAGTGCAGTCAATGTGTCTGATACGTTTAAAAGTTTCTTTGGGGGGGTGGTGGTGGGGATGGGAGGAGGCACAAGGACTTGTTTTTCTGGGTCTTGCTGGGAGCCGGTGGAAAGGCATGGAGGGAGGGGCACAGCACGATGGGGAAGAGGAAGAAAAGGGTCTTTTCTCTACTCAGTTCTCTGTTCCTCTATTAAAGAGCAGTGTGGCCAGGCTCCTGGGGGCCACAGACACCTGGCTGGGCTCATCCGGAGACCCCCCAGGGAAGGCTCATCTGGATGGGAGTGGCTAAGAAAACCACGGCCTCCTGGAAGCCACCTTGTTCTGAGCCAACCCCTCTCCAGGTTTGGGGTTGTCTCTAGGGACCAAGATGACAGTGGGGCAGAACCAGGAGAGGTGACTCCTGCCTCCTACACTGCCTGGGTGGTCAGGTGGCCCTTGCTGCCATGTGAGGGGCTCCACCTATTCTTCAGGACAGAAGCCATCTCCTACACATGGCCCAGCTGACAGACTGGGCCCCATTTTCCTTGTGCTCTTATCAATCTGGCCAAGCCCATCTCCCACTGTTCATCCATACAGAACTCTCTAGACCCCTTCAGGCCTTTGTTTGAGCTGTCCCCATCCAGGACCCCTGAGAGGGCCTTTACCCCTCTCCTGCCTCACCCTTGCTAATTCTCCACAATCTCTTTCCTCACTTGAATGTCTCCTCCTTAACCTACGCTTCCCAAGGCACAATGTGCCTGAAAGCGTACGAAGACTGGCCCAGGGCTGGGCCCCTGTGGGCAACAGGGATGGACACTTCTGGAATAGAAGATTAATTGTCAGGAGGAGAGAGGTGGCTTGGATTACTTCGGCTGTGGAATCTGGTTTGCATGCGGAGCTGCATGCTCAGGCCCAGGGAGCCGGCTGGGCTTTGAGCCCTGCATCGGGGGTTCTGTGAAGAGTCTGGTTCTAGCTGAAGCACTTTGAGAAGGGGCCTCTGAGGTCAGATGAGCAGGTGTCTGACTTACAGACAAGGTCTGGGTTTGTGTCCCAGAAAAGAGGCTTCATCTTCTATCCCACATGGAGATACCCCAGAATATGGCTGGAAGCAGGTCAGATGGCAGGGGTGGGATCCTGTGCTGGAGGTTCTTGGGACACCACAACACAAGCAGGGAAGACCCTGGGGGCCTGGCTGAGTTGTGCTGGTGCTTTTGGGAGGTGGGGGAGGTGGCATGAGCTGGAGGCCGCCCCTCCAGGCCTCCAACCCTTGGTGGGGGAAGCTCACAGTTCAGGAGCATTTCGATTTTGAACCCTGAGCAAGTGGAAAAATGAAAACAAAGGGAAGGGTCACTAAAGGGAATCCTGTTGTCTCCACAACAGTCAATTCCAAGAAACACTGACACACACCCAGCCCTCGAGAATGGCCGGCTCCCACCTTCTCCTGTCACAGAGGTTCCTGCCCAGTAACAGCCACACACAGCACACGCCTGTGAACGCTTTCTCTACACGGGGCATGCCATGTACCCTGAATCCCATTAACGTGGGCCGGGTGTTATTTCAGCAGAGAATGAAAACGGAGCACGGATTAGAGCCCTGCCAAGGCCCCGTGTGGTGGCCCAGCCCCATGCGCTTAGCTGCTGCCTGGCCACACACCCAGCCCGTAGGTCTCAGGGCCCGGCTGCCACAGGTGGTGAGGCACAGGTTTTCTGGACGACAGATGGTTTGGGGGGCACCTTGGCTACAGATATCACTGGGCCCTCTGATGCCCGGGGCCTGGATTTCTCCAGAACCTTCCTGTGGCTTTGGGGAAGTTTATCTGCCAACCAGCTGCTTCTACCAGACCCTCAACCTGGGGCTACCTCTGTGGATGGCAGGCAATGACCACACCGGCCACATCTGGCCAGGACAGTGTTGACCTGTGCCCACACTTAGTTCTGACCTGCTGGGGTGATGGCTTTTCTCCTACGGGTGGGTGGGAGGCAGAGTCAGGAACTGCACTCACAGCTCTGCCACCAGAACCCAGGCTCAGATCTGGTTGGCAGGGGTGGGGGTGACTCCATCAGCAGCTTCCCAGAAACCTCTGCTAGAAGCCGTGGCTCCTGAGTGTGGGTCCCAGGCCGGCTGTTGCCTGAGGTCTGAGGGGGAGGGGGAATGTCACTACAACGAGTGCTGGTGCTCTGACCACAGGCCTATGCTGCCAGGGAAACAGCATCTCTGAGCCCCACATGCCTGGGAGCCCTTGGGTTGGCCGTGACAGAACCACGGAGGGAGACTTTCTCACCCTTTGAAGCCCTCTGAGCTCCTACCCTTCCCAAGCAGGATTTCCTCCCAAGGACATGCTCAGCCTCCCTGCCTGTGAAGTGGCCTCACGCTGCCCTAAGGCCAACACGCAGAGAGCCTGGCAAACGGGCTTCAGGCCCCTGCCAACTTCCAGCCAGGTGCACGGAGGTCCTCAGGGATCACGTGCTCATGCGACAGAGGAACCAAGTGAAGCCAAGCACTGGTCCAAGGCCACGCTTCCAGGCCCGTAGTGGAGCAGAGTCCCTGACCTGGAGTTCATGTTCTCTTCTGCCAAACATTCCCATGCCGTGTGTCACCTACAGGACACAGGCCTCCCCTCCCTGGCCCAGCCCTTCTTTCCGCCTGACGGAGAGCTCTAATTCCTCGTGACTCCAATGTCCGGCGCAAAGACATCCCTTTACCTGATAGCTTGGGACACATTCACCAGGTAGAATAGACAAGCAGAGACACAGAGAGTCTTAGGACAGGTGAGGGAAAGGTCCCCCACATCTCCGCCATTTCCCTCTTCAAACCACTGGTGTGACCTTCTGAGGAATAAGGCAAGCAAGTAATGGAAGCGCCAGGAGCCAGAGGAGCCCGGGCAGGACTGTCCCATCATACTTGGGAATGGCTTGGGGACTCCCCTTGTTCCAAACATTACCTGTTAGCAAGTTGCTCCATCCACATTTTCCATTACTTCATCCCACTATTCCCAAACTAGTCCTCTGTTCCAGGCCAACAGATCACTCCCCACTGCTACTTGTATGACCGCAAACATTTACAGATGGCGGGGTCTCCCTTCCACCTTGCCCGGCACTGAGCCCACACATCGAGGCCTCCCTACAACTCTGCCCTTCTAACCTTAAAGCCCTGCAACCGACTCGAGCCCAGCAGCCGGCTGTTCACGTGGTCACTGCACTGAGGCCAGAACGCCTCCCTCCCCAAATTCCTCATCCAAATGGGCTGGCTGTCCTTGTGGTTGTGGGTCCCGGGTAATCACAGTGACCCACCTCCAGCTCACGTTCCTGTGGTAACTTTAAGGGCTGAATGGCTCCAACCAGGGGCTGCCATCTTGCTTTCTGGCGGCAGCCTCACTTCTCTGCCCTGGGGCTCCACACTTCTCAGGGGGAAGCCACGACCCCATGGCCCATCAGTGTCCTCGCCCACCCACAAGGTCATATAGTTACCGGTCAGAACTGGAAAGGCCCTCCAAGCAAGGAACAGCATCCTACCAAGAGACCCATCAACCTGGCTATATATTGGGAGTCACCTGAAGACCATATGGGATACTAAGACCACGCTCAGGCCCACCCCAGGGAGTAGAGATCTGTATTCTTAACAGGCTTCACAGTCGGAACTGAGAACCCCGGCCCCCAAACGGCTTCCCCAGAGCCACTGCCACAAGCTCGGTGGTGCCACTGGCCGGGAGAAATGCGGAGATTTTACTAGCAGCCCCAAAGGATGCGCAGCCTTGGAACTTTGGGTGTAAGGCCCCGGCTGCTGTCCTTCTCATGACATACCCTCACCTCCCCAGAGCCCGGTCCTGGCCTTCTGAAGTTTCTGCCTGGCCTTCTGCTGTTTCCCTGCTGGTCTCCACCTGAGGGGCCCCGCTAGCTGTGCGCAGCCCCAACGTGCTCTGTCCAACGGAAGGAAAAGGAGGGCAACTGTCAGGCCAAACCTGCGCTGCCACCCTCGCCTCAGGCTGCAGTCCCTTGGCAGTCACGCGCTGGTGTGTCCCTCCAGCCTCGGATGCCCCAGGGGAGGAAACTCAGCTCACCAGCCGCTGCACTGGGCATATGCCAAACGTGCCTTTCTGGCCTTCAAATCTTTAGTCTTGGGGATTTTATGAAATATTATAAAGTGAGATTGCTCTCTGTAGCTCTTTACAAGTACTCACTTAAAGGGCACGGAGATAAACGTCAGAAACAGAACGGGAAGTGAAACACTAATACCCACTGCTGGTAACAAAGAGCAAATATCACAGCAGCCTGACTGCTGGGTCTCTTGGAAAATGGTAAAAAGATCAGAGTGAAAGGGCTGGGAGGAAGGAAGGGCCACAGCAGAAGTGACCGGATAAAGGCGGCAAGGACGGACTCCTTCAGTTCTTTGTGGCCAGATCAAGTGGGGGGGTGTCTCTTATTCGTACGCTCCTCCACCCCCTGCCAGGAGGCTGAAAAAATTCCTCTCGTGATCAGTCATTTTCAGGGAGTTTTAAGATGCATGAAATGGGCTTTTCATCCCAATGTTCCTTTCCAGTCCAGGAAATCTGCGCCAGATTAAATGCACAAAAGCAAGAAAGGGTCCCTGGTGGGAGTGGTCCGTGGAAGTCCCTCTGGGGAAAGTGTCTGCAGGCATCTGGAGTCCCAGGGCCCGATCACAGACCAGGTTCCCCTCGGCAGAGCTGGGCCAGGCAAGGGGCCTGCTAGGGAACAGCCATCCTGCCCTCCCCTGGCACCCGCCACTGCCATGGAGCAGAGACCGGGCCACCTCACACAGGGAACTATACGATGGAGTTGAACACGGCGGCGTGGTGACCTTAATAAGGGAGGGTGACCTCAAGCCACTCTGCTTTGGCTTAGAGCTTAGAGTGCAGTGAGCAAGCGAGCTCAGGGTCCTGAGGGAGGTGCGTTCTGCTGAATGATGCCTGCGTGAGTGAAAACGAGGCAGGCTGCAGGGCGATCCTGAGTCCCGAATCCACTGCTGGAAAGCCATGACCACGACTAAAACCAAACTTAGCCGAGCTGTGTATTTACAAACGCAAAGACAAAGTTTTGGAAGTAAATCCTTGAAACTAAAACAGAGTCTACTCCTGGAGGAGGAGGAGGACGTGGTGGAGGGTCTTTTACATTTTATGCTGTATCTTCTGCACCGTTTTGGTTTTTATCTTGTATGGCTTAGATTTTTTTTTTTTTTTTTTTAAATGATAGATAAAGACATTAGAATCCTAGGGGCGCCTGGGCAGCTCAGTCGGTTGGGCGTCTGACTTTGGCTCAGGTCATGATCTCATGGCCCATGGGTTTGAGCCCCGCGTCGGGCCCTGTGCTGACAGCTCAGAGCCTGGAGCCTGCTTCGGATTCTGTGTCTCCCTCTCTCTCTGACCCTTCCCCGTTCGTGCTCTGTCTCTGTCTCAAAAATAAATAAACATTAAAAACAAAAAAATAAAAAAAATTAAAAAAAAGACATTAGAATCCCATACATTTGGGGATCGTCTGGACTCCATCATGGACAGTCTCAGGGGCAGAGAAAAGGAGAAGGGTGCCAGGAAGGGGCGCCTCCTCAGAGGGTGTTCACGCCCCAGGCCTCCAGCGGAGACGGCAGAGTCTCTCTCCCGGGTGGGGGCTGCTGCAGATTTGCAGATTTAACAATGGAAACATGCATTTTACAAATGAGAGGATCAACAGCCGGGGAGATGGTATTTTTAGCTACTGTGGCGCTTTGCTTCAAAGGCGTAGGTTTCATCTGAAACCAGGCAAACCTCCTACAAAGTCTGCCTGTTTGCAAGGAGTGATTAGCATAATACGAGCAGGAGAACCGGCCAGGCTCCGCTCTGAGGCAGGAGTGCCTACTACGGGGAGGCCTTCTCCTGAAAGAGAATCACGAGAAGAGGAAAGTCTTCTCAATGGAGATGAAGCCCCTGCCTTCAATCAGAGCAGGAGGGCTGCCCCGCACCCACAGCGCCCGGTGTGGTGGGTGCGAGCAGCCGCACAGGGTGAGACCTGAGTCCACACGGGCCCACAGCTGTGGACAGCAAGGCCACCCTCTGGGCTGTTGCTGACAGCGTCGCTATGGCCTCACACAACCACCTCTTCCAGAAGAAGGACAGAAGGTCTGGGGCTGCCCTTCCAGATACCGCTTCTGAGCAGTCGGGCAGAACCAAGTCAAGGCTGAGGGCGAGGGTGGACTGGGAGTCGCAGGGGGGCTGTCGCAGCAGGAGGACTCAGATGGTGACCTCTCAGGGAGGTGTCCTCCCTGGCAGGGCTCCCGGCCCTTGGGGAGTGGCACGGCTGTGGGACTGCGCCGTGGGCCCTTGCCGGGGTCTGTCCGTCTTGCCCTCCTTCCTCCGGGCCTCCCCCCTCCCCTTCTGCCCTGCCATTGTGCTGGCTTGGGAAGACGGAACATGTGGAGAGGCTTGACATTTTCTCCAAACACCGCAGAAATGCAATGGAAGCTGCGACCTTCTGAGAACCGTAATTACGGACACTCATCACAGAAGCCAAGCCGGGGGCAGATCTCACCGGGCAGCTGCTCAGTCACACCAGTCCCAGAGCCCCATCCTGGGGAAAGTGTGACTTTGGGCTGCAGTGGGGGGCCGGGGGCAGAAAGTGGCAGCACGCACCACTGCTATCTCAGGCACTACTGGCACGAGAGGGAGCAGAGGGACAGCAGGGGGGACAGCAGGGACGGGGAAAATACGGAGCAGCCAGTTCTTCACGGCCCCTCACCTCGGGGTCCCCATGGCAGTAAGATCATGGGTTTTCCTGCGGAGGGTCAAGGGACCGGGAAATACTCACAGAAGGGGTGCACAGCTGAAGATCTAAGAAACCAATTACATGCTACTGGGGGGCTGGGAGAAGCAGAAAGAATTGGACCCAGGTGGCCGCTCAGGCTTCAAGGGCAGGAAGGAAGTGAGGTAATGCTAGGAACCGGCCAACTGTTTGGGCCAGGGGCTACTGACAGAGGTGGGCAGGGGGTCTCCTTCAGGAAACGGCTCAAAGGAGGGGCTCAGCTCACGTGGGAGGAAGGAAAGAGCTAACTCTCCTCCAGAGACATAACCGGACAAAGCAAGTTGGCTCAATTCACAGGCGCCTGGAATTAACTGGCTGAAGGTAGTGTCTCCTGAAGAGTCAAACAAGTTGGGGCAGGGATGTCTGGGGTGCCGGCAAAGTTTTAAGTTTAGTCCAGATTATCTGCTCAAACTGCTGGTCCTGGCAGCACCGAGTCTTCTAGAATGATGGAGCAGCCAGATCCCTTGTCAAGCAAGCTTCCTGAGCCACTCCTTAACTAGCCTTTGGTGTTTTATGAGGCTAATGGTCAGGGAGAGACCATAAGGTCACAACTATAGCACATTCGTCACTATCCTCCTGCATCCTGTGAGCCCTGGGCCCCACTTCCCCTCCATTCACTGGAAGGGCACTGGGCTCTGGAGGCCAGCCACCTTCAGTGCCATCCCAAAGACTAGGGGTGGCTCCGTATCAGTGGTTTCTCCTCTCAGGGTCTTGTGCACACTCATAGCAGGTGGAGAGAATTTTCTGAACCTGCTCAGGCCCTTCAGTGGCTCAGTGGGTACCCCAGGCCTGCTCGTGAGGCAGCCAGGGGCCTGGTCACAGCCACACACTCCCTGGGATGTCAGGGCACTGGCCACTGCACTTCTGAGCAGACTGCTTGCTACATCAGAAACACCTTCTCCTCCCCACCCCCACCCCCAGCTAGTCCTCACTTATCTTCCACGGCTCAGTTAGACAGCACCTCTTTCCAGAAGCTTTCCCAGACTCCTCCATCGGGGCTGGGCACCACCCCCACCCCAGCTGTTCCCACAGACCACTGTCGCTGCTTGTGTTTGTGACTATCCCTGGGAGGACAGGGACTAGTTCTGCCCACTGCGGTGTCCCCGCCAGTGGGCACTAAGACTGGTCCGCTCAATGACAAATGGCATTTCCTGGCCACCCCCTGGGGAGGGGGGGGCCTGAGCTGGGGAAGAGACTCTTATCCAACCTCACAGGGGAGGGGCCGGGCGCTTGCTCCAGGCAGTTCCATTCTCAGAGAGAGGACTCTTGCCTGGCCTGACAGCTGTGGCCTAATTTCCAGGGCTATACCCAGGCTCCTTATTTTAACCCACTTGATATTTTTCATTCCTGAAGCATGGGGGGTGGGGGGATGGAGAGGGATTGGAGGTGGGGGAGGTATGGACAAATGGAAAGGATGAGCCCTGTGCGGCTGGAGGACTCGGGCATTCTGGGGAGAACATGTGCCAAGAGAGAAAGGGATAGGATGAGGAGGGCCAAATGGATTTTCTTTTTTTTTTAATTTTAAAAAGGAAAAAAAAAAATTCCCAAATCCTACCCTCCTGATTTTCCTCGGTAAGCATTTTCAACAAGGTCACAAATGCACCGGCTCTATAGATTTTTGGCTGCAAACCACATTTCAGGCAGCCTTTAAAAGCCAGTTCTTGGCGTAGCTTCAGCGGAGCCTGAGGAGAGGGAAAACTAGGGCACTTTTATGCTCCGAGAAAATATCGGATCCAGGTCACAGCTTCCTGGCTCCGCAGAAGCTGTGGGGTACCCCCCTCAACACAAGCCTGAACCTGAGGACCAGCCCCCACAACCTCGCTGTTTCTTCCAGAGCTTGAATCTCAACACCAGGGCACGCATTTCTTGGTCACTCGTCACCTGTCTGCCCGTGTCACTAGACTGCCCCCTTGGCAAAGGGAGGAACGGGCTCTCAGTCTCGCGTGTGCACAGGGCTGGCATGGAGCCCGGCACACGGCAGGTGCTCCAGGAACAGTCACAGAAAGGACCTGGTGGAGAGTGAATCTTTGACGCCTGCCCCCACCTGGCTAGCCCGCTTTCCCCCCGCGATGCTTCTGTTCCACCTGAGTCCCTGTCTGCAGACTGTGGTGGATGGGCTTGGGTCTGCCCAGCCCAGGCTGTGCCACAAAGGCAGCACGTGGTAAATAGATACTGGAAAAATCAGAGCCTCAGCTTCCTCATGTGTGAAAGAATTCAGCTGACCCTGAACGTCTCTTCTGGCCACTCCGAATTGAGTCTAAAATCCAGACCGAGACTCTCCTCGTCTCTCTTCAATCACAGCCCGGAGCTATCATTCTGGGAGACGCTCTAAGCGACCCTGTGTCTAACCACCAAGTCCACACCCAGCAACACAGCACACAGCCTCTAGGTGCAGTGTTGCAAAAGGAAGGAAGCCACAGAGGAGGGATCAGCTGGAGGCTGAATTCCATTCTCCACCTGCCCCCGCGGTGGACTCTGGGAGGGTCGCTGGTCACTACACAGTGCCACCCCTCACGGCGGGCCCTGCTTCATATCCTCCTTCAGGCAACATTTAGACCTAGACCACAGGGTGGACACCGGTTGAGTCCACCTCCCTCATCCACAGTCTGGGGGTCTGGTTCCCATGAACAACTGCTCTTCCTCCTGAGTCCGAGGGTGGGCACACGATCCTGTCCTGGACAATCAGGGCACACGCCTTCTCTGTCCACAGTGACAGGTCCTTGAGACTCAAGCCTAGGACTGTGGCTAAAGGCTGGGGCACCGAGGGACAGGAGTAAGTCGAGAGCTGCTGGTGGCCATCTTGCCACAGGCTGGATGGCCTGCCCAGGATGGGTTGAAAGAGGAGGAAGAAGAGCCAGCTACGGAGGTGAGAAGGTATGAGTCTTGAGGACGGGGAGGGCTCTTGTCACACATGAACCAATCCTTGTCCCTGAATGCACACTGCTACCTTCCTGTTTTTCAATATAGAGCGAGAGCTGGTTTTCTGTCACATGCGGTCAAGTCCTGACCGGGCAGCTCTGAACGGGGCAAGGTCCAGGTCAGGGACAGAGGAAGAGAGGACGTCTGGGGTGCAGTGTTTATTTGTTCAACGGCTGTCTCTCTTACTCTTCCTTGGAAAACAGGAGAAAGTGACGGTCAACCTCAGAACACGGACGGAGTGGCAGTATGCTGGATCACAGGGAGCCAGGGGCTGGAAAGGGGGCGAATGGGTGCCAGGCCTGGCTCTGCGACCACCGCCCCACTCACGTCTTGGGTTTTGTGTCTTGACCGCGCCGAGAGAGGGCAGATGCTACTGCTCACAGTCACCGTCACAGGTGCTGCAGGCACTTACCGCACAGCTACTGGGGGCCTACACGCTCTTCTAGACACTTTCTTGGTACGTCATTAAATCCTCCCGAGGATTAGCAGATGACGATGATCTGCGTCTTCATTTTCCACGTAAGAAAACTGCTCAGGAGAGCAGACACGTGGCTGGCCCCTGTGGTTGCCACTGGGCAGCGAATCCTTCCCTCTCTCAGTGCCTGCCACCGCTGCCCCAGCAGGGTGGGCTCCTGCCCCTGCGTGAGCCCATGCGAACTCCCTCCCCTAAGCATGACCGGCAGGGACGTGCTGGCCATGACTCTACCACTTGAAGAGACCAAGACTACAAGGCCGAGACGAGAGACAGCACCACAGGGAAACGCCAAGTTCCTGGACCTTGCTGCCCTCCGCCTCTGTCTGGTCACACACACCCTTGCTCGTTTTGGTGCCTGTGACCTGGGTTCCTGTCTCCTGCCCCTCAGGGCGCTGAGCTAGGTGAGTGCTTCCTGACTCCGGGCTGCAGCTGGCCTGGCTGTGCCAGAAACCCCTGGGATCCAGCTGGGTGGCAGGAGGGAGGGTGGTCAGGAATCTTTGTTTTGACAAAACACAAGCAGGCTGGACTAGGTGGGCTCCAAGACCCTGTCCGGAGCTAAGAAATGACACCTTGGGTTTTAGGTGGCTTTTATTCCAGCTCACTGGAAATGCTTAACAAACATCAAGCAGAAACAGGCAGCTTCATGGTTAGTTTTTATGAGCTCCTAATCCCCTAAAAAAGCACCACAAAACAAAAAAGATGCCAACTGTGAAGAAAAACTGATCCCCTGAACGACATTAAAAAACTTCTATTTTTCATGAAACACTATTCAAAGAACAAAAGGCATGCCACGGAGCAGGGGAAGACAACTGTAGTGTATACACTGAGAAAGACTTGACTCCAGAATATATAAAGAACTTTTACAAATCAATAAGAAAAGCACCAAAAACCCAATGGGGAAAGGACTTGAACAGGCTCATTGCAAAAGGGGAAACCCAAAAGACCAGTTAGTGATGAGAAGTTCTTCACTAGTCTTCAGGGAAATGCAGATTAAAACCACAGGTGAGGCCACCGCACACCTACCAGAATGGCTAACAGCGAAGACCGACCAGACCAAGTGTCGGTGAGGAGGCAGGCCACCCAGGCACTCATACATGGCTGAGCGGTAACTGATGCGGCCACCTCAGAAACATCTACTAAAGCTTAACATATGTTCACGTAACACCACTAGACTGAAAATAACCCAAGTGCCCATCAGTAGCAGAATGGGTAAATGAGTCGTGGCATATTCTCCAGAAATGCGAACTACTGCACATCTAACACAGAAGAATGTCACAAACACAAAGTGGGTCAGAAGAAGCCACCCTTCGTAAGAGTACAAGTTGTGTGGTTCCACTTCTATCAAGTTCAAAACCAGGTAAAACGACCCTATGGTGTGAGAAGTCAGGACAGCGGCTACTCTGGGGAGAGGGAGAGGGGTCGTAACCGAGAGGAGACACGAAAGGGACCTCTGGGTGCCAGAAAGGTACTACTTCTTGACCTGAGTTCTCATTAGGGTGTAGACAATCAGCGAAAATTAACTGAGTGGTAGTACACCTGTAATTTGTGCACTTTGAGACAGTAAGTTGTTCTACAATGAAAAATTTACATTAAACGAGGCATCACAGGGGCACCTGGGTGGCTC
Source organism: Herpailurus yagouaroundi (assembly GCF_014898765.1). NCBI lineage: Eukaryota > Metazoa > Chordata > Mammalia > Carnivora > Felidae > Herpailurus > Herpailurus yagouaroundi. The sequence goes on along the minus strand of NW_024412421.1, from coordinate 24,832,467 downwards.
AGTCGATTGGGCACCCCACTCTTGATTGTGGTTCAGGTCATGACCTCACAGTTTTTGAGGTCAAGCCCTGTGTGGGGCTCCGTGCTGGCAGTGTGCTGCTTGGGATTTTCTGTCTCCCTCTCTCTCTACCCCATGCGCACAAGCTCTCTCTCAAAGCTAAATAAACTTTATAAAAACTACAAAAAAAAAAAAAAAAAAAAAAAGGAAGAGGGTTTTGCCAAAGAGATGGCAAAACAAGTAGAAAAAGCAGAAAACAGAACTCCTGGCGACAAAGCAGTTTCCGAGACATGTTCTCCTCTGAAGCCACGTGAACGGTTGTTCTTCCTTCATGAGGAAGGGACTGGACCTGCAGATAGCTGTGCCCATCTGTGGCGTGAGTTTACTGATGACAAGGCTGAGGGTGAAATGGACGCAGGAGTGCCATCACAGGCCAAGGCAGCAGCTCTTTGGGGGAGCCAAACAAGGAGGTTCAGATGTCCCCAAGTTCAGGAAGCCTGTCCTGTGTGAGAACCAGAGCTGGGGCACATGGTGCCCTTTCTAAGGAAGTGGAGAAAGATGCAAAATTGAGCACACCGGGAAGAAGTTTCTGAGGGGACAGAGGGGCATGGCTCAAAACATTACGGGACGCTCAGCAGGGGCCTGGAGAAAAGACTCTGGAGTGCACCTGAAATCCATCCCAGCTGAGTTTGAGAGAGAGAGGCCTGGGGACGGTGCAAGCAGCTGTGATGAACCAGAAGGTAGAGCAAGTAATCTTGGAGGAAGGAGGGGGTGAGACACATCCTCTTGAGCAAGTCAAAACGGAGATTTAGACCCAGAAAGACACTCACTGTCCAAGTGCCAGGCAGTTCCAATGAGATTATGTCATCTAAATATAGACCGGAAGTAGGCCAGGATAATGGACGAGCAGGAGTCTGGAGGGCTGGGGCCCAGAAGGAAGACAGGAAAGGACATGCAGATTTACTTGGCGTTTCACTTCTACATGGGAGATGCCAGCTAGCCAGATGAGAGCCCTGGCAGAGGATGCAGAGGCCACATCAGGAGGGGTCCTGGTGGGGGATTTTCTGTGGGTTAACAACCCTGGGGGAAAGGGAGACGTCATGAGAGAGCACAGCTTCATTCCACTGAGGGCTGAGGAAAAGCAGAGTCGAGACTGGAAACTGGGCAGTTTTCCCAAATGGTCTCCACCACCCAACCTGGAAGACAGCCAAGACACTCAGCTCTGGGGTCTCTGAACGGCTATACAGCAGCCCCACGGTGCATGTCCCAGGACTTGGGGTGAGGGTGTTCCTGGGAGTTGAAGCTGCAAACTTTTAAAAAAATTTTTTATTTGAGAGAGAGAGAGAGAGAGTGAGAGAGCGAGAGGGCGAGCACATGCCAGTGGGGAGAGGGGCAGAGGGAGAGAGGGAGAGATCTCAAGCAAGCTCCATGTTCAACATGGAGCCCAATGTAGGGCTCAATCCCATGACCCTGGGATCGTGAGCTGAGCTGAAATCAAGAGTCGGATGCTCAACAGACTGAGCCACCCAGGCGCCCCGAAGCTGCAAACTTTTAAAGGAAGTGCCATTATCCACTTCAGATCCTAAGAACCTCTTTAGTGGCTATGACAGCCTGGGTTACAAAGCATACGTCCCTGTGGACCGTATGTACTTCACATGGGCTTGTGCTCACCTTCTGAGGCTGAATTTAGGGCCAAGTTTCTCCCAGGCCAGGGTCTCCCGAGGTGGAACCACTGAACGTGCTAAGAGACAGGAACTCTCCTTCCATGTGGAAGTGCAGCTAGTCTGGGTGGCCTTTCACAAACTGCCCACGAGAGAAACCTTCCGTGTATTTTAATGAATGGAGGGACAGGGTGTGTGTGTGTGTTCTTCATGGCTACCTGCTGAAGGAAACCGCTTGTGGGGAGAGAGGGGAGGACCCACACAGAGACCCCGGAGGAAACCCGAGCTGAAATGATACCAGGATAAAGGAAAGAGCTTCCTGAGAAGCATTCTACAAAGAATGAACAGGACACACTCAAGAACTGCTGCTCTAGAAAGAGTTCAGAAGCGCTTTCAAAACCAAGGACACCCCTTTGTCTGTCCTGGCTCAGATGCAGCCCTGGTGGAAGGAGGCAGGAGGATGGAAAGGACTCCTAGGGGCCAATTCCTGCCACTATTTTAAGATGTGACATTATCGTACCCATCAGCTACTTGCTAATTAACTAAGCTGTCTGACTTACCAAGGTCAAAACTTTGTTACTTTCCTGGCATCCTTAGGTAAAGTATAAACAGATCCAGAGAGTACTGCCGATTCCATTCGGAAACAACCTCTCAAGCTTCAGAAGGAAATTCATTATCAAGTTCTCAGCCACTGACAACAGTTCTTGACAGTCACCCCCCAGCCCGACTGGCTGCCTGAGCCATGGACTGGGAACCTGGTGCTTCTCAGGTGTGTAGACTGCAAGAAGGTGGTTTTTAATTTTAATTAAAATTTTTATTTGAGGGGGAGGGAGAGAGAGAGAGAAAATCTTAAGCAAGTTTGATGCTCAACGCAGAACCCGACACGGGGCTTGATCCCACAATCCTGGGATCATGACCTGAGCTGAAATCAAGAGTCGCGTGCTTGGGTGCCTGGGTGGCTCAGTCGGTTAAGTGTCTGACTTCAACTCAGATCATGATCTCATGGTTTGAGTTCAAGCCCTGCGTCGGTCTCTATGCTGACAGCTCAGAGCCTGGAGCCTGCTTCAGATTCTGTGTCTCCCTCTCTCTGCCCCTGCCCTGCGCTCTTTCTTTCTTTCTCAAAAAGAAATAAAAATAAACAAACAAAGAGTTGAATGCTCAACTGACTGAGCCACCCAGGTGCCCCAAGAAAGTGCTTTTAATCTGAGGCTGGGAAGAGCCCAGCAAGTGCCAGCACCCACACAATGAGGAGTCCAAGGTATTGCCGCGTGATGGGCACAGAATGAGCTTTCCCACTAGTCTGTTCCTGAGTCCTCAACCCCTTTATGGGTGCTTCCAGATGCAAAGTGAATGGCTGGCTCCGTGGGAGGAGGGCTGCTTGGGTCACATGGCCTCCCCCTGCCAAGTGCACCTCTAACTTCCCACAAGCTCTGCTAAAGCAAGTGGACCCTTGAAACATGGAGACACTTCCTGTGAAGCTCCCTAGGCCTCAGCTCACACTGAGCAGGGCTCCCTCTGGCCAGCACTTCCTCTCCTCCCCCACCACTCCCAGTAGGACCTAATTAATCCCAGCCTGGCCTAACGAGGCCCACCACATGTGGTTTCCATTTTCCAGAAGAAAATACATACTTCTTACAGGGAGTACCAGTGTGTGTGACAGTGGGCCTGACAGGAACAGTGTGGAGACTGCCTGGAGGAGGCAGAGCAAAGCCACTGGCCGGCCTCCAGGTCCCCAGCCCTCCAGGGCAGCCCCGGGTCACACATGGTTCTGTGAGGTGCTGGGATGCAGCACTTTCCACGGGTTAGGAGACAGTGGAAATAGACCAGGTTGGGCTCTCTGGACTGCCTGAATTTTGCCCTTCCCAAAGACATCTTTGGATTTTGCCTCTGAGGGCAGACTTTTTTCCTCTCCAACTCTGGCATGTCAGATTGTGCTTCCCTGCCAGTCACGTTCTCTCAGCTGTCTCCAGTTAGATCAAAGCCAAGAGCTGGTTGTGCAATATAGCTTCTGCCACACACTCCCTTCGCTATCCTCTGTCTCAACAAAAGCGCCCCAGCCCCCTGGTCTCTAGGGAAGAATGACTGTGGAAACCTCTGGAAGATTTACATAGGAGCTGGGCAGACTTACTTAAGGTCAGCAAGAAAAGAAGCTCTGAGAGGGAAGAAATTCCTTGGAAGAATTCTTCCAGCCCTGTTCAATGTCCTGCCTCCTTCCTCTCGGCTGGGGACCTAATCAATATGGCTTCAAACTAATAAAAGATCAGATTCCACCTGCATTCTGGGTACGTGCATCAGGGTCCCTTCCAGCAGAAAGACTTAGGTTGGCACAGGTTTGTCAAGGCGATTTCTTTTTATTTGGAGCAAAGGAGTGCATTCCATTAAAGGGGAGAGTGGAAGAAAGCTAGCGGGCCTCACAGAAGCGCTCTCCCATGGGCTAGGGGCCAGAGGCAAAGTGTGCTTTCCTAACATGCCATGTGAACCAGGGATCTGGGGCTTGCCACTTTACCCAGATTCTTCTTTCATTAGCATTGGCACAATGGGCTCTGGAGGGCCTGGCCAATGCCCCCTGGCACGTCAAGTGGCGCGTAGGAAGATGGTTAAGGGGGTTGCCCGATGCCAAAGAGCTCCAGAGGCTGGGAAGGCTTGGGAGGACACAGAGAGTGAGAAGCTGAGCTGGGTGGGGAGGGTGAGCCCGTGTGGGCTGCCCCAGCCACATTGGTGATGTGGCTCCAGCCCTGGGCCCGTCTCACTGGTGGACCACACGAGGACAGCAAAGTGGAATTTCCCAATTACAGTATGAAACAAAGCTTCTTCTCTTGAGGCCCTTCCCTGATGCAATTAAAAACAAGTCCAGTCTCCAGTGGCTTCCTAGGCCCTGGGTTCCCACCACCCACCTCAGCGGCCAATCTTCCCCCTGCCCCTGCGCACAAACACAGGGCTCTTATGCGAACCTGGAGGAGGGAGGGTAGGGCAAGGGCAGGATTAGCTGGGGTACATCTTGGGGACTGTGCTTGCTGAACTGGAGAGGTGAGAGGAAGGCCAGAATGAACTAGAAGCCTTATCTCAGGGCTTCTCTGGGTTAGGGTCTCATGGAAGAAGACTCATGACCGCTTCCTGCCTCCCACTTGGGCCCCTGGTCCATCCCCTTCAAATGTCTCATCTTAGGGGCACCCGTCTCCCCAGGAAGGGTGCTCAGGACCTCATCCACCATCAGCTGGGCTGGTTGGGGTTGGAGCCTTTGAGTTCCCAGCAGGCACTTGTTAAAAAGCAAGCATTCTCTGGCAAGTCCTCTCTGTGAGGCGGCAGGGAGGAAGAGGAGGGGGGAAGCACAGTTGGTTAAGCCAAAGGACGGCTGGCCAGAGGGCCATCTTGGCCGGCAGAGTGGAGCGTCCTGAGACTCGCTCACTTCCCAGCACAGAAGCAGGCCTTGTAAAGATCACAGCTGTTGGATTCTGCTGCAGTTCATATCACAGTGTATCAAAGGGGCTGCGTTTTCTCCCTCCTCTCCTTTTCTACTGAGTATAAGTGGCGCGGTTCATGGGAAAACAAGCCCTGCGCTTGTTCTGCTGCGGCGGCTTGGGGGGTGGGAAGGGGCCGGAGGAGGGAAATGTACACGAACACCTACTTGGGGCAGAGTTGTTTTACTGGGACCGGGGCCGGGCTGCTGGTGGGTGCTAGTGGTGCCGGGGCCCTAGGCCTGGCGTGCCAGGGCCAGCTCTCGGCACAGAAGGTTCCATTATTTCACCCTCTCTAGGGTCTGATTTCCCGTTCTCCCAGACCACCATGGGAGGCGGAGGCTGTGTCATGAGGAGGAACAAGAGCCCCCGTTTATCAGGTTGTGCTGAGAGGCGTAGCACGCATGGTCTCGTGTCACCCTCTCCGCAAAACGGCAAGGCAGGCACTGTAGAAATAGGTCACACAGCCCCAGACTGGAGGAACTGGGATTGGAACCCAAGTCTCTTTGACTCCAGAAGTTCCAGTCTCTACCTGACTCCCGAGGATCTGTGGGAGGCCCATCTGCCCCATTTCTGTGAAGTCCAGGGATGGGGGACAGGTGTGGGCAGGGCTGGGGGATGCCCAGAACCCTCTGGCACCCTCACCCCACGTGCCCTCTTCCCTCCCTTCAACTCCTGCAGCTACGAGAAGGGCCTGGGCCCAGAGCAGGTCTCAGCGAGTCTAGCTGAGATGAGGCTTTGGAGCCACTGGCTCCCCCAAGTTCAACACGTGTCTAAAATGTTATGTCCACCAGATAACAAGGCCACATGGACACAGAGGATGTCCAACTTGCTCAGGGGCCCGGCGGGAGTTCAGGGGCCCACCCCCACCCCCACAGGCAGGTACAGCCTGGGAAAGCCGGGGGTGGGGGGGTGGGGAGAGGAAACACTCCAGGGTCCCGAGGGAAATCACGCATCTTCCTCAACAACAAGATGCCCACCAGATGTCTGTCTTCAACAGCTCTGGGTGCTTCTGTCCTACGGACAGCAAGCACTCCTGCTCCCTGAGCTAAATGTGCTACTGCACAAACAATGGCTTTCAACTTGTCCGTCAGAAGAGACTCTTCCTCTCTCTCTTTGCCTAACACCTGAAGGAAAGGGTTAAATCATTGTGTTTCTTATCAGGCCTGTGGCTTCATCTCAGCAGTCTGCATGGACCATCATTATGCTCCTCTTTAAAGCCGTCAGCAAAAAATAAGGAAATGAAACGAGAAGTAGACAGGCAGGCTGACGCTCCCGACAGCTGGTCCCCAGCAACCTTCGCTGAAGGCTCTCACTCCCTGTCTGATCACAGGAAGGAGGAGGACAGCACATGTCTTCAAGGCCTCTTCCATGTCTGATATGTGCCGTGTGCACCCTGAGAACCTAGGCTGGGGGGCTGGTACTGTGGCCCGGGCTGGTCAGTGGTGGCCTGGCTGGCGGGCTTAGCAGGCAGCAGGTCCAGAGAGCTGGCACTACCCAGAGGAAGCAGGTGCTGGTGCTGCTTCTGGGGGGACAGCAGGCTGGACAAACGAAGCAAAGGACTGGGAGGGATAAGTGTGAGGGGCCCAGCCATAAGGATCCCTCCATCCCAGCCCACTGGGTTCCCGTGCTAGTGCCAAGGGCTAGAAGACTGCAGGCTGTGTGGTGTAGCAGTGAGGCACGGCCTGGGGCCAGGCTCGGTGCCCAGTGAAGCCCTGGTGGGGTCCACGAGGGGTGTGAGCCCCAGAACAGACAGCCAGGCTGGACATACTAAGCTCTCAGGAGGATGAGGAAGGAGAGCCCACAGGCCCAGAGGACCCTCTAAGGAGCTGGGCTCCAGGTGGTCCCAGCCCACAGGCTGTACAGGGCCCCTCAAGGTACCTGGCCCTGCACTCTCTCACAGAAGGGATAAAGTGGCGGGTACAGAATTAGCGGAGAGCAAAGGTCTGCAGCGTGGCTCCCACCAAGGCTGGCAGGCATGTGGCTTCCTCAGTTCCCTTCTACAAAATGAGGATTCCCATCAGCCCAGGCTGCTAGGGAGACACTAGACAAAGCAAGTGAGGCCTCACTACCCTAGCGGCTGTACGTGGAACATGGTGTTAGCCACCAGGTCTCCAGCTTCTCAGAGCCTAGGGCTCCCGAGCGGGTGGGGAGAACACGCACGTGTGCCCACGGTGTCCACACTTCTGCCTGGTGCCGTCTGGGGATGCTGCTTACTGCTCTGAGCTCCTTCTCTCTGAGCCCCTGATGGAGTGTGTGAGGCTGGTAGAGGATGGAAAAACCCATTACAGTCCAGTTCTCCAGGGGGAGGCTAGTTACAATTGCCTTCTTCAAAGGCCTCTCTCTCTGCTGGTTCTTGAAAGGCTTCCAGGCAAGGAGGGCTCATCAAGAGAACTGACACGTCTGTAATTTGGAAAACCATATAAAGTAAACTGTCACTCCTGTGGGGCTAGACCATCGCTTTCCTGGTGGGGGGTCTCCTGTACCACTTCTAATCTCCACTTCAATCCCACTGACTGTCCAACTCGATGTGAAGAAAAGCTATGCAAATCTTCTTCTGGCCAATCAGGATAAGAATCCAATCTGTCCCTCTGTAACTGTGGTTCTCACCCGGGATGATTTTGTTACCCAGGGGGCACCTGGCAATGTCTGGAAACATTTCTGATTGTCCCAGCTGGGAGGGCGGGGGTGCTGCGGACATGAGTGGGTAGGGGCGGGGGGTGCTGCCCCAGATCCCACAGCAGGACAGCCTCCAATGCCAACGGCGCTGAGCTTGAAAAACCCTGCTCTATACGACCTCAGAAAAGCACGAGGGCAGTGACAGACTTCCACCACCACGGGGATACCTTTTGGTGGTCTGGACCATCGGAAGCCCCTTCCTCCCGACGGGCAGAAACTTTATGGTCCTGCTGTTGGTCCTTCTGGCCAGGCAGGCCTGCCCCCTCTTGCAGCTCAGTCTTTTGCCTCGTGCCCTCAAATCCACCCTCAGCCCTCGAGCTAGGGCCCTGGCAGGCAGTGTGGGATGAAGTGGCCAGGGGCCTGCTCCCCGCATTTCCCTCCCTCAGCTTTCCTGGTGGCTGGGCAGGCTCCTGGCAGACCCCTGCAGGGCCTCATCTCCCCTCAGTGCCTCCTGCCACCCCCTTTCACTTCTTCCCACCTCTCAGGTCCTTCTTCTCAGCCTCCCCTCCTGGCTTCTCCTTCTCTCCCCAACCATTACACACTGGAGCTCCCTAGGGCTCAGTGGCCTCGGGCCCTTTCCCTTCTGCCTCTGCCCCTCTTACCACTGACCGTTCTTATTCCCTAAGAAGGAAAGCCTCACAAGGACGGAACCATCTAGGGTGGTACTCTGCAGAGGCAGTATTCAGTAAATATCTTGTGAGTGAAGGAATGAATGACCATGTTATCAACTTCTGGATTTGTATCTTGGCCATAGGTCCCTCTTTTGAGAGTCAGGTATAGCAACCTGCTTCTTTATCCTCCTTTGATGTCACCAAAGCAATTTAAACTCAAACACGGGACCCTCCTTCCTCCCTGCTCGTCCTCCAGAGCTCCCTTCTCAGGGACGGCCACTACCAGCCACTCCGTGCTCACACGAGAGTCCTGGGTGTCATTCCCAACACCCTGTCCCCTCAGGCACTCAGGTAATCGGTCACTGATGACACTTCTTACGAATTACAGAATGCCGCTGCTTCTTCCCATCCCTCTACCAAGCAGTCACCATCTCCCACTTGGACAACAGCCTCCCATCTGGTCTCCCGCACATCCGCCTTGCTCTCTCCACCCACCCCTGAAACACAAATCTGGTCACACAGTCCCCCTAATCCAAGCCCTTTCACTGGCTTCCCCCCACCCCCCGGCCTCTGGGTGAGGCCCCCAACCCTTGGTGTGTCCAGCAAGGCTGGGCCCCTCTCCCCCTTGCCCTCTGGATCACAGCAACATGAACTCTCCACGCTTTTTGATTTGAGGGCTCTGTTCAGGCTGGACCCTTTGCTGGCAATCCCCCTTCAGCCCCTGGACCCCGCAAGTGGCCTCAGGCGCCTTCCCGATTCCATGGACCACACTGGTTCAGTTTCCTGAGCATCCTGGACAGCTTCAGTACCCAGCACCCCAGCTGCTTATTTCATGGGTCAGGATGAGACCCTTTGGTGACTTAACAGGCAGCCAGCCAGGGCTGAGAACTACAGCCGTAGAGCATCTGAGGCCACTCAGACTACTCCAGAAAACCACTCCGCCTGGCTTTGTTGGGAAGCCTGGAGAAATTCGTGCCCCACCTAGATTTTGGTGCCCTGACAGTTGCTCTTCTGGTGACCTGGCTCCTTGGAGCCGACGGGGAGGCCAAGGGCCAGACTCAGTCATGCTGCTGCTGCTGGGAGTTCTAGAGGCCTAGAAAGGACTGTCCAGGACAAGGCTTGCACGACTCAAGAACCCAGTTTTGCCTGGCCAAACCCCATGCTGGCAGCTGGGCACCTGAGTACAGCCCCGTTTCATGTTCCATCTGGCTCACCTACTTTCTCCCCCAAAGACTCCAAACAAGGGCGTTTAATGAGAGGACATTTAACCTCAGGGGAAAAGCGTCTCAATAAGTGAAAACTTCATTTGGGCGAGAAACGGCGACACTGACCTGTCTCATGTTGGCAGCACCAGCCACCCGGTGTGAGGGAGGCTTGTTTCTTCAAGAACAAACGCAAAGGAAAAGGAGGGAAGAGAAGTGAAAGAGAAAATGCTTGCTCCGCCCTCTCGCAACGGTGTGACATAAAAAACCGTGGCTGTGTGAGGAAGAGAAGGCACACAGAGCCTAACCTGATGATGAAAGCACCTCGGACCTCCAGGAGCTTGCGTTCGCTGCTGAACCTCTTGAGAAGGTTGATCATGAACTTATAAAAGTAGGAGTTCATGGTAGGGGTGGAAGGAGAACATTCTAAGCCTTTGGTACCTGCAGAGAAAGGGACAGAGCCGGGATTTACTCTATGTGTCCACAGGGTGACGGGACCCCCACAGATCATAAGCAATTGTAAATGCCAAAAAAGGCGGTGGTGGGGTCTGTATGTAACAAGGCGATGGAAAAATCTTTAATCAAAGTCCTTGGGTTAATGGCAAAAAGGCAAGGGCTATACAAGTATGCATAAGCAAATACAACTTTGCTTATTGCACAAATACCCATTTACCTGTCCACCTCTCCCAATTACTTACTGAACACCTTCTATCTATAAGACCCACTGGTATGTGTGCTAGGAGTTTTTTTGTTTTTTTGTTTTGTTTTTTTAGAAAACAAACCTGTACCTATTATTTCAGTAAATAAAACACACTTGGGCTTCATTTTGGCTCGTTAAGGACACATGACAAGCGAAAGAGAAAAAAGGGATGAAAGAGGCACACGACACCAAAAGTCAACACAACTCACACTCCTTTCCCAACAGGGCTCACGAAAAGGTATGTGATGCGCACACCTGTTGGATCGAAGACAGCACACACTGACAAAATGTTACCAAGGGCTTCAATCTTCACTCAGTGTTTCCAAATCTGTCATTTTTCTTCTTTGGGCCAAGACGCTCGTTTAGACTAGTACTCTAAAGACTTCCAAAGCACAGAGGTGTCTTCAGAACCAGAAGCACATTCGGGGTATCCCTCTGATATGTATCCCAGCTGAAAATACACTAAGGGCCAGATTCAGCCCCTCTCCCAGATCCAGCCCAGCATACGCTCCCCTCCACAAGGTATCCGGCATGGAAGGGATGAGAGCAGGGCTGATGGAATGCCTGGCTGATCCCCGTGTAGTATATTCATACACCTATGGAATTTCCTCGTCTTTCTTTTGTAACAGCACTGCTGGGAAGAGGTGTTAGAGACAGTAGGAATCCTCATCCCCCCTGCCCAAGGCACTAACAGGGTATTTAAACACAGACACACAGACACACACACCAGCTTAACAGATACAATCCACACATCATAAAGCTCATCCTTGTAAAGTGTACAATTCAGTGGTTTCCAGTATATTCATAAAATTGCGCATTGATCACCACTAATTCCAAAACATTTTCATCACCCCAAAAAGAAATCTCGCACCCACTAGCTGTCACTCCCCATTCTTCCCTCCACCAGCTACTGCCAATCATTAATCTACTTTCTGTCTCAATGGACTTGCCTATTCTGGACATTTTGTATTAAAGGAATCATATAGTATGTGGCTTCTTCCACTTGGCATAATAGTTAATTAAGGTTCATCCATGTTGTAGTCTGTGTCCACTCTGTATTCATTTTTTGTGGCTGAATAATCTGCCATTGTATGGATATACCACATTTTATCCATTCATCAGTTGCTGGACGTTTGGTTGCTTCCACTTTTTAGCTACTAAGAATAATGCTGCAGGACACCTGGTCGGCTCGGTCAGTAGAGCATGAGACTCTTGATCTTGGGGTCATGACTTCAAGTCCTACATTGGGTGTAGAGCTTACTTAATTAAAAAAAAGAGAGAATAGGGGTGCCTGGGTGGCTCAGTCGGTTAAGCGTCCGACTTCGGCCCAGGTCATGATCTCACCGTCTGTGAGTTCAAGCCCCGCATCGGGCTCTGTGCTGACTGCTCAGAGCCTGGAGCCTGTTTCAGATTCTGTGTCTCCCTCTGTCTCTGACCCTCCCCTGTTCATGCTCTGTCTCTCTCTGTCTCAAAAATAAATAAACGTTAAAAAAAATTAAAAAAAAAAAGAGAGAATAATGCTGCTATGAACATTCATGTATAAGTTTTTGTGTGTACAGGTTTTCATTTCTTTTGGCTATATACCCACGAGTGGAATTTCTGAATCCTATGGTGCCTCTGTGTAAGTTCTAAGGAACTGCCCGACTGCTCTCCACAGTGCTGCACCGTTTTGCATTCCCACCAGCAGGGCATGAGGTTCCAATTTTCCCACATCCTTGCCAACACTTATTATTACCTGTCTTTTGATTATAACCATCCTAGTGGATGGGAAGGTCATAAAGATTTACTGGTATGCTTCTTTCTAAAAGTTGTTTTTTCAAAAACATAGCTCTTACATTTAGGTCTCTGATCTATTTTAATTTTTGTATATGGTGTGAAGAAGGAGTCTGAATTCTTTTGCATGTAGATGGATCTCCAACTGTCCCAGTATAATATGATATCGGCTTTCTTTTTTAGATGCTTTGTTGTTTTTTTTAAGGTTTATTTGAGAAAGAGGAGAGAGAGCACCCCAAGCAGGATCCTTGCTATCAGTGCAGAGCCCCACGCAGGGCTTGATCTCACAAACTGTGAGATCATGACCTGAGCTGAAATCAAGAGAGTTGGATGCTTGACTGACCGAGCCACCCAGGTGCCCCTAGATGCTTTACTTTTTTTTATATTGTATTTTTGTCTAGCTTTATTGAGGTAAAATTAACGTATAACATTATATATGTTTAAGGTGCACAATGTATTGTTTTTATACGTGTATACATTGCAAAATGATTACCATAGAGCTGTGGAGTTAGCCAATACCTTCATTTGTTTTTTCTTTGTTCATCTGTCCATTATTTTTTGTGGTGACAAAATTTACAATCTACTCTCTTAGCATTTTTCAAGTATAGTCTTTTTAAGTATAGTCTTACCGATTATAATCACTGTTTTTATGTTAGATGCCCAGAACTTATTAACTTCTAATGGGAAGTTTGTACCCTTTGACCAACATCTCCCCAACATGGCATCTCAAGAGCCAACCAGCAGTTACCATTTACTGAGTACTTACTATGTGCCACGCATATCTAAAACCTTTACGCATAGTATCTAATTTAATCCTCAAATCAATACTTGAAAATATGTGCTATTATTCTCATCATATATGTGGAGAAGCTGTGAATTAGGGTGAGGATTAGCCAAAGACACAGAGCTGGTGAGTGGTGGTCTCTGAGCCCAGGCAGCTGGTCTTCAGGGCCCATGTTCCCAACAGCTACACAGGCCACCCATCACTTGGGCACTGGTGCTTGGGGAGGTTTGGGGCTAGTAGTTAGGAAGCAGGAGGCAGAAGACCGGAGCTAAGACCCTGCCAATACTGAGGACACAGAGACACTGATACTGTCTGGAGAAAGCACCTGGCCGCCGCCCTCTGGGAACTCAGGGACGACACTGGGGGAAGTAGAGTGGCCGACAGAGACATCGGGGCCATCACTTTCCAGGCTGGCCTCTCTTTGGCTCTAAAGCCCTGACTTCCTCCCCAGACCAGGGAGAGGGTGGCCACATGCCTGCATAAAACAGGGAACCAAGCTTGGCTGTGTCAGGGGTATCTCCTCCCAGAAGCATCAGCCCCAAGCACAAAACATGAATGTGTGGAACCATCCACAGTACCAGAAGCAAGCCCTACATGGGAGCCCCAGGGGCTGACTTCATTAGATGCCAGTGGTCAGAAGAAGCAGTAAAACCCTCCTTTCAGTAGTTGTTTGCTCAACTCAGACTTCCCTTACGTCCTTGAGTGCTCCTGGTGGGGAAGTGGCTGGGAACTGGAAAAGGTGCCTTTTTGTTTCACTTCTCCCAGCTGTGAATCAATCTGTGAGCATTCCTTACCAGGAGTCATGCCTTCAAACTACTGTCCTCTCTCCTGAGAATCTCTACACAGCCCCCTTGAACTGCATGCAAGGGGCGAGCCTGGAGTAAGAAGGCCAGTTCAAGGGCAGGCCTCACTGAACTTGATGTTTGCAGAGTGTTGCTCTGGGTCCCTGCCCAGAACAGCCTGGCCTGGGAGGTCCTGAGTGACTCTGGAATGGCAAACAGTCTCTGCTCCCTGGTCCAGTGGGGCTGTTTGCAGAATCAAGTGTCACATTCTTACAGATTGAGTTACCCTGGGCCCAGCTGGGGCTGATCTCTGAAGAGGTGGCTGCAGATACAGCTGTTAAAGTACCTCCTCCCTGTCCCCACACTGCCCACGGTGGCCTGGCTGCATACCCCCAACACTGGCGGTGTGTGTGGACTGGAACCTTCTCCTGGGTGCTCATTTGTGATGGCTCCCTGTATCCCTGTCGGCTTGTTTCTGTATATGTACCCTCCAACCTACATCATTTCCAGGCCTAGGACCATTTGGGTTCCTAAAGACAAAGGGAACCAAACAGGGAGTGATCATAAATACTCCCTGATGCGGGGCTACAGTCTCCATTTCCAAAGGGCCCGGTATCTCGGGCAGGCAGAAACATCAAGCATAGTGTTTTAGAGCAAGGCTTGGGAATCCATTAGACCCGGTTCAGATCAGATGTCTACCGCTTACTAGTGGCACAGTTTGGGGTAAGTCTCTTATCCTAAGCCTCGGTTTCTTCATCTATAAAGTGGGGGCATTAAGAGCCCCTATTCCTTCAGTTAAATTTTTTTTTTTTTTTCCTAAGCAATCCTTATGCCCAAGGTGGGGCTTGAACTCACAACCCTGAGATCAAGAGTTGCATGCTCCACCAACTGAGTCAGCCAGGCACCCCCAATAAGAGCCCTTATTAAATGAGACAACACATTGAATGTACTGGGACCGGGGCCTGCCACACAGTCTGTGCCCAATGAACGGGGGCTGCTGCTATTCGCAAACACGCCATGACTCCAACAGAGCACTGCAAGGGGCAACCTGTTCCCATTCTCTGGGTCTTGGAATGGATGACTGAGGGCTGGGGGACAGTCTGGAAAGTCTCTGAGTGAAGAGATTTCAGATCTGGGACACGGTCACAGTGCTCTGCTGGGATGCAGGGAGGCTGTGAGGAGAAGAGGGTATGATTATCTGTGACTCCCCCATCCCCGGCCCCACATTCGGGGAGGCAGATCTGCCCGTCTCTCCGCTGATGGCTGGCCTAAGACAGCAGAAGGAAAGGCTTGGGGCTGCTCTGAACACATTCCTGGTCTTCTCAGCCAAAGCCCCCTCTGGGCCGCATAATCAACTCTCGATGTCCAGGCCTGCGCGCGGCCCCTGGCCTTGAGGCCCTTTGTGGGAGGGAGGAGGAGGGCAGAGTGACATCTGGGAGAAGCCACGTCAAGTGACTCACATTCTCACAGTAGTGGTTGCTGGGAAAGCTTCCACAGCTCAGCCCTCCCAGCGCTCCCAACTGTTTAAAGGCTACAAAGAGCAAACTGAGTGGGGGGCCGGGAGCCTGCCTGCGACCCAGACCAGGCTTATGGGAGTGTCAGGGAGCTACTGGGGCCCGGCCTGCTGGGGCCTGCAGCTGTTGGGGTAGGGAATTTTGTCCCTCAGGCTCCCACCCACCAGAATGGACTCTCTCGAGGAGGAGCCTCTGCAGGACTGGGCTGGGAGCCTCAGAAAGCTCACTGCAATCCTGGCCCAACTGTATAGAAATGGCAGGTCCGGGCAGGAGAGGCAGCCCTTCCTGGGTGGGCTGGTCAGGGACGGAGAGCAGCTTAGTGCTCACCACGGACAGGGTGAGGACCTACTCGGTCTCCTCCTGCCTCCGTTTCCCACCGGCCCACCACTTTTCTGACTAACCAGCCCCTCAGGCCCGGCTGGCCTGAGTCACAACCTGAGAGACGTTCTCAGGCAGGGCTGCAGGGGGAGGAGGAGGTGGGGTGGCGAGTCAGCAAACTCATGCCGGGAGTGTGACTACATGGATGATGGGCCTCTCTCAACAGAACGAATTTCTGCCCAACTGCAGCCTGTTCCTCCCCGTGGGAGTGCAAAGTGCCTCGCTGGCCATTTCTGTCCACCTCCGGCCCTCCATCACCTCACCCTTGACAGCTGGGCAGGCAATCGGCTTCTTTTCTCAATAGCTCTGATAAAAGCCACCTCTGCCGGGCTCTCCTGCAGAGTGGGGCCCCAGGGCCGGGCGCTCTTGCAGAGTGGAGCCCTGGGCTCAGGGCTTCCTTTAGGAAGGGGCAGAGCCTGGACAGGACCCCAGCACCTGATTCTGGGCAGGCCCTCCAACACTGTGCTCAGGGGAGGTGCTGGGACGCCAGGCCTGGGACGCTTTTACTCGGGTGGCATTGACGAATGCAGTGTTCCAGGCCCACCAAAATGGGGTGTGAGCTGGGGCCCAGGAAGGGGGGTGGCTGGGAATGACCTGGCCTTGGGTCTCAGGAGAGTCACACTCTTCGAAGGGCCAAGGAGAGCGGGGTTTCCATTCCCTGATCCTGCCAAGGACCAGCCCCTCAGCTGAATGCCGCCCGCCTCGAATTTCTGGTTTGAAGTCTGGAGAAGTGGGCTCTGGCAGGAAGTTCACGTGACTGCTGGCTGGCCGTGGGGCAGACAGATGCTGTCGGGAGCGCTCTGTATACAAAACCGGGCTGGTGGGGTGGGCGGCCAGGGAGCCAGCCATGCAGATGTTGCTAAGTGAAACCTGATGTGGCGACATGAGAATCTGCAGAACGTCTCACAAACAACCTTCCCTGGGATGTTTTAGATTGAGTTTTGTGGCTATGACGCGAAGGAGCCTCACATGTCAGGATAAAAATAGCTCTGGCCTCAATAGGCAATGTGAGTTACAGTTCAACAAAACCAGATGCGAAAACCTTAGTGGCCCAGCCCAGACCCAGCAGGGTCCCTGCTCAGCTCCCCACCCTCTCAGCCCCTTTCCTCTCCCTCTGTGGGTTGGGGCCCAGGTGCCTGGTCAGTCCCTCGTGTGGGCATCTCGATCTGCCACCCAGAGAGCGTAGAGGAAAGGCCAGGGGCCCAGGGCAGATCCAGGGCTGGTTCCTGTCTGTGAACTTCACAGGGATGAGGAGCCTAGCACAGAGCCTGGCACAAGAATTGCTCTGAGGAGGGGGCTGCATGACCGGGAGGCTGGCATGGAACCCAGGGACGCAGGTGGGGAAGGGGCAGCTTCCCCCACAGAACCAAGGGGCTGGAAGAAAGGGAGGCCAACGCCTGTGATACAGGGGGGGTCTTAGGAGGCATGGAGTCTGCTGAATTGGATGGCCCAAACCCCTCAGCTGCATGGATGAAAGGGTGGCTGAGATGCTGCAGCCGCGGCACCCATGGGACTCGATCCAAGAGGCAGTCACTCTTTTCTCCAAGCCGGCCCAGCTGAGGCTGGGGAGCCCTCTGCCCCCGGCAGCAGCCCAAATCTGGGAGGCTTTCCGGCTGCCTGGTTCAGAGCAAGAGATAAGCTAATGGGCCACGGCAGGGCCCAGGAGGAACTTCCAGCTGACCCGGCAGGAGAGAGAGGCTGCATCAGGAAAGACTGCGGCTGAGTCGGGGCCAGGCCAAGGGCAGCACTGAAGGGAGATGGGAGGCAGGGGCCTCAGGTCCCTCACTGAGACTGGGCCTGGGATGGAGAGGGTGAGGCTCTCCACCTGCAGACTAGTGAAGACCTGGGCAGTGGTGCTCGGGGAGCCTTCGACACAGCAGTGGTGACAAGGTGGCCAGCTCTGGCACCCCCTCCATCACGATGACAAACTCTGAAAAACAGATACTGATCCTTACTGGGCATGTGACTCTGGCCTTTTAGGGATGAGTACAACCTAGATTTTCCTGACCCTGACACCTATGCTCTTTTACACTCTCTGAAAGAGTATGTAGGAAGAAGGCCTTTTAAGGCTCCAAGAGCAACAGAGAAGGCTTTGGGGGCTGGGAAATGGTCTGGTGTGGCTGGAGGAAGTGGAGGCAGCAAGAGGGATGAGTTGCTGAGGTGGCTGAGGCCAGAATGGGGTCCCTGAAGTCACTGTGAAGAGAAGGGATACACTCAAAGGCTATGCCAGGATACGCCCTAAGGGAGAAGCCTGCTGGCCTGGCCACTGCTGCTCTGTTCCCCATCTTGAGTGATGGAAGCTTCTGGTGCTGGGCAAGTGCTCTTGTCCTCTAACACAGGAGTAAAGAAAGCAGACTCTCAGGCTAAGCTCCTAGGTCGGCACCAACACCTATCGCAAGCCCCCCTCCCAGGTAAGAATAACAACGGTGCTTCCTCCCACGGTTCTTGTGAGGAGCTGGGCTCACCCACCGTGAGGTTCAGTGTGCTGACACATGGGAAGTGCTCAGAACAGTGTCCGGTCCAAACAAGCTCAATGTACTAGAGTCACCCTTACTACTGGGAAAAATGCCCAGGGATGGCTTTCTGGGTTTCTCCTAGAACTGGTTTATGAATTTGGCCACACCAGCCTGAGCTACAAGGAATGAAATGGAATCAGAACATTTCATTTCTGCCCATGATTTTAGAACTGGGATCAAATTCCACGTTGGACCAGAGAGCCCTGTGGGGCATGATAACATGAGCAGTTATCCCACCAAGAATGTGCCCCCTTGGCTGGAAAGGAAGCATAGGAAGGATGGGATCTGGGGTGCAAACATCAGTTCTGGGGTGACCTTTGGCCCCTGAATGCCACACTGCTGCTGTGCCTGGCCAAGGTTGCTCCCTCCCTTGCAGCAGGAACATTCAGGCCCCAGGAGGGCCAGGCACATCTCAAATGAGGGACGGATCCCAGAGGTCTCCTGCTTGTGCTAAGCCTTCTGCTCAGACTCAGGGTTAGGCCCCTCGGGTCTGCTCAAAGGGAGCTCATCACCCCTCTCCGCAGAACCCAGGGGGCCTCAGCCAGAATCTCCCTGGGTGGAGACGGGCAGAGAACGCACAAAAGTTGCCAAGTCATAGGAGACCCAAGTGGTCGTTTTCATTTCATTTCACCAAATCACAGTCTAGAGAGACAGCAAAATGTGGGATCCCTCTATTGGTTTTCCTCAGGCCTGCCCACCCAGGCAGCTCCACTCCTGAAGGTCCCAGCCTGGGGCTCTGTGAAGGTCAGCAATGAAGTGGGGTGGGAGAAGCAAGACCAATGCTTCTGCCTGCATGGCTCTGTGCTGGAGGGAGAGATGTTTGCACAGGTGGGAGGAAAATCCTGTGTGGGCAACTCTGCCTCGTGGGCCCTGGGACCACTGCTGTGGCACTACCGAGGCGTGTGATGCTGCCCCAACCCTTGCATTAAATCTGCACTATTTGAGTTTACAGACCCAGTGAGCAGGCAGGCTTCTCTACAAATGCTGCTGATTTCATCTTTGCTAGGCTCCCTGCCTCCTTGGCTTTCCAGAGAAAGACCCTTTACGGTGGGGGGCGGGGGTGGTGGTGCTCTGCAGTCGGCATGTTCTCAGAGCTGTGCCCTGGAGAGCCAGAGGGCCAGAGGAAAGCAAAATCCAAACAGGAAGAGGGTCTGGCCTTGTAACTTCTGTCCCCGTGCACGGCCAGATGGAAGCAGACAGAATGACCCTCTTGCACGCCTGAGAAGCAACGGGGGAAAGAGCAGCCCACAGATGAATGGGTGTATACTTCCCGCATGCTTTCTGACCTAAACAGCCAACCCCAACATCCTTGGTGCCTGGCCAGTGCCCTCCCCAAGGCAGCTGAGGCAGGAGATGGGACAGGGCCTAACTTTGGTTTCCTATGTGCTTCTTTACTGGTTTGAACTTGACCTTAACCTTTTAAAATCATGAACCCATCTGAAAAATCTGGTGCCAGCTATGGACATGCACGCACGTGTGGTTCCCACACTCTGTGCAGCGAACGTGTGTGAGTCTCAGGCTAAGAGCACATGGCCCACGGTACCGTGTATCCTTGAAGCAAGAAGAGTTATTGGCTGCAGGCACTTCCTTGGTGTTCTTTCCAGGATGGAGTTTCTTCCCATCTGGCATACTTGGTTGTTTTTCTAGGAATTCAGGGTGAGTCCCTGGCTGATGTGAGCCAGTCTGACAGCCCTGGTGAGCTGGGGCAAATCTTCACCACCTCAGCCTCATTAGGGGCCCACCTATCCTGGCAGGGCCAGCAGCCAAGGTTCAGAGCACGTTGCCATCGAAGACACTCTCAGTTCTTACTCCCAAGCGGCTGAGATGGCACCTCGAGGAGCTCCCTGTCTGGGCCTCCCCAGGGCACACACCCCACCTGGGCCCCAGGCCATTTTCCGGCCCATCCCTCCACTAATGAGTAAGCATTTTAGTCATCAGCTTCTTGGTGCCCAGAGAAAAAGAAAACATCTCAGAAATGGAGGGACAAGTCCCAGAGAGTCCGGAGATGAAGGTGTCCTTCCCCTGCCCAGGGCGAAGCTGCCTCAGTTTGGCTTTCTCTCCTTTTCCACTCTGAGGATAGAAGATGCCAGACAACTGCTTCTTGGGGAGGGAGATCTAGGGCTGGCTCTGACCCACGGATGCCTTCTCCTGGCTGCTGCCCTCTTCCAGTCACTTGTCACCCTCATCCCCTCACTGCTGCTCCTCTCCTCTCTCAGTGGGACCCCCACATCGCGGCTGTGTGCCGACACTCAGCCCCTGGCATTTCTGCCATCTGTCCCTGGGAATTTAGGCGGACCCCCAAGTGCTGATGTGGGACACAGGATGGAAAACGGACTCCCGGGCTGTGGGACAGAGGGTGGGACCCTCACCAAGTGTCCCAGGGTCAGGATGTGGGAGCCTCCCGGCCATGGCCTCTGACTGCTTGGAGGAAACCGGGCTCCTAGGCAAGGAAGCCACTGCATCCTGGAGAAACAAGAGAAGGAAACCGGGCTGCCATGAGAGTCCCTTACTCCTTCCTTGCTTCAGTCAGAGACAGCTAGAAACTTGGGACCAGTTGCAGAAAGAACATGTACAGCAGCAGTGGCCTAAAGCCTCGGGTCCTATGTGACACCCCACTGCAGGAGCTGGGGGAGCCCTTGACATCAAGTGTCACCAGGAAGACATATTCAATGCACAAGCCTTCTGTGACTTGGCCCGGCAGCCCCGGGGTGCAGTCAGGCCCGCAGGGCCCCAGCGGCACCACCGAGCAGGGGTACTCAGGGCCGGGTACCAGCCGCCTTCGGAGGCCCTGCCTGCTAGAGCAGTGGAAGGGGAGCTGCAGCCGAAAGGCCCTGAATCGATCTGACATCTGGCTTCTGCATCAAAGGAGGAGCCATCGAGGACCTCGTATCTGGAAATCAAGAGCCACTCACTCAGGGGACAAAGAGACACCCCAGGCGAACACCCAAGATTTGCTAGGGACTTTCCTATCAACTCGCATCGTTGGCATTTTCCAGGATGATGTCGCCGGAGGAAACTGGCGTCTGCCTGGGAGGAAGGAGTTGGGAGTTGCACTGGCCCAGGGAGAAGAGCCACCTGCTATCTGGAAGGACCCCAAGGGGCGAGCCCCAGGAACACCACAGCCACCTTCATGTCCAAGGACTGCCTGGAAACATCCTGTTTGAATTACCCCTCTCCGGCCTGGGCTGCCTGCCATATTGTTTGCTATTTTTAGCTCCCCAAAGAGGAAGGAAATGGCTGCCTGGTCTTCCACCTGTGAGACTCAAGGCTCCAAAGCCCCCTGATTCCTGGCTGGGGAGACGCTGCCCCAGCAAAAGAGAGGATCCGCTGACTCAGATGGTTTTATATTTAGCAAATGGCTCAGAAGTATGAATGGTGCAGGACGATGAGGAAAAGGGGATGTGAAGGCCTCTCATGGGGGTGGGGAGGCAACAGGAGGGCAAGGTCCGCCTGCCTCTCAGAGAGCAGAGGGGACTTCTGACTGCTCACACCCCAGGAGAGATCCGGGGCTTGAGAGGGATGGCCCAAAGGAGTGCCTGATCCAGGAGGAGACCGAGTACTAGCACTCCCAGGGCCCCTGAGGCTGTAACCCTAAGGGCACTACTTACCAGAAGTGTTCAGCAGGTTTGTTCTGCCAGGGGTAGGCACCTGAAGCTCTGAGTGGCTGACCCGGAGGTCAGGGCCATCAAGGGGGCCTGCATCATCTGTCTGGCCTGCAGGGGAGGAAGCAATTTCTGCCAACACCTCCAGATCCTTCAGGATAACCTGGGGGAGAAAAGCAGAGGATGAAGGACGAGGGCCTCTGGAGAGCTGCCGCCAGGGGGTGGCGAAGGGTCTGCAGAGGGTGACAGGCTGGTGAGAGCCACCAAGATTACGGCTATTAACAGTGTTCAGAAAGTTCTACAAAAGATATGGATTGAAGAGAACACAGATGGGCAGAAGGTGAGGGCAAGTGGAGGAAAGAAGCTAGACTCTGAGTAAGCTTTCTCATGACCACTCCTCTCTGGTCCCCTGAGCAGGGACCTCAGAGGTCCCCAGGAGATGTGGAACTCAGGGTGCAGTCTGTGCGGGGACACTGGCAATGCCCCAAAGTCAACCTGTGTGAGGGACCAACGGTGCCCTCTAGGCCACACTGCTGGTGTGCTGGCCACAGCTCGGTCCACCACCAGGCCACAGAACAGACCTTTCTGCAGAGGTGACACAAGGCCACCCTCTGCCTTCAGAACATGACTCTGGGCTCCAAGACCGAGGACTTCCTAACTTCTAGACACACTGTTCAATTCTCAGCTGCCTCCTTGATGTTCATATACGGGCCTGACCCCTGCCTCCTTGATGTTCATACACAGGCCTGACCCCTACCTGCTGAGTTCTTCCAAGGAAAGGAAGACACAGAGTTCAGCATGGAGAATGGCAGAGTGAGCTCCAATCAGTGCCGTGTGTCACCAGGTTCCCCAGCGCTGCCTCACCACCCAAAGCCCTCGTACCCTTAGATGCTGCCTCTCCCCCCCCCCGCCCCCCCACGGCACCCACCGCCTCTTGCTCTTCATCTGGTATCAACAGCCAGCAGGGTGCTGCCTCAGCAGGGAGGTGTGTGTGTGTGTGTGTGTGTGTGTAGTGTGGTGTGTGTGTGCTGTAACTGCACAGCGCACCTGTCCCAGTTCTACCTCACGACACAGCAGGGAGGGCTGCTGCTCCCTCCCACCCCCACTCATCTCTTCTCTGACGAGGAACGTGACTGTCCTAGCACAGGTGTGCCCCCAGGGCCATCCCTGGTACTCAGCGGACGCCCATCGGGCATCCGCTGAATGACTGCCTGAACCCGGGCCAAGAATTACCATGGCAACTGGGGGCTTTGGTCCTGGACCTGTGGAAGTGACACAGAGCACCAGAGGGTGGGGCCCTGGGAGGTGGGCTGTGTGCGCCGTGACAGACCAGCTGGCTGCAATATGGTGACAGTGGTCAAGGTAAGGCGATTCCAGGGCTTTTTGTGGGATGGTGAAAATGTGAGATAGTAGTGACGGTGGCACAATCTTGTGAATATGCTAAAAACCAATGAACTGTATATTTTATTTATTTTATTTTATTTTATTTTATTTTATTTTATTTTATTTTATTTTATTTTATTTTATTTTATTTTAAAAATTTTTTTTTCAACATTTATTTATTTTTGGGACGGAGAGAAACAGAGCATGAATGGGGGAGGGGCAGAGAGAGAGGGAGACACAGAATTGGAAACAGGCTCCAGGCTCTGAGCCATCAGCCCAGAGCCTGACGCGGGGCTCGAACTCACGGACTGCGAGATCGTGACCTGGCTGAAGTCGGACGCTTAACCGACTGCGCCACCCAGGCGCCCCTGAACTGTATATTTTAAAAGGGGAATTTTATCTCAAAAAGTAAATAAAGCTACTACTGTCTCTTCAAAGCTTCAAAGTGGTTCTTGTCTCAGTGTGAGCAACGTGCTAGTGCCTCATCTTGCCCGGCCCCAGATGTCACTTCTCCTGGTGTCCTCTCTGCCAGCCTTGGCCCCTGGGTCCTCTCCCAGCAGTGCGACGTGTTCGGCACTCAACTGCCCTGCAAGCTGGAGGTCTGGCTCTCATCCTGCCACAGCCCGGCCTCATCCCGGTCGGACACGTCGCTCACTCACACACACAGATGTCACCTCGCACCTGTCTAACTGCATGCTTTCCTCCATTGCTCCCAGGCTCTCAGCACCTCCTGAGCCCTGACTGTGCCAGATGCTGGGGCTGCAGGTGAGTCCCATGTGCCTCGGCCTGCAGCCCATGGCCTGGCAGGGAGCAGTACTCACCTGCCCTTCCACACACAAGTATGTGCAATTTTAGAACATTCTGACTGCTGGGCCTGCAGGGGATGATGTATCCATGCTGGGCAAAGATAGTGGCTGCTAAGCAGCCTGGACAGATGGCAGCAACGAGCACTTGCCCCTGTGCCCAGGCCAAGAGCTGGGGGCCTGAGCGGTTCCAGGCCCAGAAGTGGAGAGGTCCAGGCCATCTGCTCCCCAGAAAGCTTTCTATTTCAGCGGTGGCAGAAAGTGGACAGAGAGGGAGGGGGTGGGACAGGGGAATAGACAGCGAGGAGGTGACACGGTGGTGCTGCGTGATAAGAGTGGCCCGAGCACAGGCCATACACTCAAGATGCTCAATTGTCCAAACAAGTCACGGTCTAATGATCAGGGATCGTTAGAGAACCAGGCGCGGGAACCCGGTGGGAGAGTGACTCACTCAAATTAAACTGAGGCAAGGAGCAAGCCAACTGTGCCTCAAAAAGTTAAACAGAGTCACCAGAGGTGTACTTCCACCCCTCGTGTTTCCCAAGAGGGCCCAAAACATGTCCACACAGGACTTGCGTAGAAATGTTCATGGCCTAAGTGTTCATCGTGGCTAGAAAATGGAAACAACCCTAAGGTTCTGACACCAACTCTGATGTGTTTTTTCTGATACCAGGTGGGTGTCCTACAGTTCAACTCCATTCTGATGCCATCTACCTGGACGTAGCGTCAGACCCCACTGCTGAAGGCTCACTCCCACAGGACCGCCCTTCCCTTGCTTCAGACACCAGCCAGAGATCCAGGGTGTCGCCTTTGCTTCTCATGACTGGCTACAGATCAGAGGTTCCCACAACCCCCTCCTTAGGCTCCGTTAATTTGCTAGAGTGGCTCATGGTCCTCAGCGAAACATTTTACTTAACTAGATCACCGGTTTATCATAAAAAGGTGTAATTCAGGAAGAGTCAGATAAAAGAGATGCACAGGGCACAGCATGTGGGAAGGGGCACAGAGAGCTTCCGTGCTCTCTGGGGGTGCCACTTGCCCCGAATCTCCATGTGTTCACCAACCTGGAAGCTCTTCAAACCCCATCCTTTAGGTTTTTAAGGAGGCTTCATTACATAGGCATGATGGATTAGATCACTGGCCACTGGCAGCTGATTCGATCGCCAGTCCCTCTCTCCTTCTCGAAGGTCGGGTTGAAAGTTCAACCCTCTCATCACATGGCTGGTCCTCCTGGCAACCAGCCCCCATCCTTCTGGGCATCCAAGTCACCTCACTAACCTAACAAAAGACACCTTTATCATTTTCAACACTTAGGAGATTCCAAGGGTTTTAGGAGCTCTGTGCCAGAACCAGGGATGAAGACCAAATACGTATTTTTTTTTTAACCATGTATCACAAGATCACAAACCCAAAAGTACATCAACTGATAAATGGATAAACGGAACACGGCATATCCGTGTCCTGGACTATTATTTGGCAATGAAAAGGAATGAGGTTCTGATATATGCTATAAAATGCACCAACCTGAAAACATTTGTTAAGTAAGAGAAGCCAGATGCAGAAGGCCATGTACTGCATGATGATTCCATTTATGTGAAATGTTCAGAGCAGGCAAATCTATAGAGACAGAGGGTATCTTGTGCCTGCCAGGGGATGGGGGAGGGAGACATGGGGAGTTACTGCTAACTGGTACAGGGTTTCTCTTTGGAGTGAGGAGAATGTTGCAGAATTACATAGCAGTGATGTTTGCACAACCTTGTCAAAATACTAAAACCCACTAAATTGTATATTGTTTTTAATTTTTAAAAATATTTTATTGATTTATTTTAATTAAAAAAATTTTTAATGTTTATTTTTGAGAGAGACAGAGACAGAACATGAATGGGAGAGGGGCAGAGGGGGTGGGAGACACAGAATCCAAAGCAGGCTCCAGTCTCCAAGCTGTTAGCAAAGACCCCGATGCTGGGCTCGAACTTAAAAGCCGCGAGATCGTGACCTGAGCCGAAGGTGGATGAGCTACCCAGGTGCCCTTAAAATATTTTATTTTTTTAAGTAATCCCTACTCCCAACGTAGGGCTCGAACTCATGACCCTGAGATCAAGAGTCACACGTTCCACTGACTGAGCCAGCTGGGCATCTCTGAATTTGTATACTTTATGGTTTGTGAATTATAACTAAAAAAAGAGAAGAGAATCAAGTCAAAACCCCAAATCAGCACCCTAATTCCCAGAACTGTGGTACTTCAGGTCCGTTTGCTCTTGCTGTGCCCATGGCCCGAAGCAGCAAGGCCTCCCTGACTCCCCACGATCTCACACCTGCTGCTGACTCCCAGGAGGGCCGAGAGCACTCAGGGAGGCCACCTGTGTCCCTACATCTCTGAGCTGCAGGTTGCTCCTCTCAGGGCTGGCTGTGCAGGTGGGCGGAGGTACATGTCCCTTAGGCAGCAAATCCTGGAGGTTCAATGTGGCAAGTGAGAAAAGTATGAGGCAGCCAAGGCCAGGCTAGCACTCAGCTATAGCCCGACCCTATGAGAGCTGCCGTGGCCTACACCAGGCTTCTGGCAGGTACTCATTTCCCTAACAGGAAAGATGCTTGGGAGGAACTACCAGCACCAGAGAGCCCTGGCCTGTGAGACGCCCACACTCTCTGAGTGGCCCCAGGGCCAGGCTACCAGGGTGGGAAGACCAGGAGAGGAAGCTCTCCCCACTTCCAGCTAGAATTAATGTTCTCATTTGCTGCCTGTCTCTCTTTGCAGAGTCATCTGCTCGAGGGATCAGGAGTCCACTTCAAACACTCTGGTCCCCAAACCGGAGCCCAATAAGCTATACGGGCTTTGTGGTCAGACAATCCTGACTTCCCATCAGTTAACTTCACCCTTCCAATCCCTCTCCCGACATCTATTGAGCACCCACTGTGGGCCAGGGCCCGGGCCAGGGCCTGTTTTTGTGGGAGGAGATGCGAAGCCAAACAGGATGGCCCTGCCTCTCTCAACAGTGACCCTGGGGAGACAGGCGGTAAACAACACTTATAATGCAGTGCATGTACGACCAGAGCCAGCAACTTGGCCTGTGGGTATCGAAAGGCTTCAGAAGTACCTTACCATCAGTTTGCTGGGGGGCAGAGGAAGGCACTCAAAGCATTCACTTAACTAGCATAAGCCTTTCCGGACACAGAACCAGAATCCCGTGGCACATTCCAGGAAGCTAAGCTTTGATCTAGCTCTGGAATGGGGCATGGGGCTGGTGTGAGTGTTAAAAAGGAGACAGCAGGCCCAAAATGGAGTCACCTGTGCTAAATCCCAAGTCAGCAAACCAAGATTTAATACCTAACTTAATTGTAGTTTCAACCTTTAACCTTTAAAGGAATGTAACATTTAGCTAGTCAACATGGAATTACCTGGTCAGCCCTAGTGAGATAATCCTCTTGGCAGACCCCTTCTGGTCCCATTAGGAAGGCAACTTTGCCTGAAACAGTGCATCCTTTGCTAGTCATTTTCTTTCTTTCCTTTTTTTTTTAAATGTTCATTTATTTTTGAGAGACAGAGAATGAGCGGGGGAGGGGCAGAGAGAGAGGGAGACAAAGAATCTGAAACAGACTCCAGGCTCTGAGCTGTCAGGACAGAGCCCAATGCGGGGCTCGAACCCACGGACTGTGAGATCATGACCTGAGCCGAAGTCGGACGCCCAACCGACAGCCACCCAGGGGCCTCTGCTAGTCATTTTCTTTCTCCACTCCCTTTCTGTCTTTAAAAACCTTTTCTTGTCTACAGCTTCTTTCTATTGCTACATGGGGATACTGCCTGTTTCATGAATTGTTTGAAAAAAGCCATTCTGATCTTTTTGTTTGTTTGTTTGTTTTTTTAATTTTTTTTTAACGTTTATTTATTTTTTTTTTTTTGAGACAGAGAGAGACAAAGCATGAACGGGGGAGGGTCAGAGAGAGGGAGACACAGAATCTGAAACAGGCTCCAGGCTCTGAGCTGTCAGCACAGAGCCCGACGCGGGGCTCGAACTCATGGACCGCAAGATCATGACCTGAGCCGAAGTCGGACGCTTAACCGACTGAGCCACCCAGGCGCCCCAGCCATTCTGATCTTTGAATTTACTCAGTTGAAATTTTGTTATTTAGCAGGGGGCATGGCCAGAAAATCAAGTGGAAGTCATAGGGAGGGGCAGGTACCCAAGAGCTATGGCCCGAAGAGGTTTGAACTTGGTTTTGCAGGTGATGGGGAGCCTGTTTCCCCATATGTGCCAACAGAGACTTCCCCTTGCAAGGTTGTCATGAACATCATAGGAGATACTCTGTGCTCCCCTTCTGTTATGAGATTTTTGGTACCATAGCTGAGCCTGGTCAGTGGTCCTGACTTAGGGACTGGGCAGGAACTGCAGTGTATACACAAAAAGCTTCAGATTTCATCTCTCTACTAAAGAGAATCTGCATGGACATCTTGGTACCACCTCCTCCTACTTCACTGGAGAGCAGCAGCCAGCAAAACTGCCTATTTTACATTTTGAATTCTCTTATTTTGGAAAGTTTAACACCAAATGGCAAATGAATGCAAATTACACTTCAATTGCACAATTAAAGCCGGAACTGTTGTCTACAGGTTCCTTCAGTAATCCCAGCCACTCCTGTAGTGCTTACATATCAGAAGATTTGTCTCTAGTCCCCAGGGACTGGCAAAAATCTGACAGACAGCCCTGCCTGGAGCAATACCACGTGTACTTGTAAGTGTGTGTACGTGTGAGGGTGTGTGTGCATGCGCGTGCACTCCCATACTCGCTTACAGCCCACCTTCCTGGTTCTTTACAATGGGAGCTGAGAATAGCACCACCATCTCCTTCAGTCTCCGAGATGCAGGGAGAGGAAGGGGCTGCCAAAATAGAGGGCAAGGAATGGCCTGAAGACACAGTGGGGAATTTGTGGGAGCCACTTTAGGGCTCCTGCGCCATCCAATCCAGCTGCTGGCTCTTTCCCAGATGACCAGCAAATCCCATTGAGCCTAGGGGCTAGACTTGAGACTATGGAGCAACAATCCTGACAAAGGCCTAGGCCAGGACTCTGCCTCTGCTCAGGGAATGAGTGACCCAGGGAGACAATGTCAAGGCAGCATGGGGTGGGGGGGCGGGGGCGGTGCTGGGACAGAGCAACAGAGACCAAGGGAGAGCCGTGCTCCGCCCTCCGGCTGAGCCTGACTTTGAATCTCTGTGCCAGGCCAGGGTTTTGGTACCCCACCCCTCTTGGAGACCCCTTGGTCTGTGGACAAGCAGCTCTGGAACAAGGACACAGTGATCTCAGCAGCCTTGCTTGCGGGCACTGGCTTAAGAACTGGACGAAAGGCCCCCAGTGATAGGCCCACTGCTCGGCCTCTAGAAACACAAAGTTAGTCCTCTTCCAAGGAGGAGGCTGGCTGGGCCCAAGCCCGCACTGGACTGTAGTCCTGGCTTTGACAATGAGGAAAGGCTCAAAGAAAGCAGGAGGAAGCCGCGCCAATTAGTATGCGCTACACAGCTTTTTGCAAAATGAATATAAAACACTTGTGCTTTCTTTTTGTGTGAGAGAAAGAGTGGGGAGAGGGAGGAGGAAAGAAGGTTACAAGAAAGCAATATTCTGCAGGGGCAGGAGTGCCTGCAGTTGCCATGGCAACGGGGGGGGGTGGTTGTTGGCGGGGGGAGGCACATCAGCTGGTCCCTGGTCCTGGAGTGGGGTGAGCTGTGAGCTGGCCCTCGGAGTCAAAGGGTCAGTGACAAATGGGTGCAGAAAACATGTGACAAAGCAACTCTGAAGGGGAGGCCCGGGTGGAGGGAGGGAGGGGCCAGCACATCCTCTGTGGCTTGGGGAGCAAAGTCAAGGAGGCCAAAGGATTCCTGAGAAAGCCCTTCCTTCCAGGAGGTGACTTGATGCCAGCAAAGGGCATATTTCAGCGTGGGAGGGAAGTCACCATCTGGATGGGGCCATTGCAGGCTGTCACAACCCAAAACTCAGGCAGGCTGAGGACAGACTCTCTAGGACAGTGCTGGTTTCCCTCCCTTCTTTTATTCCTCTGTCCAGATGCTCCCTCTCCCAGCACCTTGTCCACAGAGCAGCCCTGGAAAACCCGTTGCAGACGGAGTCTCCCTTCTCTCTCTCTCCTTCCTCTCTCTCTCTCTTCACAGCAACCCCCCCCACTCCCCCACCCCCATCGGCTGGTTCTGTTCCTGGCTTCTCCTTTACCACCCTGGGAACAGCTGGAGACCCAGAGTTTTACAAGGCCAACTCCCTAGGCTGGGGGTCTGTCTTTGCCTCCTACTGAGGCTCCTGAACATGAAGTCCCAGGGCGAGGCACTCAGCAGATGTTGAATAAATACTTGCTGACCAGCAGCGCCAGGCAGGAAATGGAAGATGGATCGTTCTGAATAGCTTCTGCCAAGGGGATGGACAGAGAGGCCTCTCGCTTCACTCTACCCACTTATCTCCAAGAAACTTTTGTCAAAAGTTTGGCTAGGTCCCTAGTCAGCTGATTAGGCCCCAGATGTCAACTGGCTCAGCGTTCCAGCCCCATAAGAAGGGAAGGAAATCCCCAAGCTGGGCCCTCTCTGGTCCTAGCCAGAAGGAAGCTGCAAGAGTGTTTCCAAGAGACACAACTAGATCCTGGCAAGAGAGGTGAGTTCAGGCTAAAAGCCCTGGAGGCTAAGGCCTGGACTGTGTGGGCCACTGCCAAGGCTATCTGATGCCTCTGCTGGGAGCAATGGGGCCACAGGGCTGTGCCTGAGATCTGGGTCAGGTTGGGCTGCTCCTTGTTCTTGGGAAGTGGAGCTGAAATTAAGTGCAGAGGCACCATGGCCAGGCATCCACAGAGCCTTGGGGCCCTTTGCTTCTCGCCACACAGAAGCCTGTCCACTTCCTTCACAAGTGGTATAGGCCCAGTGCGGCAGGCCTCTTGAGTTCCTGATCACATACAGAGTGGCTCCCGCGGCTTGTGGAATCAGCTGGGGAACTGACCCTCGGAAACCAGGTCGCTGGTTTCCCCAGGAAGCATCCCCTTAGGGTGGTGAGGAAGGCACGGGGCCTCCCATGGGCCCCAGAGCAGTGAACCAATGGAGCTCTGGGAGAAGGCACACACAGCATCCGGCACCAGAGTGGAGGCTCCTGCTCTGGACACAGAGTAAATCTGAACTGTAGAAGTCGGCAATCAGGCCCTGGCCAGGCCTGGGAAAGGGGTGGTATTCCCAGAAAAGCTTTTGGCTACAACGGGGTCAGAGCAGGTCAAGCCCAGCATCTCCTGGGGGGGCGGGTCCCTCAGCCCTCTTCAGCAATGGCAAGGAAAGCCCTGCCAAAAATTTAGATTTGGGGGCGGGAGAGAAGGATTGCCTAGGCTCAGATCTATTTTATTTCCCATTGAGAAAACCACTCTGATTAAGAACCTTTGAGGTCGTACTTGAGCAAAAACAATTAAAAAAAAGGATTATAACTTGTTTTTTGCCTGACTTTGAATGCACGCGTACAGGGATCAAGGCTACTTTCTTTTTTTCTTCTTTTATTTTTTAAAAATGCTTATTTTTGAGAGAGAGAGGGAGAGAGCGAGCACAAATGCAGACGTGGGAGGGGCAGAGAGAGAGGGGGACAGAGGAACCGAAGCAGGCTCTGTACTGACTACAGACAGCCCTATGGGGGCTCAAACTCATAAATTGCGAGATCATGACCTGAGCCGAAATCGGACACTTAATGGACTGAGCCACCCAGGCGCCCCTTCTTTTATTTTTAATAAACTCTGAGATCCTTCCCTAAGTGCTTAGTTCTGTGCCATACATGCGAAAGACCAGCAACCGGTGCTCACTGTTAAGTCCCACTAACAGTGACAGCACAGTGTGTGTCCTGGCAGCTTAAAACCATTCCAGCCTCCATCCCTCAGAGTGGAGGAGAAGAGAAAAGCCAGCCTGGGTAAGGCAATTTGGAGGCCAGTCCCCAAGTCCCCCCGTGCATCCCCTCACCCCCGGTCTCCCTCCTGGTGATGCCAGCCATCGCTTGCCTGCATCATGCCAGGCCCCTGCCCGGGGTGGGGTGCACTCTCAGAGTCCTACGTTCTCCCTGAGAGTGAGCCAGAGGCCAAGGAAGGGCCTGCTGTGCTCCAGACAGCGCGGGAGCAGCACACACACACCGTCAGCGCTCGGTTACCAGGTGATGAGCCGAGGGGCCAGCTGTCTCCGGGCACCGGTCCATGGCAACCGGGAGAGCGGCACAGGGCCGTCTCCTACCCTCCTCCAGGCCTCCACTTCACCCCAGTGTACCTGCCAGCTACATGCACCCTGCCCTGAGGAGGCAGGTCTGCTCTGGCAGGGTCAGGGCCCGGCAGGGTGGGGCAGGCCAGAGGGGTTCAGCTCGCCATCCACCGTCCCTCCTATTTGTTCACCTTCTCAGAAAATGTTTCTGAGCACACACTATGTGCTGGACACAGTCTCCGTCCTCCCAAAGTGGGACAAGGGCTACGGGAGAGTCGGCGTGCAAAGAACACCATAATGATGCTGATGGGGACCTCTTTGATGTGTAGATAGGAGGGGTGGTGTGTGACAGACAAGGCTTCAGGAAGCCGAGGTCTTGACCAAGTTACTTCACTTCTCTGAGTCTCAGTTTCCACTTCAGTGAAGTGGGGGACACAACAGAACCTACCCTGGAAGGTTTGCTATGGAGATACGCTAAGGTCATGCCCACTCAAAGATGTCCATCCAGCGCAGGGTCTGGCGGCAGCAAGTGAATGGAAAATACCAGAACCCAGGCAATGAGGCCCAAACTGAGAGCACAATTCAGGGGGTCCTGGCTGAGGCCTAAGCAGCTGGATTTTTAAAAGGCTCCAGAGGATTCTGACAGCAGCTCTTGTCTGGATGGGCTCACTGTGGGGCTAATGTCTGGGTTATTGGACTTTAGCCTTTCTAGGTAAGATTACTGATCACTTCCTGAGTTCAAGGGGAGATGGGCTGAGGGTAGTCAGTCAGGCCCAAGGCCAGGCCGTGTGCTCACCCCTGCAGGCCACTCAACTCTGCAGCTTGGCTTAGCAAGAGCTCCCAATCCTGTCGCAGGGGAAGGCAGTCCCCAACTGGCTGCCCTTGGTGGACTCTCTCCTATACTGCTGGACCTTCCACTGGGGAAGCCAACCTTCCCAGTCCAACATCTGCCTTCACCGGGAGCCTAGGTGTACCAGGCAGCAAGCCCCCAGCCCCACCCATGTCAACCCGATACTGTGCCAGTTTTGGGTCCTCATCAGCACATCAGGGGAAGAAATCCAGAGAAAAATACTAAAGACTCTCTGAGCACCCACAGCCACCTTCCCAAGAGTGGAATGCTGCCAGGCCAGCTGTGGTTGTCTGGGTGCCCCTTTACCCAAGGCCTCCTCACCAGGCGCAATAGGAACCGTCACTATGCCAGTCCTCTCTCCTCCCTGGCAATGATTTGCTGCCAGGACTCCTATCCGAAGACCAGATCCTCCCAGGACTTCTGGTGTTGACCACTGGTACCTCGTCTGGGCGGTGGGTCCTGGTTGGCTGTCCCTGGAGACTGTGAGTGGAATCCAGGGCTCTTCCCCTGCTGCCTTCTCCCTGCTTGGCCCTCCCTCCTCTCACTCTCAGGAGCCCCCAAAGGAGGCTGCAGCATCAGCCGCAGGGACAGCCATGTGGACAAGTGCCTGTGTCCTCGGCATGGCCTCCAGGGGAGCTACAGCAGGCAAGGGCCCCAGCTGACCTCCCCGGGTGTGGGTGGGGGACTCTCGGCAAGAGTTCTGGGGCCCCAACATTGTGCCCCTCGTTTTCCTGGCTTGTGTCTGACCTGATGGCGTGACCTGACTGTAAAGGAATCTTGGGGACAGAGGAGGGGGTGAAGGAGTTGTTTTTGTTTGTTTTGGAGAGTGGATGGAATGAGAACTGGGCTGAAACAAACACTGAGGCAGGGATCTCAGGAAGAGGAACAAACCCCATTCTTATGGAAGACGGTCTACTCTGAGCAGGCCATTTTAGTATTCCAGGGAGCAGGGTCAGGACCACACAGCATCAGAGCTGGATGGGACGAACACAGACCAGGCCAACTGTGTCTGATGGCAGAAAACAGGAGGTGAAGGGGTGTCGTGGACTTGCCGGGTCCCACAGAGAGCAGGGCAGCGTGGGGCAGAGGCCACCCTCTTGTTGCTCCCCGGGCCCCTTCCTACACTGCTCTCTGCCGGCTACCAGCCCCACTCCTTCTGCATATGCCCTGGGAGGGTGAGTGGCCCAATGGGGCAGGTCAAGGCTCAATGCTCAGAGAGAAGGTGCACTCAGAACTGATGAGAGGAGGGGGGGCGGCCTCAATGAAGCAGTGCCTCCATCCTGGGAGGACCCCTATCCTGCAGTGACGTCAGCCCTTATGTGCTTTTGGATGTTCCAGAATCAGATGGACCCAACGTCTGGCTCCTGGTGGTATGACCTTGGAGAAGTTATCTTCCTTGCCCTTGGAGGTCCTCTTAAGTCAAAACTGGTATAATGAAAACAACTCCAAGAGCGCCAGGCAAACTTGTCAGGAGAAGAGAAACAATGTACTCTGAACAGCACATGTGACCCATGAACTCAGCCTTCTGCCCTCTCCTGCTCCCAGTCTCCTCCCACAGATGTAGGAGGGGTCTGAGCCCAGTACCCACTGTGGATTCTGAAGGCAGCCAGTGGCGGGGGGTACTGGATGGGCCGTCATCACCTCTCTGAGCTGCCCTCAGATGAAGGGGCTCCAATGAAGCAGAAGTCCCCATTTCTGTGGCAGACACAGAGATGGCCAATTTTACTAGCAGCACCCTTGCGTCGGGACAGAAGAACACAGCCCTGGTTCTGTAAGGGACTGTAAGAAGAGGAACCCATGGGGATGCTCTCAGTCTGGGGCCTCCGTCTGGGTGAGACCCTGACATGGAAGGCCCTGTTGTCACTAACTAAATCCCTTTAAAGTGGTAATGAGCCCTTGGGCCCAGCTGGCCAACCCACCAGACCAAAGTGACAAGAGTCCCTGGGAAAGAAAAGGCTGAGGAAGCGTTTACAGGGACCACATGGGATAAGGGATGCAGAAGGGACAGGATGGGATGACAGGGCCACTGCCCCTGGGACAGAGGAGGCCAAGGGCAGCCTCACTCTACTCTGCTCCAGGGACAGGGCTCCGTGACAGTCAGGAGTGGCGGCACCCGCGGCCTTGCTGCAGGACAACCCCAGAGCTACCCACTCAGCTCTCATGCGAGCCGTGACCTGTCTCCCTATCGGTCAACTTAGCTCAGCCCCAGTGAGCTCTCTCTTTTGAGACCGGAGAACCTCTTCAGTTCTCCTGCTCCATTTCTCCTGGGACCTGGACCATGCAAACAAATGAAATCCTCTCCCATCTCCCCTAAGGCTAATCATCCCTCAAAGCCGGCGTGTCTGTTCCCCAGTGAGCCTGCAGCTGGTGAGGCAATGAACACCTGGACGTGTGGTGGATTGACTCAAACAGAAAAGCTGATGGCCCCCATCCCCTCAGGACGCAGCAAAGCCTAGAGCAGCCCCAGGGCTCCCTGCCCCATGGGTGTGGACACTCCTGAGATGTGCTATGGGGTTGAGGACAGGGAAGGCCCTAGCAGCCCTGGACCGCAGTACATCACAGCTCTCCTGTGTACGTTTGTGAGATGTCCCCAAATCAATCCTTATAACCATCCCTGCTACCCCAGCCTCCTAAGACATGGCCACATGCCTCACGAGGTGAATGGGCTCCTGAGCAAGAAACTGCCATTGCCAGGAACAACATCCTCACAGTCCTACCTTCCAAGTTTTTGAGAAAGGTGATTCTCATTCTTTTTTTTCTGTTTTTATGTCAGCCACATCACACGAGCCATTAACTCCCCTCAGCAATTTCTCTTCATAGTTACTCTGAGCCCAGGGGAGCAGATGGGGGTATCTCTCCTGGGTTGATAACCTCTGCTCTTAAGTGTTAAGGACACCTCAGCTCCAAGAGGTGGGAAGACTCCAGGGAAGGTGCCTCCAGAGGCCCCAGTGGGGTGTGCCCTTCTGGATCTCCATGGACTCTGAGGCCTGCTTCCGAAAGAGGCTGTGGCAGCCGGAAGTCCCAAGGCAGGCCCTCTGCCGATGATGCCGTTTCTCCTCTCTTCCCTGGAGCCAGGCAGCCAGCTCCTCCCTTCCACCTGTGATGCTGGGAACAGAGCCCACTGACTTGGGCAGACAGCTCCACCTTAGGGGTGCAGGGGTTGCTGAGGGAGGGGGGTGGGAAAGGGAGAAGGTATAGAAAGGGGCGTCGGTGTCACTGCCCATTGCCTTCCCCTTGGTTTTTCTATGACCTCAAGACAAACATCGAGCCCCAGAGCCCCCAGTGAGGCCCACCCACTTGGCCATCTGCACAGGGCCTGTGTGGTCCTAAAGACAGGCAGGGAAACAGAGGACAGAAACCAGCTTCTGTTCTGGCTTTTGCTGCTGAAGCGGGGGCAGGAAGGATATGGAGAAAAAACAGACCCTACCTTCCCTATTTCCACCTGTATCTTTATCATTTTTGTATAGAAATGATTACCAGCATCAGGAGCTAAAATTTACCACGTGTTCACATGTGTTGGGTATTCTACACCCATGGCCTCATTTCATCCTGGGAATCCAAACCTGGAAGGGTGCTTCTACAATTATTCTCGGTTTTCGGATAAGCAAACTGGGGTTCAGGGAGGCCAGGTCATCTGCTCAAGCTCAGTGTTAACCAGCTATGAAGTGGTGAGCCAGGGCCACACTCTTGGACCGCCTGATCCCTAAGCCAGTGCAGGCTGCAATATCACCTGGGGGGAAAATGTTACCGGAAAGGGATGCCACTCAATTTATCACAATGAAACTTAAAATACTGAAAATAAACTTCTTAATGAAGAAGCCCTACAAAAAAGGCCCGGAGGCTTTGCAAAATGACTTATGGAAACAGGGAAAAACCCTGCTTCTGGGTGGGAGAGTTCAAGGCAGTGAAATGATAATTTCTGGCTAAAGCACTTGTAATGACAAACAGAGTTACAACGGGCCAGGATCTGGTAGGGAGGTTTATGCTGTCTCGTTCAACAACACTCTACAAGGCAAGTGTGGACATCACGTGCCCCATTTTGCAGGCCAGAGACTCTAAGGTCCCTGGTGAAGAGGGTGAGAGCCAGAAGCCAAGCTCAGGTCTGGCGGCCAGTTGTCTGGGGTGCTATGTTCTCTCAGGGGTACTACCAGCCACCCTTCCTCTCTTCTAAGACTGAGATTTCTTTTTTAAAGCTGTGTGTTTTTGTTCTAAGTAGATTTTATTTTTTACAAAGTTCTAGGTCCATGGTAATATCGAGCAGAAGGTACAGAGATTTCCCACATACCCCTGCCCTCGCCCCAACACAACCTCCACCAAATGTACATTCCCCACCACAGCGGTAATTTATTACAATCCGTGAACCTGCGTCAACACATCGATGTCACTCAAAGTCCATAGTTTACCTTAGGACTTGCTCCTGGTGCTGTCTATTCTAAGGGTTTGGACAGATGTATAACACATGCCCATTACACCCTGAGGATTCTGAACGCAGGCTGGGAAGTAGTGTGCTTGGGGCTGGGATGGGGAATCAGGGTGGTCCTGAGGCCCCTCCTGGACCAGCCACACCTTCAGGGACATTGAGAGGAGGAGCTATTGTCCTCTGGTACTCATGGGTGGAGCTCACTCAGGCAGCTGCAGGCTTAGGAGGCAGCCGACAACTGGCATCTTCTGGGCAGAAGAAGCACGCCCACCTCCCTAACGGCGTCCAGCAGGGCTCTCTGAAGGGCATGCACCCTACATTCCACACTGTTGAAATCAGGGTCACATTTTCACTTAAAAACATGTAATTGGATCTCTAGCTAATGGGGGGATTGCTACTCTGGTGCCAAGAATATTAATTTGACACCTGCAAGTTCCTTCTGAGCAAAGGGATCTTCAGACAAAGGGTGCAAGGACCAGGCACTTGCACTGGTACTGAGGAAACAGCCACTTATCCTGAGTCATGGAAAAGCAGACACAAGTGAGGATGCCGGAAGGGCATGGACTACCAAGTTAGCATTGGAGTAGAACTGAGAAGCAATGGCAGGTGAGACACCCAGCAAGGCCACAGGCCAATGGGACTATGGAACATGGTGGTGGGGCAGGGCTAGGTCTCTGAGACTCTGCCCCTCCCTGCACCCAGCTCTTGCATTAGTAACACCCAGGTACACTCTGTTCCTTGAGGCCAGTGGCTCTCACTGAAGGTGAGGAGAATGTGAGTTTATCACAATTATACTGGGAGAGAAAAATATTCGCAACACAGATGACAAACTGAATGTCCCCAATATACAAAGAGCTTCTACAAATCAGTAAGAAAATGGGACAAAGGGTCTGGAGGCTGAAGCTTTTACAGATATCCACCCCTCTCCACAGCACATTGAGAACTTTCTCAAGAACCTGTGGAACAGGAGAAGGTGGCCAGAAATGGGGATGACAATACAACTACACACAAGCTCCCCATGTCCTGTCTGGTTCTGATGTGGGTAGCTGGGACCACACTTGGTGGAACACAGGTATGATGGTTAAGCGATTAAGAAAAGGGGCTTTGGAGTCAAACAGATCTGGTTTTGAGTTTGGCCTCATCACTCCCTAGCTGAGTGTGAGTTATTTTACCTCCTTCAGTCTGGGTATTCTCAACTGCAAAATGGAAATGATACCAGTTCTTCCCCACAGAATTGTCGAGGGTTCGCCAGATACTACAAGGCAAGGGTCTAGCACAGTTCCGGGCACAGCAATGACTTCATACAAGCTATTACTACCTATCACCCAAGACGATGGGCAAACCTGTGCCTTGAGGCCCTGGGCTGGATATAACGTGGCTAAGTTCGAAGGAGGCTCTGTGAAGCCGTCAGTAGGAAGGCGCCTCTCCCCACCAGTCTGGCTGTGGTCTGATTTGACTGAATGGGCTTTCAGGGTCTTACACCCCAGGGAGCTCCGATTTGAGTTCAGGGCTGTGTTTGGAAATACTGGGAAAACCTACCACAGAGATTTCTAGATATCCTAGAAAAGAAGCTCCAGGAAAAGGGGGACTTTGTGTTGTCTGTGGCTGTATTTCCAATGCCAAGGACACAGTATGCCCTCAAGGTTGCCAAAGAGACTGGTCAGGGGACACTTAGGAATGTGATCTGGTGAAGAACCAGGATAGGGCAGAATCAGGACTCACCACTGATTATCCTGGTCCCCAACTCCCTCCCCTAGAGAGAGGAAGGCAGGGAGTCTCGGCTCCTGTTACGACAACAGCCCCCCTCCAGCCCCACAACTGTCCCCAAGAGCAGCTGCAATCCTTTCCCAGCAGAGGCCCACAAGATGTGCCCCAAAGCTCTGACAACATTTGGCACTTCAGCAAATCGAGTTTCCACAGCCGCAACCTGAACAGAGCTGTTTAATGGACTGCATCTCCGCCGGCTCCCTGTAAACGCATACGCACACAAAAACCAATCACAAGCAGAGAGAGCTGGATGGGATTAAACAACTCAATTTAAAGGACTGAAGACTCAGCTGCTTCCAGCGAAGTCCTAGGGAAGGAACCAATCAGAAAGTTCTCTTTCTTTTTGTATTGAAACGAGGGCTGTGCCAAGTGCCCTTAGTCACCCCCAACTCAGGCAGAACCGGGCCACGTCCTCCTGGGCCCCCTGCCGAAGTGGGTGCTGAAGGAAAGGGAAAGAGAGGGCACGTGTGCATGTGAACGAGGCAAGCAGGAGGGGTCAAGGGTAGATTCCCAGACCATCTGTTTCGGAAGCTTCTGGAAATGCAGAGGCAGGCACCAGCCCATCTGATCTCTTTTCAGCTGAGGTTCAAGAAAGCAAACTCAGGCTGCAGGAAAACTATCCTAGGCCACACACAGCCTGGTACTAGGCTCAGGCGCCTCACGCATAGGAGGTTGTAAGCAATGTCGCTCTCCTTCTCCCCTGGCCCCCAGCTCTTGTCCACTCCCATATTCCCAATGGGCAGATTTGTGGATTCACGTGCCCACTGCCTCATGGGGCACACAGCTTTGCCTAAGGCCCACAGCTGCCCAGAGCCCAGAAGAGGGAAGGAGAGGGACCAGTCAAGGTACAGCCTGCCAGCATCGGACAGGCGGCCTAGAGCTGGTATAGGTGAAGGGAAGGGATGTCACCCTGGCCAATGGCAACACCCACGAGCAATCCTGCCCCCAGGTTGGGAGGCAGGGGAGTCTTGAAAAAGCATTACCTTAGCCTGACAGCAAAGGATGGAACGCTACCGAGAATGGGGTGGGGACGGGGGCTGCCCCCCAGAGGGCTAAGAGACGCAGGGCCCAGCTGTCTCTCCCTTTCTCTGGGCTAGCCTCTCCCTTCTGCTCTTGGTGACCCTGACAAAGCAAATCTTAAAGGGCCAATTTCAAACCAGAGGTCAGAATGGAGGCTGGCTGCAATGAACAGAACACAACAAGAACTCACAGAGCGGCCAGCATTGCCTGGCCCGGCACTTAGCATCTTCCAAATTACTGCCCCACTGAGCAGAGAAGGAACCAGACAAGCCACTTGCTCGTGGTCAGGCAGCTACGCGGGGCCAGATCTT
The DNA here is from genome assembly GCF_014898765.1 of Herpailurus yagouaroundi. Lineage (NCBI taxonomy): Eukaryota > Metazoa > Chordata > Mammalia > Carnivora > Felidae > Herpailurus > Herpailurus yagouaroundi. Next base: position 24,792,061 of record NW_024412421.1, on the reverse strand, counting down.
GCTTTGGGGACCCAACCCAGCCGAGCTGCCCACCACCACACCCCACCCGCCCCGCCCTTCTATAGCCGAGCCAGTTTCCCCCTGAGGCCAATGTCCTCGCTGATACACTGACCCAGTGCTCCTCAGAAGGGCTGGAAGAAGACGTCCTTGTTCCCAAAGCCAAGAGCATTAAACACAGCTTTCCCTGTAAGCGATGCACCTTACCAGGTAAGAAGAGAGCGACTTTTCGGGTGCTGATTTAAGAGGACAACAAAACAAGCACCTCTCAGCTACCAGATCCCATCCGTCACTCAAATGACTTAGGCAGCCATGACAGAAGGAAGGGGGTGACCTACCTCGTCAGATTCATCCGACAACGTCTGAAGCAGGATGGGGAAGAGGCTGTCTGTGTGCCGGAACATCTGTAAAGCAGAGAAGCCGGGAAATCCGTGAGCTTCCCCTACCCTGGCTCCACCACTGAGCTCAGTGTGGACAGGGTCCCACTGCACTGCATGGACCTCCCCCACACCCCCAGTGCTCCTCAAGCATCTTTCACTCCTCTGCTTGTCAGGGATTTTCTAGAACTGCAGTGACCAGAACCCTACCAAGCATGGGGAGGCCCCAGAAAACTGAGATAGACCCAGAAGCAGCCCCCAGGTTCGAAGGGCCTATCAGGCTGATGGGCCCAGGGACTCACCTTCCGGGGAGTCTTGATATAGAGGTGGTAGAGCCACTTCAGGACAGCGATCCTGGTCATCATCCCGATGGCCATGTCGCTGAGGTGGCAGTTCAGGACCTGCACGATCCCGTCAAGGTGGAGGGTGACTGGGGCCCTGTCCGTGCTGTGGGTGAGACCGGGAGGAGAGCTTAGTTGAAGCTTGCTATAGCCCCTTCCGGTGAGCTGCAGCACCACTCTGGCTTCGGAGTCAGAACCACTCACATGCTGCACTTTCCTGGGTGCGGTGGCCAGGAGCGGGCAGACGGCACACCCCCTCCACGTGGCTGGTGGAGGCTAGTTTCACCCCGTGGCCTCAACCCTCCTTCTCCAAGGCTGGAGTTGGTGGAAGAGGGCCAGTCTGCTGGCTGCCTACCCACCTCCCCAGCACTGGCCTAGCTTGTACTGGAGAACACCTCTTTGAGATCACCAAGTTGGGCCCCAGCAGACCTCAGGGATGAAAAGCCGTTCAGCATCCTCAGGGCATTCAGTCCAAACCCTTTGTTGATAAGACAAAACCAATGGATCCAACGAGTCCAGGGGAAAGCCCTGAAAACACCCTTTAAGAGCAGACAGAGTTTTCACCAGGCAAACAAAGAATATTTCTCCAGTAAGGACCTGGGTCCTGAGGACCCAGGTCAGGCAGTTCAGTTGCCTGTCTGTAGAAAACGGTCTCGCGTGGCATTTCTAGGCTGCTCAATTATTCATTGGCAGCAGGAACTTGATGCCAGTGCTTTCCTAATTTGCCCGCAGCCTCTCTGAAGCTCATTTGATGTGAATTCCTAAAGGGACCCATTCTCAGTTCTGTAACTGCTAAACAGAACTGCTGTTTAATATGGTTTGATGATTCCCCACGGTGCTCGTTTAGGGGTGAGAGTGGGTACTTCTATCCTCGGGTCGCCAGACGGGCTGGGCGTGTGATGACAGAGCCCAGCAGTCCTGAGCCTCTGGGTGGGGATGCCACTAATTCCACGGGAGTCATGTGGCTGGAAGTTCTGGGGTCTTTTGCCAACACCTAAACACCTAGGTTCTTTGCTAGCCTAAGACAGACAGGGAAACTAAGGCACAGACAGACAAGTTCAGGGTGGCAAACACAAGCTCCCAATCTCTTCATCACTTTCTCTCTCACTGTCTGATAGAAACGTAATGTGAGCCACATATGGAATTTTACATTTTTGAGTCCTATACTCAAAAATAAAAAGAACCAGGTAAAATTTTAATGACATATTTTAATGAATATAACATACCCCAACAATATCATTTCAACATGAAGCCAACATAAAAAACAATATACACATCACTCATAGGATACTTCATATTCTTTTTGGTGTTCTAAGTCTTTGAAATCCAGCGTGCATTTCACCCTGACAGCACACCTCTGTTCACACTAGCCACACTGCACGTGCCCAGCGGCCCCGTGACTCTGGCTATTGCCACGGACAACACGGCACTACGGTGTTGGGCTAGCAATCTATCCCAGGGCTTCCTGAGCATTTTCTTTTCTTCTCTGAAAACTTCCTAGAAACTCCCTCTCCTCCTGCTGATGACCAGGACTTACTCTCTTATCGCCAAGTCCTTCTTTCCCCTGTCCTCCTGGCCTCCTACCTGGCTCCTTCCAGCATGCTATTATAGCTCTTTTCCTTGAGAAGCTGGAGAAGCTCCAGAAGCCTACCTACACCCCAAGGCCTTAACAGAGTGGGAGCTCAGGAGGCTGTGAGGAATGAATGGCAACTGCCTGATTCTGCTTCTGCGTCCTGACCTGGTGAGCCCTCGGTCCACAGTGAGTCCCTTTCCACAGCAGGACACTCCAGCTCCCACATGGGGCCAGGGTGCTGGGACTCTATGCCTGGCAGGCCAGCACCACTTTCTTAGCTGAAATGGTCCCCCGGGGAGCAAGGCCTTGTTTTCACTCCCCTGGGGGCAGTCAGGGCCGTAGTGGCCAGCAATGGCTGTGGCCTAAGCTGCCAGTGGGAGGAAGGCAGTGCCAAGCCCAGCTGCTCCGACTCCACCCTGCAGATCAGGCCCAGAGGTTACCCGATCGGGAAGGGGTAGAGCTCACAACTTGAATGTGAGCAGTCCGAGCCTAGGGTGGCCTCCTCTACCACATGGCACTGCCTCCTAATGGGCCAGGCTCAGGAGAGTCCATTTCCAACTGTCCCCTGGCAAGGGCAGCTGAATGGCAGCCCTTATGTGGACTGGCCCGGTCAGACCTGGCAGCCCTGCGTACTGGAGGGAGAGAGAGGGGTCGCAGAGACCGTTCAATATATTTTCCTATCAGCACGACAGGCAAAGTCTCTACGTGGGGCGGGAGAGGAGACTGGGAAAGCCTGGTGCTGCTGTGTGTGTGGGGCATTCCAAATCCAAGTGGCCCAAATAAGGGCTCCAAGATACTAGATGGTCCCTGGGCCAGATGGGCTCCTTGATTCACTGTAGTCCCAAGATGCTTCCAGCCAGTTCAATGTCTCTACTGAGGGACAAATCAAGGGCCAGCCCATGGTGGCATCTCCCCCCGATGGCACTGTGTCAAGGCCATAAAATGAAGGATTTCGTGGAGCCGGTGCGCAAGAACTGGCAGCATTCTGTGCACTAACATTCTCCAACTTTCCCCACAGCAAAAGTTGGCTATGGCAAACCTCCCCAGACACGGGCACCTTCAGATTGCTGGTGAGGCAGGTGTCAGCTTCAACCCACCAAGAACACCATGGCTGAAAGGGACGTCATGGTTCAAGTAACTCAATCCTGCGATGCACAGATGAGACAGTATGGAACCCGTCCAAGGCCATGCGGCCATCAGTTGAAAACTTATTCCCTTAGCCGGAGACACTCTCCCTGGGTCTCACTTCCCTTGGCTGGCTGGAGGTGAGGCTCATGGGAAGTAGGGGCACCCAGGGCACCAGGGAGACTGATCTTAGTGCCTGGGAAAGATTCTACTAGCTGTGGAGGAGGCAGCTCTCAGCCGCTCCGCTGGGCAGGGCTGGCTGCTGTGTGCTGGGCTCCACACATGCTCCGTGGGGAGCCAGAAGTCTGTGGGAACCCAGGCCCTTCCTAGAGAGGGCAGGCTGCATGGTGTGCTCAGCTCCTGAGTCCGAGATGGAGTATCCTCTGCCCTGGGTTACCTTACCCGGAGAGCAGATGGGAGCTCACTCACAGTTTAAAATACATTTCTGCATCGGGTCCAAAAAGTCTAGACTAGTCGCTCCTGGGGGCTTCTGAGTTATTTCAAGGTGTCTGCAAAACCCCACTTCCACTGAGCATTCTCATAAAGCATCTCATAACTAATGTCTTACACGTATGTGTATGACATTTTCCAAGTGCATGGCACTACTGTAGCTATTAAAATAGCGATTTAATGGGACACCTGGGGAACTCAGTCAGTTGACTCCACCTTCGACCTGGGTAGTGATCTTGTGGTTCGTGGGTTTGAGCCCCGCATCGGGATCTGTGTTAACAGCTCAGAGCCTGGAACCTGCTTCAGATTCTGTGTCTCCCTCTCTCTCTCTGCCCCTCCCCTGCTTGTGCTCTGTCTCTCTCTCTCTCAAAAATAAACATTAAAAAAATTTAACAACAAAAAATAAATAAAATAGCGATTTATTAAACAATACTTCTGATTCTACCAATAAATAATGATTAATTCCAGGGGTTCTCTCTGGGAGGCAACACTTCATTTCTGTAATGTCTAATTTTTTTTAATGTTTATTTTTATTTTGGTGGGGGAGCAGGGAGAGAGAGAGGGAGAGAGAGAATCCCAAGCAGCCTTCACTTTGTCAGCAAAGAGCCCAACACAGGGCTCGAACCCATGAACCCTGAGCCTGTGAGTGGAAATCAAGATTGGAAGCTTAACTGACTGAGCCACCTAGGCGTCCCTGTAATGTCTAACTTTTTATGGTACTCATATGTTACATCTCTAATCAAATTAGAAAGAAAGTAAATAAAAAAATTGTTTCTGAATTCCACATTTTTAAAATAAAGTATCTTTACAACTTTTTTTCAATCTCCAGATGCTAGAAGTTGGGAAGCACGGAATTCCAGATCTTTCTGTTTGCCTTTATGTAGCCAGTGACCTATACCGAAACTCAATGATGACACCACAGTCCTTGGCAAAGCCCCAGGCATTGGAGTGGAAGCCTGTGCACGTAGTAACCTGTCCGGGGCTCCCCTGTCGGGTGGACTTCTGGGACTCTCCCAGTGCAACCAATAAAGGCCACACCAGTGGCCTTGGGAGTCAGACAGGCCTAGCCTGAACTCCAACCTGGCCACTAATTCCAACCTGGCTGAGTGACTGTGGACCAGAAGTTCACCTCTCTGGGCCTGTTTCCTCATTCATAAAATGGGGATAATCATGAGGTTCTTGTAATAATAATTGTAGCTAAAATGCGTAAAGGGCTTTCTCTGAGCTGGGCACCATTCTGTTCTCTTTACATATTCAATTCATACAAGCTCCACACCCCTAGGAGGTAGGCACTGTCATCGCACCCAGTTTAAAGATGAGGAAACCGAGGCAGGGAGCGGTTAAGCTGCTTGCCCAGGGACACAGAGTCAGGATGTGTGCCCGGGCGGTCGGACTCCATTACACAGAGGATTCATGAGAGATGAGGGCAGGCAGTGTGTCTGGACAGTCACAGGAAGGGTTTTTGTTTCTTGGCGATCCTGGAAGTTGCCTTCTTGTCTGAGCTCAGTGCCCCTCTGGCAGCACCTACTGGAGGAAGACTGCCCCTACCCTACTGTCTGCAGCTGCCATCTCCAACGAGTGGGGGGCCCAGGGCCTAGGCACCTGGCTCAGGTTTCATGACTCTGAAGGTCGCCCCCCTCTCTGGCACAGCTACTGACTCAGACTGGTAGCTGCCACGAGAAAAGAGCCATTTGTGGGATAAAGAAAGCACGAGATGATTTGCTCTTGGTTTTTTAATTTTAAAAGGGTAGGATCTGGCATGGGCTCCTGAATGACAGGTCTAAAACAAAATCTGGTTCCAATGAGGCAGTTCCCAGCCTCAGCCTTTAGAGCCGCTCCAGCAAATGGCGCCCCTGCCTCCCAAGCGAGGCAACGAGAGTCATGCCCGCCCGCCATGGTTAGTCAGTGATGTCTGACCTCTGCCTCCTCCTAGACCTTTCTCCACCTCCCACTGCCACTCCCCTGGAGCAGGACAATACCCTGTGGCCTAAGCAACGGTGACAAGTCTGCAACAGGCTTCTCTGCTGCCACTTTTGCCCCTCCCTCACTCATCCCCCCTGGGTCTGCACCAGACATTGCCACTTACAGGCAGGCTCCCATAGCATTCAGAACAAGAGCTGGTCCCTCTGGAGGACACATCTCCCAGCACTTCCCTCCGGATCTCTCCCCCAGCTCCAGAATCCAGGATCCAAAGCTGCCTCCTTAACCTCCCCGGGGCACACAGCCCATGACTGGCCCACTCACACACCTGTGCCTCCTTCTACCCCAGCGTGGGAAATGCCAGGATATCCTGAGTTGGCTGAAGCCCCGAATCTAGAAGTTATTCTTTCCCTCAGTCTCTCCTCTCATTCCATCACATGCATCAGCAAATCTGGTCAAGTCATCCTTCAAAACAGGTAAGAAAAAGTCTCTCCAACTTTCTCCACGTTCTGCCACTTCTTGAGGCTGAGCCTCCACCTCCTCCCACGGGAAAGAAGCTGTGGCCCCCGAGGTGGTTTGCATTCGCCCGACCCTCCTAATTCTTTCTCTACACAGCAGCCCCCAGGTCTCCGGTCCCTCCTCAGCCCTAAAAGGAATTAATACTACTAATGACCCCATGGGATTGAAACATCAGCAAGATCCAATGACGTGACACAAAGTATTTGGCACAGCCGGGCCAGGAAGCACCCAGTGAGTGACCACCCTTGTCAGCCACTATTCCAGTGAGCTTCAGCTCGGGCACCATGGCACGCCCCCAGCACCCTCTGAGTCCCCTGTCACAGAAATCATGCCCTGCTTCTGTTTCCCCACTAGAGACCTTCAAGCTTGGGGACCACACTCAGGGGTCACATCTTTACCTTGGAACCTGTAGGGCTGAAGCCTGGCAGGTACTCTGGAGTATGTGACAACTAACAGGATGAATGAATGAATGAATGTTTACCGCCTTGCTCAAATGATTAGAAGAGGCCCCAGGAGCAGTCCACGTTTATAATCAGTACTCACATACTTTGAAAATGCCCACAGGGTCTTAGAAATAAGAATAAGTGAAAAAATGATACAAAAGGAGGAAAGATTCTAAAGGTCCAGGGAGAAGAGAGCCTCCTGGGGGTTGAGTGCATATTTTCTCATCATGAGTGACCCCTTCCCCAGGGTCCAGGTTCAGTGTCGGGATGAGAGGGAAGAAACCCCTTATAGAAGAATGCCATCCATTGCAGCCCCACAGGTGCTAATTCTACCCAAAGACAAAGTGACATGGGGCAAGTCCAGGGGAGGTGGAAAGGGACAAAACGGTGATAATTCCCTCTCCAGTGGATGTCATCACCCAGCACACAGTATGTAGGGAACTGCAAGCAATGATCTTGCTGCTTGGCCTGCTCTGCCCCCATGTGGAAGGCTGCACTATGACAGCTGACCCGGCGCCTGGGAGAGGACGGCTCCTGCGGCCCATAGCCTATGCTCTCTTGGACTCTGGAACAGCCTTCTCCTTGTCAGTCTTGTCAGCCCCCCGTTATCCCGACAGGCAAAAAGGTTCTGGGCAAAGGTGTCTGCGCGTGTCTCCCTGTAGCTACCACGCACTGGTTTTACGTTTACAACCTGTGTTTACTGACCTCCAACAACTTCTTATCTTTGTCCTTGGGGACAAGGCTACCTGTCCATCAGAACTAGGGGGATTTGGGTTTGCTCAGTGTTCTTCAGATCCCTTCATCAAGCACCCACTGTGCCCCCTAAGGAGAGTTTGCCTCGGGTCTTTACTGCAATTTGCTGCACCCAGGAAAGACCCAGGCCACTTGCTTTCTACAAACGCCTCTGGCTGGAACAAACCACTTACCTGGCTGGTGTGAAGACGCTGATGCTGCTACTGAAGCTGGAGTCACAAGAACCATCAGGGCCTCCTGGGGACAGTGAGAGGAACAAGGTGTCATGCCAGAGGACCGCTGAAGTCTTCCGAATGAACAAGATGCCTGATATAAGGACACAGACTCTCTAGTCCCCCACACCTTGACTCTGGCTCTTGAAAAGGACTATAGCTCAGGAGCCCTAAGGACCCAATGCCACCCACTCCCCAAGCTTCTGGGATAGCATCCGTGCTTGTAAGTGTTTAGGCACACTGATCTCAAAAGAAGAAGGGCACCAGCCCTAAACACATCTGGGAAATTTCAGAAGGGACCGCTGGCCCGAAGGCAATGGATGTTAAAAATGACTCCTGGGATAGTCAACATCATTAGCCATCAGGGAAATGTAAATCAAAACTGCGACAAGGTACCAGTTCACACCCACTAGGACGGCTGAAATACAGAGAATGAGTGGTGGTGAGCATGTAGAGAAAACCCTTGGACCCTGCTGGTGGGAATGTAAAATGGTGCAGGTGTTTTGGAAAACAGCCTGGCAATTCCTTAAAGGCTCAACAGAGTTATTACCCTCTGGCCCGGCAATCCCACTCCTAGATATATACCCCAGAGAAACGGACGCTCATGTCCACACCAAAACCGTACATCATGTTCATAGCAATCCAGATGTCTATCAACTGATGAATGGATAAGTGTGTTACAGCCATACAGTGGACCATTATACGGCAACAAAGATGCATAAAGTACTGATATGTGCTACAACATGGGTGAACACTGGAAACATGCCAACGTTAAGAAGCTAGTCATAAAAGCCTGAAATTTGTGAGATGTCCAAAAGAGGTAGATCTATAAAGACAGAAAGTTGAACAGAGTATTTATTCTGAGATTATTTTAATTTTCTGAAAGGTTGTAAAAATAGCACAGAATTCTGTTTACCCTTTACCCAGCTGCACCTAACATCATACATTATCAAACCAGGAAAGGAACACTCACATAAGACTGTTAACAAAACTACAGACCTAATGTGAATTTCACTGGTGTTTCCACTTACGTCCTGTGTTCCAGGGTAGAATCAGGGACCACATGTTGCATTTAGTTGTCCTGTCTCCCTAGTCCCTGCCAATCTGTGACAGTTCCGCAGTCTTTCCATATCTTCCACAAACTCGCTATCACTGAAGCCCTGGTCAGTTACTTTGCAGAATGTGTTGCCACCTTGGTTAGTCTTGCATTTTCTCATGATTAGGCGGAGGTTACGCATTTTTGGAAGACCACCATCAAAGTGATACTCTTTCTCAGTGCATCATATCAGGGGTATGTGGTGTCTGTCTGTCTTGTTACTGATGATGTTGACCTTATCATCTGACTGTGGTAGTGTCTGCTGGGTTTCTTTACAGTAAGTTACTATTTTCCTTTTTGTAATTAATAAATATCTTGGGGAAGATATTTGAGACTAGACAAACACCTAGTTTTTTCCTCAAATGTTCCCCTACTGACTTTGGCATCCATTGATGGATCTATAATAATTACTGTAGTGTTTGCCTAATGGTGATTTTCTGTTTTCCTCTTTTTTTTCTACATTAACCAGAATTCTTCTATAGGAAAATGCAGTCCCTTCCCATCCATCCATCCATCCATCCATCCATCCATCCATCCATCCATATCATTATGGGCCCATATTTTATTCTGTGGATTACCAATTAAAACTATCATTATTTATATATTGTTGATCAAATGGTGCCAGCCTTGGCCTCTTGTAAGTTATACAAGTAAAACATATTCTCATTCTAAAAATTTCAAACAAAGCAGAACATGCCCCCATCTCTTTCTAGCCTTTAATCTTACTCCACTCTATATGCAAGTAACTACTTCACTGGTCTGGCAAGTATTCCTATCTTTCTTTTTGTTTTGTTTTGTTTTGTTTTTCAATATGAAATTTATTGTCAAATTGGTTTCCATACAATACCCAGTGCTCATCCCAACAGGTGCCCTCCTCAGTATTTCTTGCTGTTTTGTAACATAAATGGAATCACAGTATGTTTTCTGCAATTTGCTTTTTTTTTTTTTTTTACTTTATACTATAGCTTAGCGTAGTGTTATTCCTGTGAACTATGGACCACCCTCAACCTCCAAGTGAAGAGGGCCTTGATTTCCACGTTGAACAGGAAGGCTCTGAGCTGCTGCCTGCCCCCTCTAGTCCCAGAGGCCCTGTGCGGGACAGGGCACAGCTCAGTGGGGCCAGGCGCAGGCTGGGCCTGATGGAACAGATCTTGGCAAAGGGGAGGAGGACACATGGGGAAGGCTGGTGGGCCAGCCTGGAACGGCAGCCAGGACTCCACGCCCCTGGCTGCCTCCTCCCTCTTGACTTTTAGAAACATGCACATTTGTAGATGAAATGATGCGATATCAGAAATAGGGTTCAAGTTAACTTCCTTTGTTTCGTAGCTTTCACTCTTACATCTCTCCCACGCTTCTTCCTGCACAAGTGCATTTTTCTAGGATCCCACGTCAGGGGTACTGCTGGGTGGAAGGGTCAGGAATTCTATATTTTAATCCACGTTGATAAGCTGCTCTTTAGTAAGGTTCTACCACTACACATGCACTTCAGGCACAGAGAAGCAGTCGATCTCCCCAAGCTTCACACAGGGATATTAGTAATCTTTTACATTTTTGCCAAGTTGATGAGTAAAAATGATACATCGTTTTACTCTCCAATGCTCCCATTTCCAGTCAAGCTGTACATCTGTGGCTGCCCTTTTTGTATTAGTTCCCTCTTTAGAGAATTGTGGTGTAAACGGCACTAGGAGCAAAGACTCAGAGCCCTCGGGCCTAAATCTGAGCCCTGACCCCCCCTACTTACTAGTTGTGCAACTGTGGGCAGCTTACGCGACTTTGCCTCCAGTCCCTCACTGTATAATGGGGTAACCAGTACTCCCCTCACAGCCTTGTTAGGACAATACGTGAGCTAAAATTTGTTAGATGTTTAAATGGAAAACCTTACCTACATCTCTATTTGTTCCTTGAGAACAAATTCTCTCAAATGTTCATGGCTTCTGACACATGCCACCAAAGGTATGTAGCAGACGATATATTCCACCTGCTTACTCTCCCCCCACTAGGAATGCCCCTTCCCCCCTCTCATCTCTACAGGGAGCGTGTAACTAGAGTAATATAATCAGAGTAAAAATCACAGTAATAACCTCCCTTATAATCAGAGTAAAAAAAGGGGTGGGGTGAGGTGGGGGCAGAGTGGAAGCTAAGGAGAAGGAAAAGATCCTGTTCAAATGACCTCCATGGACTTGGCTTGGAGCCCCCAGTCCTCTGTGACCACATGCAGGGCCACATGATTACTCAACTGTGGGTCTGTCCTGGGCTCCTTGCAGGCAGATGATTCACCTACATCTGCAGGGTGCACAGAAGCTGCCGCTATATCCAGTCCCATCAAAGCCTTGCAAGTGGATGGATTCTATTACACATCTACTAACAGTGGTTGCAAGCCCTCTCCTAGAAACCTTATTTATAATTCTGCCCCTCACCTGGTACAAGAACTTCTACCCCTAACCCTCTGTGATCCCTCATTTAGGGCCCACCAGGGGCACACTACTATCTGGAAAATGTTGATGATTAAAAAAACGAAAACAACAACAACAAAGAACAAGGGAGGAAAAGGCCTGTCCAGAGAACCTCGCTAAGTACATAGGTATCTTATACACATGCATTAAAAATTTGACACTAAATCACCTGTTTCTGAGAGTGTCTGGCCTTTGCTATATTCTAAAAGCTTTATAAGCAAAAATCTCATTTAAAACTCACCACCACACTACAGGTTTGGTATTATTATCGTTAGCCTTATTTAACAAGTAAGGAATTTGGGGCTTAAAAAGGCTAAGTGGCTTCTCTAATGGCAACAGGTACGAAGTCAGCAGAGCCATGACTCACCGGCAGGCCGTTCTGACCGAGTCTAGGCCAGGACACCTGGGACAATCAGGCAACATCACAGAGAGGAAAAGGGTGCACACGTCAAACAATGCAGGAACTCAGGGAAAGGAGGCCGCATCACAGACCCCTGAAGTGGCAGGGCCAAAGGGGAGCCAAAGCAAGCAGACAGGCTGGGAACAGTGTGGCACAAATGAGGGTCCTGCAGTCAGAGGTGAGGGGGACGCGCACGTGTGCACGTGTATGCTCACGCACAGAAGGCTCGGCTGATGAACCTCCTCGTGGGTCTTGCCCTCCAACAGAGGGAGGCCAGGGAGGAGGTTCCCGCCTTTGGCCAGGCGACCGGAGCTGGAACAGTGGAGGAAAATAGTAATAGGAAAAAGCGGCAGAGGCTGAGATGAACCTGTCAACTGGACCAGCTGAATCATCACTGTCTCCTGGCTCGCTGCGACCTTCTCCTGGCACTTTGGTAATGTGGCAGTTACAAGCTGAGCAAGGAGTGGGTACGGAGCCTCTAAATGAGCTGTGATCATCTCTAGGAACTACTCTAAACTGAGCTCTGCATCTGCTGAAATGCTGTTTATGAGGTAGTAAAATCCAGAGCCAAGCTTCCTGAATGTATCTTGGTTTAGCATGGAGTCTCCTAAGTGGGGAGCTGTTTTGAGACTGCTTAGAAAAAACTACCTATTTTACCTAAGTAAAATAAACTGCATTGGCTGGCCATGGCACCCTGGTCTCTGGCAGGCAAGGATTCTACCGTGGAGCTGCCGATGCTCCAGCTGGCAGGTTCTTAGCAGCTGTCATGACCTGCAGAATACAGTGGTTCTTTCCCGGAGGCCCTGACGTGTTGCCATGTAAGGAGAAAGGGTGGGGTAGGAGCTGCTGGGTTCCACTTTGAGGGAAGATGTACTAACTTTATTTAAAAAACTGAGACATCCTGCATATAACATAAAATTTCCTAACATAAAGCTCACCATTTTAAACCATACAACCGGGTCGTCTTTTGTAAATCCACAAAGTTATGTAAAGCATCACCACTATTTAATTCTGCAACAGTTCCATTACCCTGAAAAGAAACCAGGTGTCTAATTCCCCTTTCCCCTCCAGTTCAGCAACCATTATTCTACTTTCTGACTCAGTGGATTAAGAGGCACTAACTTTTAAAGCCAGTATAAAATACTCGAAACTTCTGCTTGTTGTAACTCGTCAAGTAAAACAAAATGAAACAAAACAAAAACCAGAAGAAGCCACCACACAAGCAAAAAAAGAAAGCTGTGGAATTATGTGAACTGTATGATACCATACATATACAGAAAACATAGCATTTCACAAAACAGATCTTTCCCTGAGATTCTTCTAGTTTCTCCTAGTGAGAAAGCTCCTGCCTTGAGAGGCCCACATAACTTTATTCCCCCAAATTTTCTTTCTCAAGGAACTGCCAAAAAGTTTTCAGCTGCTGCATTGGCCGGGAATCGAACCCGGGCCTCCCGCGTGGCAGGCGAGAATTCTACCACTGAACCACCAATGCTCCACTTGATGGCTGTGCTGCCTCCAGCTGTTTTGCTGCTCTGGCTCACAGAAGCAACCGCACAGCTGTAACCTGATACCCGAGCTGGTCCAGCATGGACCGCTGCTGGCTCTGCCAGCCAAACCCAGGACAGGACACCCGTGGAGCTCACGTGCCTGACACACTGCTCACATGTTCAAGAGAAGCCTGAGAACAACAACAGAAGAAACGTTTCAGAAATTCTTTGGGCTCCTGGAACTCAGGTTCCAGACCTGAGTCTGTTAGTCTTAAAAATTTGAGTGGGTTCTGCATCAATTTACTCTCTGGCTGACTCTGCAAAGGAGAAGGTCATCCCGAAGCTGATCAGTGCTCTCTCAGTGAGGAGAGAGGCCTCCCAACGAAAAAAACAGTCAGAGCTCTAGATAACATTTAGAGAGTTAAACTCCAGACTCTAACTGACATAAAAGTGCTTTTCTTTATGTTATAAATGAGACAATAATGCTGAAAGAGTGTGAAAGGGCAGCAGAGAGCCGTTTCATTTGCCAAAGACACTGCTTTCGGCAGTAGAATCCCCAAGGACTGAATAAACTGCACCCTCAGCTTTTGTAGCCTCCTGCCCAGGGAACGGCTGGCACAGGGAAGGCAGCTGGCCTCCAGGTGGCCGGGTGTCTGCGGCCAACATTCACGTGAGCCCTGCAGTCTGTCCTCTGCCATGTTCCAAACCTTCCTATTTCCTGTAGCCAAACCCAGAAAAAGATTTCCGAAAGGAAATGGTCTTTGAGGCAGTATGAGTTAAGAGTATGGGTTTTGGAGGCAGACAGCCAGGATTCAAATCCCAATTCTGCCATCTAGTAGCTGCCAGACCCTGGTCGTGTTACTGGTCTTCCCTGTGCCCATCTGTAGAATGGGGAGAAGAGTAACTTCCACCTCACTGGGTTGTTACCAGAGTTAGATGAGGTAACATATGGAAAGTAGCCCTGGCTGCTGAAGCAGGACCCCAAGCCTGGGAGGCATGAGGGGCGGGAGGTAGGGCCTACTCACCACTGGCTGTCCCTTGCTGCTTTGCCAGCGAGTCCTCGGGGTTGGGCTCTGCCTGCCTCTGCACCACTGGCTTCGGCTCATCAGGCTCGTCATCCTCAGGGGTGACCAGCTTCATCAGGCTTTGGTTACACACGTTGGCCACCTCCTTGATGCCTGAGTCCACTGATGTAAGGAGTAGCCCCATCCAGGGGGTGTTCCCTAAACCTGAGGTCACTGGGATCAGTCCTCTCCAGAGTGGGACTACTGGGCAGTCTGAACGGAGTTCCCGTGAAATGCTCCTGTCTTCTCATACGACACATCCTGGTGGACTTCCTACCACCAGGATTACCCCCACACCCCAAGACAGGGCAGTATGAGGGCCTTGGAGCCATGGGACCTGGGAGAGCTGCTTCAGAGCTGGAAGTAACCAGGTGAGGTTTGGGGACAACGGTATCAGCCCTGTGTCCCTGCTGCTGCCCCAGCGCTCAGAGTCCATGTCCCGCTCTGCCACTTGCTCTCCAGGTGCCAGGGTCTATCTGGAGGTATGAGGGATCCTAAGGGAGCCTCCATCCCCCACACCAGGGTCCTGCAACTTGACAGCCTCCTGAGGGGCTGCTCCCATTTCCTCTCTTCAGGGTGAAGGATACTTTTCTTGCGGTCATCATAGGCCAGGCAGGGCAAGACGGCGGTCAGGATCCCTGAAGAGTAGGGCAGCATCACCCGGCCAGCCAGCTGGATGAACTCACGCATCCAGCACATGGCTGTCAGCTGGATCAGGTCATCTGGAAGAGGAATTGGGGGATTCCGGAAGGGTCAGCACGAGAGGCCAGAGCACTCCCTTCCATTGACCAGGCCCGGAAGATGGGACTGGAGGGGATGCCAGGGGTTGCATGGCTTCTAGCCTCACTGATACTCTCTCGCCCTCCAAAGGAACACACAGGTACCAGGTC
Source organism: Herpailurus yagouaroundi (assembly GCF_014898765.1). Lineage (NCBI taxonomy): Eukaryota > Metazoa > Chordata > Mammalia > Carnivora > Felidae > Herpailurus > Herpailurus yagouaroundi. The sequence goes on along the minus strand of NW_024412421.1, from coordinate 24,776,961 downwards.
GGGAAGGAATAGCAATCTTGTGGTACATATAAGAGCAGCCATGGTTCTCTACCCCTCTGCACCCGAAAAGGGGCTGGGTAGCTCCTCTCATCAAGGGGTGAGTTCATTTCCTCACTGCTTGAATCTGGTCTGGCCTTGCTACTGTGGCCCCCAAAAGATGGCAGAAGTGATGGCGTGGCTGGTGGAAGCCCAGGCCTCCAGAAGCCATGCTCCCCTCTACAATGTGTCTCAGGACCTTACTGATGCCATATGAATGCATCTGGGCTAGCATGCCGGATGATGAGACGCATGGACCAACTGTCCCTGCTTCTCAGGTGACAGCCAGCCAACTGCCAGGTGTGAGTGAGGCCATCCCAGACCATCCAGCCTCAGATGACCCTTCAGCTGACTGCAGGTGCGTAATCAAGGGCGGCCAAGCCTGGCCCAGGGGAACAGAACCACCCAGCTGACTTACAGACTCCTGACCAATAATAAGCGGCTGTTGTGTCAGGCGGTCACACTTTGGAGTGGTCTGATATGCAGCAGAAGGTCATGGATACACAGTCCCAACCTCAAAGCCTTTCAGTTCACAGTGAAATGTCAAGCTTCCCAGCAAGAGGGTCTTCAGACCTTATTCCAGGTTCAGACCAAGCAAAAGGGCCTCCATGTTGATGGAGGAACCGAATCTCTCACAAGGACCCACCCTCTATTGCCCCAGGTCCAATGGTGTGCTGGTTCATACTCCCACCAGGGCTCTTTCTGCCTCTGAGGAGATGGCAGTGGCCATGGGGCCTTCACACTCACCAGTGGTCTGGCAGTGGATCACCAGGATGTTCGCCATCTCAGCAAACTTAACACTGGAGGGATTCTTCTTAATTTCTTTCAAGAATTCTCCAAGGACCACCTCACACCTACCAATGAGAGAAGGGGAAGGGAAATAGCATATGCCAGCCAGGGCTGGAGGCGCCTCTACCCACACACACTTCTGCTCTGGGTGGGCCACCGAGAAGGGGACTACATTCACAGTTGCCGGATGGCTGTTTTCCTGAGCATGGGGATTAATGAGCTCTCTGCTCCTCAAGGCAGGAAGCACATGAACTAGGAAGAAAAGAATGAACTTGATCTCCTGCGGCTGCCTGTCTGCTGGATGTAAGGTGCGTGTGTGCATGGGGCAGCAGCCCATCCCGTCTCCACTCACATTTTCCGAATCTCTTTGCCATTGTCGCCCAGGATCTGGAAGAGTCCATCCAGGATCTCCGGCAAATAATCCAGTAGGTTAATGTCTGGCACGGACTCCAGAACCAGGATCTGACCCAGGGGAAGAAACCGGAAGGGAAAGTTACACCAGTCTGAGAACCTTCATCTCCTTGTCTCCGGTGCTCTGCGACACGGCAGGGAGAAGGAGGCCCTGCTGAGACAGCGTTTCATGGCCCTCCAGGTGCGCCACGGCAGAGAGTGGGTTAAACGTGCAGGATGGGGATTTAACTCCAAGGAGATCCTGATGCCACAGGGAGAAGGGAAGACACTGGAAAGGACAGAGGAGGCTTGGAGAGGTGTGGCCACTAGAAGTAGCACCACTGGCTTCAAAAAGAAATGGGGTATCTCTTGGGACAAGGAAAGAACCATATCGTTGTCAGGGGCAAACATGACCCCCATGGCTTTGGGGAAGAGCTGAATAAACGTATTTTGGATTACCTGATGTCACTGGCTATTAGAGGGATAATAATGAGGCTTCTCTCAGCCACACAACTGCCCAGGGTGTGCCAGGGGACAGATTTTACTAAATCAGAGGCTCATTATAGCTAGAAAAAAGTCGTGAGGCTGGCTCTTACCCAGGAGATGATGAACTGCCGGGCGTACTGGTTGTTGGAATAAATTCTCTCCCGCAACAAAGGGATGAAGCCCACCAGGTCAAACTTGTTGCTCTCCGTCACAATATCCTGTGGGTCAGAGGCACGTGAGCTGTGGAAAGCCAGAGGCCGAGGGCCACCTGACCTGACTGAATTATTGGCCCAGGACTGGCTCTGGGGGTCAGGTGGCCACAGAGGAAAATGGGCAGGGCCTGTGCCAGGTAGGAGAAGTCCTGGAGCATCCACCCTCCCACAGGCCAAAGGACAAGCAAAAATGCTGGAGTAAAGGCAGGAATCAAGGCCAAGAGGACTAATCCTATGGCAAAACCCTAGATCTGGATCAAATGCCCTGGTGAGCTTAGCATAAGCAGCTCCCGTCATTGGCGGGGGGGGGTGGATGGGAGGTGAGGAGCAGCCTCCTCCGCCCTGGGTGGGGTTAGCTCCAGGGGGGCGTTTGGGGCGACAGCATGTTTCTGTATCTTGATCGTGCTGGTGACATAACTCTGCACGCTTGTCACAGAACTGTACACTAGAATCACTTCGACTGTACATAAATGAAACACTTTTAAAAAATCAGGAAGAGCACCCCCAGTGATAGAATTTATAAGCTGTACAGACATATGGATGAAACAGATTCCACACTAAAAGTGGGGACCAAGTACTACCTTTAAAAGGCGGTCTAGGAGCTCAGATCCGCTTTTCACATTGGGGTCCGGGTCTGCAGCCAACTATGAGAGGGAAAGAAAAAGAGAGATGGTCAGAGTCAATACATAAGACAAGGAACCCACTAAAAACCCACGGCCAAGGCCCTGGCACAGCTTGGAATACTGAACAGGCACCCCTTCCACAGAAAAAACTGAAGAAAGGTAGGGGATGTAGCGACAGGCAAAGCGGAACCTGGCTAAGGAACCGAAATGCGGTGGACTTCCTGTTCTGTTCAGGGACCTCTGAGACCTGCTGCCACCAGGTCAGGTGGTTGGTTCCCACTGGCCTTTCTTGAGGGTTTCCAATCTTCAAATGCTGGGTCTTCTCTCCACTCCTGGAGGCTGGTACCCTGGATGTGACTATGGTGGTCAGCAGAGCCCCGTGAGGCTGAGCGAGGTGCTCGGGAGGGTGTGTGAGGGGCTCCACTGCCTTTGTAAGCAGGGTTTTTTTCTACAGCTTACAGGCCAGTGCTCCCCTTGTAGAGGAAATACAGTCTGTACTATGGATTCACCATCTCCACCTTCTATAGGGGAGGTGAGGGCTTTTCAAACTGTTTTCTTCCCTCTACTCCATGGTGGACTGACACTCTGATAAAATGCAGTACAAATCAATTAAGAGAGAAATGGAAAAAAACCCAACATAAACACAAGCTCATTAAATTATTATTAAACTCAACGGATGAGTCGCCCCAGCAGCCCCATGTTTACCTGCTCTGCCTGCATGTGGGGAAAGGGACCCAAGCACTCAAGGCCCCAAAGGTCATGTGAGCGGGTGGGGTGGGCTCAGCCTGGCTGGAGTGGGGGGCGCTCACCTTGCTGAGCCCATCGAAGAGCACATTGAAGTGGGGCAGCACGGCACCACGGGCCACCTTGACAATGTTGTACAGGGCTTCGCACGCATAGTAGCGCAGCCTGCTGTCCGCGTCATTGAAGCAGGTCAGCACCGGCTCAATCAGCTCCTTCAGGTACAACCCTGAGTCCTGCAATGGGGCAGGAGGAGAAACAGCTCAAGATGGGTCAGGATGTGGGCCCCCAGCACCCAGTCGACATCCCAGTGCCCCTGTGAGGCTTGGGCCTTTGTGTGAGGGCTGGTCTTACAGACGCTTGGCAAGTCGGCCTCCAAACTAGGAGCCATGCCATGGAAGAAGGGTGCAAGGCTGCAAAGCCAGCCTTGCTAGACTTAGGTGTGGAGACAATGGCACTAAAGCAGAAGTCTGCAACACCCTGCTGGGTCTCAGGGGTGAGAGAGCAAAGGTCATCATTGCCATGTCTGTCCCCCCAGGAGAAAGGCCCACCTTGCCCAGGGCAATAGAGCAGGCGGCCAGGCCGATGAGGCCCCCTTTCCGACTGTGGGGGTGCTGAGACAGGGCAAACTCCTGAGACAGGGTCTGGATCACATGCTTGATTTGCACGGTGTTGTTCTGGGCCACGAACTCCCGGACCAGCCTGGAGAGACAGGAGAGAGGGGTTGAACAAGCAGTGGAGTCAGGCTTCCCTGGCAGTTGGATCCGGGGGCCGGGGGATACAGGAGGGAGATGAGATGGCCTGTTCGGAAAGAGGAATCGGAAGTCACGCATCTCAGGGTGGGCCCTCTTCAGCTCTTCTGCCGACTAGAAGGCGCTGGCTGGCTCACGATTGTTTCCCTATTCTGGGTCACAGTTTCCCTTTGTGTATAACAGAATGAGGGATGGTGGAGCTACCTCATTTCTGGGAATCTGGGAGCTCTGAGAGAATGAAAGGGAATGTCTTGTTGGGGACCCAAAATTGTAACATGGTCAGTTGGTCAACCAACTCTATTCAACACTTGCTCAACCCTTCATTTCTGCACCCAACAGGTTCTCTGTGTCTGTGTCATCTCCAAGGATAGCACTGAATCAGGTCCAAGAGCAATGGGCAAGATCCATACGCAAACAAGTAATTGTAACAATGTGGTGCCAATGATACCACAGAAGCCAGAAAAATGCCATGGGCTGAATACGAGGTGCCATTTGGGTCAGATGTTAAAAACACCCACAGGCACTTTCCAGGGAAAGGGCACGGCATCTTAGGCCCAGGGAAGAGACTGGCCAGAGGCAGAGAGCTCTGAAAAGACACAATGTATTTAAAGGAGGAGGAAGAGTTTGGTTTGTGGAAGGAAAACAACCATCAAGGTGACAGTCATGGCAACGGGATGATCTATGATTTACTCATTCATTCATTCATTCATTCATATCTATGTTTTAATTAGGTATCTCTGGTGGCAGCCTGGAGAGGCTAGGCTGTGGGGGCTGGTTTGACAGAAAATGGAAGAAATCCCCGTGGAACATCATAGCTGTCAGGGTCAGGAAGGAGGGCCTGAGACATGGGTGAGGCATGGAAAGAGCAGGGAAGGGTTGTTCTATATCAGACAGAAAAGCATTAGGAACCCATGTAACACGGGAGGCAAGAAGGGCAGGTCTAAAATGTCCAAGGTCTCCAACTGGGGCCTGAGGCTAAGAGGGAGAAGGGAGGTGTGAGGGAGGCCTCCATGAGGGACCAATCTCAGGGAATGGATAACCAGCTCCCCAGATAACTGATGGAGCTATGGCCTGGGTGTCAGGGATATCTTCCTACAAGTGGGATTGCAGCCAGACCTTGAAGGAGGCAGGGAGAGGGGAGACAGAAGTGTTCTAGGCAGGAGGAGATGAATGAGCCAAGGCGAGGAGGGGGAGCCAGGCAAGCTTATATGGGGCCCCTGAGAACAGAGCAGCAGGGGGGAATCTACCAGGATGGCTGGCTATGGCCATTCCAGCCATCTCAGATTAGGGAGAATGGATCCTGCAGCGTGGGTAATAGAGAAGCTTCTCATGGTTTTTGAAGCGGATGTCTTAAGAAGCTGTGAGTTGGACAGAGACCATCCCATCATCCAAGCATGAGGGAGTACCAGTGTAGCAGCCAAAGGACTGACGGTCTACACAATATAGACTTTTTGAAGCAGCTGCCTGGACTCACTAATTGCTCTGTGTCCATCATGGCAGGACACTGCTTGCCTGCCACATAAATGGGGGTCTCAAGTTGGCTCGAAGACTTTTAAGGACAGTCAAGTCCAAAAGGTATCAATTAGTCTAGGTGGCTCCAGCTCCGTGTCAGGAACCTGCCAGTAATTAGAGACGTTCAAAAATAAACGTGCGGCCCTATGAGGCAAAGACCACTCCTACAAAAAGGTTGTTCGATGAGGGGTTGACACAGTTTGACGAAAATTTAATACAGCAAGTCGCATGTGGCACCTATTTTGTGCCAGGCGCTGTGTGCACAGAGGTGAACTAAACAGGCCTGGCTCTCAAGCTGGTGGATGTGGGAGCAGGGACGGGTATTTCGGGAAGTTGGTATACCAACGGCCTTGTGAGGTGTCTCTCTCCCTATCTTTACAGGGTGAGATTCCACCAAGTCCACCCCAGGGGGCTGAGGGCTGTGGATGCACCCAGGGCCTCCAGGTGTAACTTCAATGCCAACTCTGTAGGCTCCCGCACTCCCAAAGCAGTCTAATAAGGCCCAGCAAGGATGGTTCTCTGTATGCCTGTCTGGCTTCCCAAACTGGACAAACCGGCCAGGTGAGGCGCAGTGACCTGCAGGCGCTGCTCAGAGTATCCATAGACACAGCCACTTGAGAAAAGCCCTGCAGAGGTGTCAGAGAACAGCTGGAGCATTGGTGGTTCAGTGGTAGAATTCTCGCCTGCCACGCGGGAGGCCCGGGTTCGATTCCCGGCCAATGCAGGGCGGCTCTTTTGCCTTTTCCTGGCAGGCTTCCCCTCCCACAGAGATCCTGCTGGAGAAGACAGTCTCCTCAACCATGCTGACCTGCAGCAGCTCAGGGTGCTATGAATCTGACCTCACTCCCCGGGAGCAGCTGGACTTTCCAGGGAGGCACTGCTGGCTGTGGGATCGAGGCCTCCACGCCCTGCACCAGTGAGGGACTCGGACTGGGCCAGTCTCCAGCGGGAAGCTGGGGTGAAACCTGAGAACTGTAAAACAGCTCAGCACACAGTAAGCATGGAATGGGGAAACCCACACATCCAAGGGGCAGAAAGTCACCCAAAGCCTCCAAGTACTTTTTGCTACTGAGGAGGGACTCGAGCTCTAGTTTCTGTCCTGAGGTCTGAAGGCAAAGCAACTTCTCTCTTTCTCTTTCCCTCCCCATCCCCCACCCACGCACACACCCCTCTACCTCCTTCCTTCAGCTCTGGAGCCTATGCTGTTCTTAAGGCTGTGCTGATGTGGCAGCATCAGAGCCTGGCCTTATATTCTGTGAATCAGCAGATCTACTAGGAGGCTCAGGACAAGGGTTAAAGGGAGGTGCGCACACAGCTGATCACAGCTGGAGCATTGGTGGTTCAGTGGTAGAATTCTCGCCTGCCACGCGGGAGGCCCGGGTTCGATTCCCGGCCAATGCAAACAGTAAAATTCTTTTAACCCTAGAAGATTGGCTTTGAGATTTCACACTGCCTAAAGAATATGTAAGTACAGTCTGACAACTGAGAATGACTTGTTTCTAGCATGAGTTTTAACTATCTTTGGCAAAAAATACTCAGTTTCCTGAATTCCATAAACATCGAGAACCTGTCTCTCCCTGTTCTTGGGCCCAGGGTGTGGGGATCACCAAAGCCACTGGAAGCAGCTGTGCCACTTGCTCCTGTCCAGAGAGCCTGCCTGGGGACTCTGGCTGCCCATAGCACTCCTGAGGAAGCCAGGCCGTGTTTCTGCTCAGGACAAATTAGAGCAGAACATGGAGCGGGACTAAGCACATCCCTGACGCTTCTGCAGGGCGCCTGCAGAAGATCCGGCTGTGCCAGCAGCACAGCCATCCTGGAACCATGGCATCGCCTGTCTGCTTGTTCCAGGGTCACTACAGGTCCCTGAGCACCTGGAAAGGGCACAGTCTTCCCTGTTCTGCAGCCAGCATAGGGTATCCGTTCCCAGCCGTGAGGGGCTCTCTGCTGGGGAGGAAACGAGACCGCACACAAGACTTGCATGCAAAGCAGAGACAAAATGATCTGGTGACAAGCTCTTGAGGCGAGGAGGGCAGGCAAGAGTGAGCATGCCTGCCATCTGGTGGGAAGGGATGAGGCATGGCTTCGCGAGGGGCAGCATTTGAGAGGGACTCTGAAGGATGAGCGGTATTCTTGCTGGAACTGACCAGGACCAGGCAGCCCACACAGAGGGAACAGCGTGAACACTGGCTCAGAGTAAGGTGAGAGGTGTTTGGTTTGGCAGAGCAAAGGACACAGGGAGAAGAGAGGTGGGTGACAGGGCCAGAGAAGCTGCTCCCAGTCACGTGCATGGCAAAGTAACTGGCATTTAATTCTGGTGGCAGTAAGGAGCCGCAGGTGAGAGTAACCTGCAGGGGCAGGTGGTAAGGGTTTGAATGCCATTAGGGAGCTCTGAAGAATCTGAAGGCTTACAGAGACTGGCAAGAGACTGTGAGGCACGGGGCTTTAATGTTGGGGTGTCAGGGCGTATGAGCACCAGGGTCTCCCAAAGGCAGGAGATGCACAAGCAGGACATTCATATTTAGCACTCCCCCCCACGACTCCACAGCCCCAGAAGCAGCTTTCTCATTTTACTCAACACCAGCTAGAAGGCCTCCCCACCCTGAATCCTTCCAGGGCTCAACATAGGATGTCCCAGGCCACTGCAAAAATGATGGCCTGTTTGAGTCCTGAGGCCCCCGCACCCCACACACTTAGGGGAACAAGACAACAATGGATCCTCCTGGAGAGAAAGCCATGAGAACACGCACTCACCAATATACCATCAGCTTAGCGAGCGGTGGGCCTGGTCCTGTGGGTCAACCGTAGGGCCACAGCAGGAAGAGCTGTCTCACAAATCAACCCCGCCCTCCTTACCTGGCACTCAGGGCAACCACAACAGGCCCAGGCTAGCTTCTCTAGTCTTACTGCCCGCTGCCCAGCAGAACTGTCCACTCTAGCCAGACCCACGCTCACACTGTAAACCTGGGCCCTGCTCGATCCCTCCCTGGACACCCCTGTGTACCTCCCTGTCCAGGACAGCCCCTGTTCCACATCCTACCTGGTCTTCAAAGTCTGGCTCAAATCCAACCCCCTGCTTTTCCTGACCATCCCAGGAAGTGATCACTCCTCCACTGAATACTGAAGGACTAACTCAGTGACCCTCTCATTCTGTTCCCAGCAACACACTGGCCAAAGTCATGGACTCCTCGTGTACATCTCTATCTCCACAGCTCCCTGGTAAGGCTGGAAGGACAGAGTGGGGGCACGATTTTCTGGGTCTCTCGTGCTAGCCCTTACAGAGTCTAGTACTCTGCTCACGGCATATGGGGAACCAGCCAGCACAGATTGCAGGGCAGACCTGGAGGGAGCCCCACGCTGTTGAATGCATGACACAAAGCGGCCTACTATTCTAGACCTAACCTGCTGGCTCAACCACTACCGTATCAAGGTGGTCCTAAGCCCTGAGTGTTAGGATTCATGTCAGGAGGAGCAAAGGGCACCATTACTGGGATCCCCAAAGGCACACTGTGAAATGCACCCAATCAACCATGTCGCCAGAGCTATGGCTGGGGAAAGGTGCAGAAGCCACAGTGTGCTCTGAAGGCCACCTGCCAAGGGGTGGAGGGGTGCCCTAACCCCTCTCGAGGTGCTCCAAAACAGGCCCAGCCAACAGGACTTGCCTCTCCACTACACACAGGTCTTTGGAGAGAAAACGCAACTTACAAAGGAAGGCAGAGTAAGTGGAGTTTAAACTCCAGGGGTGGGCGCTCCCGATTTCAGGCCAAGTCTCTCTTCAAAAGACCACATTGTTTCCTCTTTCATCCACAGGCTGCGAGCCACAGGTCGGGATCTGAAGCTGCACTACTTTTGATGTTAATATTTGCCCCAGAAACTCTCAGATCACAAATTTCTGGGACCCTCACTGACGTAAAGGTCACAGGCATTACTGTTCTATGTGCCAGAGAAGAGGGGTCTGTTTCTGTCTGGTTCCCTCTAAAAAGTGTTAAAAACCCAGGCTGATGACGGGTCCTCTAGAGGCTACTGCCTCCATTCTCGTGGTCAGAGGTGTCCCTGGATGGCACGAACACTCCTTCCCCAGAGGCACAAACCCAAGGTGGCCACTCCAAGCTTGTGACACGGTCCCCAACAGCGCAAAGTGCCACGCTGACTACCCCCTCCTTGAGAGAAGGAGCCCCAGACAGGGGAGGACATGTTGGGAACTGCCATCAGGCCAAAGGGAAACCATCTCAGCAGCACAACCACACCCCTCCCTGGACCCCCTGGCATCTGTGACACAGCACAGGGACAATCACAGGCCCCAGGGGACTGGTGATCAACCCCTTCCTGGGGAATACACTCCACAATGAGTATTTCAGTTATTTCCTGGAACAACCTGCTTCTGCAGTGATCATCATCTCATCCTGCAGATTTGAAACGGAGCCTCAGGGAGACCAAGTTCCCTGCCTGGGGCCTCAGAAGATCTGAATCCGTGATGCACCACAAAGTCCACGCCCTTTCAGCTGTACACCAGCTCCTCTCTCCCATCTTCTCAAAGCCCTTCAACCGGAAAGTGAACACACCCAGTTAGAGGGGACACCCCTCGTGGAGAACCGAGGCCGCACGTGACATGCGGCTTTCTCCACACATTTCCCCATCCTGTTCAGTGTTCAGACACCCCTGAAGCGGTCCTCCACCACACAAGGGGGGTGCAGGGGACGTGCACATTTGCCATGTCTGAAACGCTCCACAGCTGGTCTTCTGCTATGAAGGCGGGAAATCAGTAACTATTTGGTGAGCACTTACTATCTGCTAGGTGATAAATGCTGGATGCTTTACATGCCTTGTGTAATTTAAACTTTCTCCCCCTCCGCAAATATCACGGCTACAGCTTGCTGCACGCCTACTGGGTGCCAGACACTTGACATTAAAAAAAAATTGTTTTTAATGTTTACTTATTTTTAAGAGAAAAAGAGAGACTGAGAGAAAGAGAGAGAGAGAGAGAAAAAGAGACACCAAGCACAAGTGGGGGAGGGGCAGAGAGAGGGAGACAGAATCCAAAGCAGGCTCCCGGCTCCGAGCTGTCAGCATAGAGCCCAGTGAGGGGCTCGAACTCATGAGCCGTGAGATCATAACCTGCGCTGAAGTCAGAAGCTTAACTGACTGAGCCATCCAGGTGCCCTGACATTTTTAAAATTTTATTTTTATTTTGAGAGAGAAAGCGAGAGAGAGCACGAGCAGGGGAGGGACACAGAGATAGGGAGAGAGAGAATCCCAAGCAGGCTCCAAGCTGACAGCACAGAGCCCGATGCATGGCTTGATCCCATGAACCGTGAGATTGCGACCTGAGCCAAAATCAAGAGTTGGATGCTCAAGTGAATGAACATTTCTTATTTCATTGAGTCCCAACCCCTCTTTTATTTGGTGATGTCCAAATGTCCCAGCCAGTAGGTGGCAGAGGTTTTAGCCACTGCACTCATATTTCTATGTCTTCGGAGAAGATGCCCTTGACTGTACGGCGGGGCTACTAATCTCAATAACTTTACAGTATTTCTAGAGAATGAGTAAGATAAGGCATGTCATGTGCCCTGGGTAGTACATGCTCACACAGCAGTCTCAGTGCAAAGTCAGAATCAGAGAGACAAACTGTGATCTTACGCACACCACACGAGATCATGTTCATTCACTAAACGTGACTGGGAGTCTGCTATGCTCCTGGCTCCAAAAAGGATAGGAAGATAAATCCAGAACTGTGCTTATTTCTGTGTTGTAAAGCTTTCTGCATGCCCCCGGGGCGGCTGCATTTTCCTGTCCTGGCGAGTGTGCTCACTGCTGCCATTCTCTACATCATGCGCTGTATTCAGATGGCACATCCAGGCAGCAGTTTCCCAAAGATTATCTGGCTAAAAATCTCCATCTGCTTTGCTGCGCATTTAAGTAATTTGGTTTCCACTGGCTCACCAGTTTCCAGTAATTGAACAGGAAAAGTGGAATGTTCGCCTCTGAGAAAGGCCCAAAGACTTTTACAAAAGGCCTAGAGTTAAATGACAAGATACACTGAGCATCCACTTGGAGAGATCAGTGGACAAACTATACAGGAGAAACGAGCCCAAGACAACAGATGTTTGAATCTCAGGTAACAATAACTGTGACCATTTAATGAGTGCTTCCCTCACACTGCAACAGAACACTACAGGCAGTTTTATTTTTTAAAACTGATATAATTCACATGTCATAAATTCACTTAAAAATGTTTTTATTTACTTACTTTGAGAGAGAGAGCACATGTGTGTAACCATGGGAGGGGCAGAGAGTAGAGAGAGAATCCCAAGGAGGCTCCACGTGGTCAGCACAGAGTCTGACGTGGGACTCGAGCCCACGAACCGTGAGATCATGACCTTAGCCAAAATCAAGAGTCACATGCTTAACCAACCGAGCCACCCAGATGCCCCATAAATTCGCTCTTTTAATGTGTACAATCCAGTGTACCCATTAGCAGTCACTCCCCATGTTCCCCAAATCCCCTCCCCTAAGCCCTGATCCACTTTCTATGAATTTGCCTATTTGAGATATTTCATAGAAACAACATTTTCAAATAAATGAAACACATGGCTGGCTCCTTTTTACTTTTCAAGGTGCATTTGTGTTTAACACAAGGAAACTGAGGCACAGAAAATTAAACCAGAGGTCACAAACTCAAACACTTATAGGGGCCAAGCAGGAGATACAAGGGAGAAGGCCAAGGGAGGAAAGGCTGTTGGGAACTTGCCAATACAGGAAGCAACCTGGGGAGCCCATGTCCTGGTCCATGGGGAGACCCCGAGGTCCCCCTTATCTGCTATGTGGGACTGTGGGCCCCACAGAGACACACTTCCAATTCCTTGGAAGCCACAAACCCAAACCCAAATGTCACTGTGACATTTCTCAATTTAAAGTACCTTACACAGGTGCCTGGGTGGCTCGGTTGGTTGAGCGTCCGATTTTGGATCAGGTTATGATTTCATGGTTTGCGGGTTCGAGCACCACTTTGGGCTGTGTGCTGACACCTTAGAGCCTGGAGCCTGTTTTGGATTCAGTGTCCCCCTCTCTCTGCCCCCTTCCCTTCTCGCATTCTGTTTCTCTCTCAAAAATAAATAAAACATTAAAAATTTTTTTTTTAAATCACTTTACAATTCAGGCCAAACCAAACAGGTCTACCAGCAGGACACAGTCAATGGCTGCTGGTCTATAACCCTTGGATTAAGTAAACTGCGGAGGGTTCCACTGCTAAAGGAGAGCAGAGCTGGGTGGAACTCTGACCCACACTTGCATTAAGCCACTGGTGATGAACAGTATCTCTTCACAGGGGTGGTAGGCTCTAGAGCCAGGTCAAACTCAACAGTTAACCTTCATCTGATCAAAGAATGCCAGAGATCCCTGCCCCCTCCCCAGCAGGCAAAGGATGCATTATTCAGGAGCCCTGATCCCACAAGCACTCCCTCATGCTTTGGTGTTCTCAGGGGGCACGGCCGGGGCACCTACATTTGCTGCTCTTTGGAACTCAAAGTTCAGGAACACAAGAGACTTGACACTGAGCCCATCCCTAGTTACAATGAAGGGCACTATCTCTCCCAGCCCGCAGTGAGGGGGCCCTGCCACCAGTGTGGGGCACGGCACCCCAGCAGAGTGAGCGTCCACCAAAGTTAGCAGAGTGCCTTCTGGCATTTCTCCCTGACACTACACTCTCCTGGAGAGCAGAGCCTGGGGTCTTACCAACCTTTTCATCAGGACTTATCAGTGACTATGTCCCCTGAAAGTAACTGAGAGCCCACCAAACCTGAAATACTCCATTCTAAAATTTTAGCCTAAGTGCCCTATCTTTTAGAAAACCGTGTGGGCACGTTGGTGTCAGGCTGCAGGGGCAAAAGCTCTCCAGGATTGTGTACAGCAGGCTCACACATTTAGCGATCAGATCTTGGGTCACTTAACCCAGCCTACTCTCGAGATTCTAGAGTCCGAGATTCTTCAACTGAGCCAAGCATCCATCTCTCTTCATTTTTAGTGTTTGAGAGGCCTGTCATAAAGAGAAAACACTCTCCTCTTACTATGAATTTTAATCCCTCACTGGAAAATCATATGCAGTACTGGCTCTGTCCAACTGAGCAGATGACGCTGGAAAAGTTGCAGTTAGAACAACCATGGAGATGCTCAAGTATGAAATTTCCTTCTTGGTAGGTAAAACTGTTCACTGTAGTGGGGAAGCCTTTTGAGACTGATGAACTTGCTTTTCTTTTCTTTTCTTTTTTGTTGTTGTTGCTTTTACTCCAGGTTCTAGCTGTGAAACCTTGGGAAGATTACTTAACCTCAAGGAGCTTCTGTTTCCTCATCTGTGAAGTGCCACTACCTAGCTCAAATTTTGCATCCATGCAAAATAAAGAGATCAAATATGTGCAATGACCACACAAAGGGAAGCTTTACTATCCTCCTCTCCCCAGACGGGCAGACAGCATTTTACACATGATCACTTTTTTTTTTTTTTTTTAATGATCACCGTTATGGATGGAATCGTATACCTCTCTGTGACTGTATTTGGAGATACGGTCTCTAAGGAAGTAATTAAGGTTAAATGAGGTCATAAAGGTGTGGTCCTGACCCAACAGAATTAGTGTCTTTATAAACAGACACACCAGAAAACTCTTTGGTGAAACACAGATAAGTAAGTCACTATCTGTCCCAAAGCAATCTGTGATAACTAAATTCAGAGGAAAACCTCAAACCAGGCATTCCTTATTCCACATATGGCTGAAGAAGGCTGGAAACAGACTGGAGAGCCTTTTACACCAGTGCTCTCGGACTTTAATGTGTACACAAATCACCCAGGGATCTTATTAAAACGCACAATCGGATCCACAGGTCTGGGGTGAGGCTAGAGAATCCCTTTCTAACAAGCTCCCAGGTGATCCTGATGCTGCTAGTGTGTGGGTTACACTTTTGGGTAGCAAAGTCCTTAGACGGCAATGTTATTTCCCCACCAAAAATGTACGGCCATTCACTCAGACTGTCAAATGCTGCGTCAAGTACTGACGATAAATAAAACAGGGTCTCCGCTCTTCAGGAGTCCATAGTCCAATTAAAGCCTGGAGGTTTCTCTGAATCCCACAATCAAGGGCAAAGCTGAATAAAAACAAGAACCCCATTAAGGACAAAACCCTTAAGGAACAGCGTGCATTGAGAGCACTTACAGGGGCTGTGCTGGAGGCAACAGTGATGCTGAGATGAATACCTCTATTCAAGGACTCAACAGATGAGTCGAGCTATGGTAAAAATCAGACTTTCCTGAGAAGCAGACTGCATGCTGGACAAAATTGGGTGTCAAGGTAGCTTCAAAGCCAATAAAACCTATGGACGTGGAGCCACGTCTATACATCAGCTCTGAGTCTTTACTCAGTTTAGTGACACTCATCATTAAGACTTGCTAGCATTAGTGAGAGCCAGAGCATAAACAAGAAGCAGTTCAGAAACAGAGCAATCAAGAAAGTGGTGCTTTATGAGAGAAGAAGCTAGCTGGTTTTCGAGGTACTGAAATGTTAGTGCTGAATGGGAGAGTCCTCCTAACAAAGTCCAAACCGTTTAGTTGACGAGGAAAGGAAAACCCAAAGCAGTTAAGGCAGTGGTTCTCAACTGGGGTGATTTTGCACTCCCCGGTCACATCTGGAAACACTGTCTGGAGACACTGTTGGTTGTTACAGCTCATGGAGTGCTACTGGTATCTAGTGGATAGTAGAGACCAGAGATGCTGCTAAAAATCCTACAATGCACAGGAAAGCACACCACAACCAAGAATTATCTGTCCCAAAATGTCAGCTGTGTTGAGACTACGAAATCCTGAGTTAAGCAACTGCCTAAGGTCCAAGAATGAGTGCCACACCATGGACTAGATAGGAGCTGTCCAATATTCTGCAGTGATGGAAACGTTCTAAGACCTGTACTGTCCATTATGGTAGCCAACAGCCACATGCGGCTATTGAACATCTGAAATACGGGTAGTGCGACTGAGAAACTGGATTTGTAATTTTTAAATTTTATCTTCAATAATTTACATGCAAATAGCCATGCGTGGCCAGTGGCTACCCTACCGGACAGGGTACAGGCAGCACTACGATCCATGTGTCTTGACTGCCAGCCGGGCACTCTTTCAGTTTCACAGCCTGCTTCTTTCCACTCTTCTGAAATCACCCACCCACCTGCCTTTATCGCAGAAATTTGGGGAAAAAATTACCAACGTAAAATAATAGCAGAAAATCTTAATAACACATTCCCGGTTGAACATCTTGTTTTGTGTTGTGGGAAATAAAGCAAAATGTCAGGTCATGGTTACACATACATGTAATAAGACTGTAGAAGCAAGAAAGGTCAAATTATTCCTACTTCCACCTGCAAGGAAGGGTGATATGGCAGAGATAAAATAAACAGCCCTCTGAGTCTTGAGATCTCGATGTTTGGGATCTGTTTTCTCCATTTGGTCACCTAACAGTCCCTTTCACTTCTCAGAAGCTGGGTGAGAAATGAGGCATCATTAGCAAATTTTCATGCTTCCCATTTCCCTCCCGTGACAGAGGACCCTCTCTGATTTGCTGATTTTGGATGGAGACTACATTGAAGACGCGCCGTGTGCCAGACACTGTGCTAAGCACTACACATAGGCTTTGTCGATTTATTAGCACGGTAGTCCGTTGGGGCACCCGGAGGTTAAAGAACTTGGCCCAAGTCATACATCCCGTCAGAAGCAAAGCTGGGACTCCTAATCTCCTGCACTGCGCTAAGGGCCTAAAACTGGCTGGAAAGGCGTGAGGAGTTCCCCCGAGCAGCAGGAACCCTGCAAATCCAGGGCGGTGTCCTGGCTTTGCTCCCCACGTCCAACCCTGGGTGCTCGCGGCTCTTACTTCTCGATCTCCAGCGCTGCCACCTTCCGCTTTTCGTAGAGCTTGTCATTGAGGGCGCGCACGATGTTGGGCGTGAGCGGCGCGAAGTCTTTCTCAGGGTTCATGGTGGCAGCTCGGGGCGCTCCCCTGAGCCCCGCGGCTCCTCAGCCCGCGGCTGCCCGGGCGGCGCCGGGGCCGGGGGAGTCTGCGGCTCCGCGCTGCCTCTGGCGCCGGCTCATGGACCACGCCGCCTTGCGCCTGCCTGCCTAGCTCTACCTCCGCGCGCCGTCTCGGAACCCGGGCCTGGACCCCGCCCCCGCACACCTGCTCCCGGCCGCCCAACGGCTCACGATCCCGCCCGGCACCGGCAGTGCTCAAGGGGCAGCGGCCATGTTATTTGGATCATGTGATTCTGTAACCGCTTCCGCCTTCCGCCTCGAGGACCCGCCCCTCGCCGGCCACGCCTCCGCACGCAGGCGGCAGGTGGGTTGTCCACGCCCCCACAAGGCTCCACCTCCTCTCCTCACTCCCGCCTTCCTCCCCGCACCACTCGCGTGTGGTTGGGGATGCTTGGTGGGACGCGTATCCCACGCGCTCACGGTCCCGCACGTGGCCCGCTAGGCGCGTGGTGGCTTCTGTGTATGTTTTTGAGCACGAAGGGGCTCATGGAACCTGACTTACTTAGCGTAACTTAATAAATACTTACCGAATCCTGTAGTTCATTTATTACTTACTCACCAGTTTCGCATATGGCAATGTTTCCCAAATTGGAGTCATACCGTCATGATTTTCGCCATATTCTAGACACTTGTGCTATTATTAAGAAAATAATTTTCTCCGATCAACTTTCAAAAAAATCTTTAATTCCTACTTTAGTCTTGCTTATGTGCTAAGATCATGGTGTGAATAGTTTTTATATGTTTCTAAAACATATTAAAATAAATTCTCAATGAAAAACAGTACTACCTACTATCTAGAATCTCAGGCACCAACAGTGACCTTCACCCTACCATCTGGGACTCGGAAGAGTGTTTACCATGCTTAGATTCTTAGACAGCTAGGTTATAGGCAGCAGAAGCCCCAAATCTGCTGAGTGCAGGTCTCCAGAAGGATCCACTGTAAAGCAGCCCTTCCAAGTGCTTTGAGTGTCACGCTAAATGGTGGAACAGAAGTTGAAGTTATGTGGTAAAAAATGTTAAAGCATTTTATGCAGGTATTGTGGCTAACAGGGAGATGCATCAGACCGAGTTCCTTGTTGTAAGCTCCCATAGTGGACAGGGATTTTAGGACAAGGGCTAGACCACAGTGGAGTCCAAAGAGTATTAAATATGAACATAAACACATGACAGTACTTCTTCTAATGAGTGTAGAGTGTGCAGGTAAATCTGATAACAAAGTTGAAAAAAGAGTCTTATCCTCAATCCATAGATAGGAATCTATAGGACACAAGTGAGGGGATATAGTAGGCAGAATTCCAGTATGGTTCCCAAGATTCCCACCCCTCTGGGTACGTACCCTGTATAATCCCCTCCCTTTGAGCGTGAACAAGACTTGTAAATACAACACGCTGTCACTCCAATAATTATGTTATATAGCAGAAGGGATCTTGTAGATGTAGTTAAAGTCCCTAATCAGTTGACTTTGAGGTAATAAAAAGGGGGATTATCTTGTGTGGGTCCAACCTAATCAGATGAGCCCTTAAAAGTAGTCAGAAGACATGTGAAGTGGCAGAGAGATTCTCCTGCTGGCCTTGAAGAGTACACAGTAAAAACAGTTACTATGATGGCCTACATGGTAAAGACCTTAGAATGGTCTCTAGTTGCCAAGAGTGGTCTCCAGAGGGTTGTCGGATGCCAAGAAAATAGGGACATCAATCATAGGGCTGTAAGGGAATGAATTTTGTCAACACACCAAGGGAGCTTGGAAGTGGATCTTTTCTTAGTTGAGCTTCCAGACAAAGATGCAGCTCTGATTTCAGGCTGTGAGACCCTGAGCCAAGAACCAAGGTCAGTTCATTCTGGACTTCCGATCCATGGACACTGTGAGATAAGAAACTTGTGTTGTTTTAAGCTGCTAGATTTGTGGTAATTTGTTATGCAGCCATAGAAAATAAATACAAAAGCTAACCCAAAACTCAGTAAGTCATGGAGGAATTTTGTCTAGAAAAATCTGTGAATAAAGTGTTTTCCTGTATTGGTGGGGTTTTCACAACTTTTAAAACCTTTGCTGACACAATCCAGTGAATGAAGGGGGTCAACCACCAATTTGAAACTGCCCCAAATTGAGATTTCCTCTCCAGAGAAAATGTCTTGCTTAATAGTTCCCTCCTCTTACCTTGATACCAAATAGCACTGGTAAGGACATTTCCAAGTGTCTTTGCAAAGTTTATGTCTTTAGGATTTTGATGATGGTTGATGCAAGTCAATGAAAGAAAATTAAATCAAGGGGATTATTTGGATCTATTTCTCCAGTGTGTATTCATTTCCACTGGATCCATATCTAATATAGTATTTCATCTGTTTCTTTGCTGTTTGGTTTGGCTTTTTCTTAAAGGTGAACTGAATTTCCCAAGGGTCATAATGAGATACAGTTTTTAATAATTGTAACAGTAATGTTTTTACTAGAAAGAACTCTTTTCACCTGAAATCATGTTCTGGACTAGGTTGCTAAGCAACCAGTTTTTTACTCAAGGCCCAAGCCAATGCTTTGTCCTACCTTTAGTTCAGAAATTTCTGGAGAAAAAAAGGTGGTTTCTTTTCTCTGCTATCTTGGAAAATGCCAACTAGTTAAGGTTATGTATGCATTACTGGGCTGGCAGCAGTGTTGAGAATGAAGCCCAAGGCCACCATTGCCGTCTCCGCATGCTTACTTCTCTGACCCTGGTGCCCAGCCCTGGCTAGCCCTGCTACAGTCAGACTCTTTCTACACTAGTGGATAATTGATACACCTGGCTGCACACACAGTTCACAGTTGTAACTCATCTGTAGCCATACGATGCCTGGTTGTTATTACATAGGTTACGGACATCGTAGCAAGTGGATACTGGTGGGCAGTGTGAGAAATTGTACCCAAATATTGGAATTGTGCAAAGTAGTTTCTCTAACAGCAATGTAATCTTTCTGGAGTTTCAGGGTAACATGGTGAGGGTGAATCCCATACTTGGTACCTGGCAATCCCTCATGACATCACAATATTGTCACCCCTGACCGAAAGCAAGTCTTCTTCAAAGAAGTGGTTAGACAGGGTGCCACACTCACCAGGGCCTCTGTGTTGATCAACGTTAGGGGCCCCGTTTCACATCGTATTCTGTGCAAATGCTCCCTGGAGAGGTGCCTGGGTGGCTCAGTAGGTTAAGCATCCAACTCTTGATTTCAGTTCAGGTCATGATCTCACAGTTCATGGGTTGGGCATTGTCAGTGTGGAGCCTGCTTGGGATTCTCTCTCTCTCTCTCTCTCTCTCTCTCTCTCTCTCTGCCCCTTCCCTGCTCACGTTCTCTCAAAATAAATAAACTTAAAAAAAAAAAAACCCTGGAATTGTGTGTGCACCTTAGCAGCACACAATGAAATGTCTCTTGGTCTGCTTTGCTGAGAATATATCCTTTCAAAGGTAATTTCCACTAGCTTATGTCAAAATGCTCATTTTCACCAAGTTTCTCCTCTAGCCCTCTGTTGAGCTACCTTGCCATTCCAAATTTGCCAAATGAAACAATTTTGTTATTGCCTTTCCGAGGCCAAGGAAGCATGAGAACAACCTCAAGGGAAGAGATGGACATCTCAGGTCATGCCAGAAGGGGGTTCATGCCAGGGCAGGGTCTGAGCTGGCAGGGCCTGCCTCCTCACTCCAGGCCTATGAGGCTGTGGGCTCTAGACGCAGTGGCTTGGGGAGAGCTGGGGCAGGGCTGAGGTAGGGGGAATTGCCCTTGTCCACCTAGCACCATTTTGCTGGTGGTGACACTTGGGAAGTGGCCAGTTTCTGTAGCAGCCAGTGTCTGGGGTGGTGGCTGAGAGCCCTCCAGCTCAACAGAACACATTAAAATGCTGACCTTCAGAGTTGGAGGAGTCCCCACGGTGAGCCTCACCGTACTCCAACTGCTGGTTTTGTAGCTTTCACACAGCTTCCTTTATCTCTTCTTCTGTCTAAAACTATCTATCATACTAGGTTTCAAACTAGTATGAAGAAGGTGGTGGTGGGGCCAATTGTTCCCCAACCCCCAGCTCTGCATCTGGTGAGTGGGTGGGAGAATGGGCATTTTGGGGAAGGCAGGTTTCATCAGCTAGGTCATCAGCAGACTTGGTGACTCATTTCTAGGGCCCTAAATGGAGAGGACCAGGGCTGTGGATTCCACAAAGGCTCAGCTTCCATAGTTGCCTTTAAGGCAGCCTCTCTCAGCTGCAGTGTGTATACCATCCCCCTGGAAATGCCTTAAAATGCAGATTCTGATCCAGCTGGTCTGGGGCAGCCTGAGCTCCTGTAGTCCTAGCGTGTTCACACGCAGCGCTGATGCAAGGCAGCTGAGGTTTCACCGCTGTGCTGGGCGGTGTGCTCGGACCGGCAGCTACAGCCTCACTGGGAACCTGGCAGAAGTGCAAATTCTTGAGCCCGCCCAGACTCCTAAATCAGACCCTCTGAGGGTGGGGCCAGACAGCCTGTGTGTTAGGAAGCCCTCTAGGTGATTTTGATACTAAAATTTGAAAAGCACTGGTTTAATCAGACTCTGGGTGTTTGCTAGTCAAAGCACGTGCTAATTGATCCCCGCATCCTCTCAGATGACTGCTTAGTGCGTTCTTTGCTCATTTAACCAACTGGAGAATCTGCCATCTAATTTTTGTCTTTATGCCCATTAGCAGCATCTTTGGCGGTTACACACATGAACTATTACGTGTAGTCCTGTAAATATGCTGGCTGTGTGCAGGGTATCCTGGGCTGAGGGTTGTGGGGAGGTACAAAAGGATTAGAAGAGTCATCCTCCGTTAAAAAACAAAACAAAACAAAACAGGGGCGCCTGGATGGCGCAGTCGGTTAAGCGTCCGACTTCAGCCAGGTCACGATCTCACGGTCCGGGAGTTCGAGCCCCGCGTCAGGCTCTGGGCTGATGGCTCGGAGCCTGGAGCCTGTTTCCGATTCTGTGTCTCCCTCTCTCTCTGCCCCTCCCCCCGTTCATGCTCTGTCTCTCTCTGTCCCCCAAAAAATAAATAAACGTTGAAAAAACAAAATTTAAAAAAAAACAAACCAACACCTCTAAAAGCAATAAGGGCTTGTGAAACCGCAGGTTGCTGGGCCACACCCCTGGAGTTTCTGACTCTACAGGTCTGGGTGTGCCGTGAGAAAAGGCATTTTTAATGAATTCTTAGGTAATGCTGCTGCTGCTGCTCCACGGACCATTTTCCACAACCCCTTCTTTGAAGCATTCATTCCCAAAGGGCCATCTCCTTTCATGCCTTCTCCCTCTCTTGCAGGCAGGCTGTAGGGGATGCCAAGTGGGGAGGAGCTGGAGGCGGCGGGGTGGGGGTGGGGCCCGTCAGGCACATGTGCAGAAATAGAACCACTCCAGGGCCAGTCTGTAATCATCTTTATTTCATCTGGTGGCGCCAACAGGTAAGTGGTCCCATTAATACACATTGCGGGACCAGGGCCATAGCCTGGGCTAAGACAGATGTCTCACTCCTCCCTAGCGCTCTCCCTCTTAAGAAAGGCACTGACTTAGCTCAGCCTTTATGTGCACACAAAACGGCTGCAGTTTAAACATATCAAATTGGGATGCGTTCCTCCCCTGGAAGTAGATTCATGATTCAGCTGCTGCACTAATGGCCAGGTGGGCGTATGATCTGCGGCACTGGTTCTCCACTCTGCTGTACAAGCCTGAAAAAGAAAATGATGCCCACATCCCTCCCCGGGCTAATTACATCAGAATTTGGGGTGGGGGGTTCTGGACAAGAACTGGCTGATTCTGATTTGCGGATGGGTAGAGAATCACTGTGCTACAGGCTGACAGCTATACACGGAGCTGGGGATGGGAGTGGAGAGCTGGAGTCTCAGCGTTCTCCAGGACCTGGCCCTCAGCAAGAACTTTCTTGTATAAATGGATCCAGGATTCAGGGACAGAGGGAGCGTACCCAGCCCCTGTCCCCTGCAGTGATGGTGCAAGTGTTATCTGTTATCATTTTGAAAATGGTGATTCATTTGGCTTTTATGTGAAAGCAGAATAAAAGATCATATCAAAACAGAATCATATCTAAGGGCTCTTTAGGCCATTGTGGATTTTAAAAAGGAACTGTGGTGCCCCAGTGTCATGCACTGCTAAGTGCTATGTGATAGGAGGTCATGAATGTCATATCTGTGCCATCTTATTAAAAATGGGGATTACTTCTTGAGCTTTGGGAATAGGATTAGAAACTAAATTCAGAGACTTGCCCTTGCAAAATACAGTATAGCCCTGTTGTTTGTAATTACCATGTTTAGTATGGAATATATATACTTCATATATATATTTGGAATGAATATAATATGGAAATAAGTACCCCTGTAATTGAATGAGGAGATAAAACACTATCTGTAGAATTTTATTTTCTCTGTGCTTCACCAGGATAGAATAATACATAGATACTAGGCTGAGGAAATGACTTTTCACTGATGCAACTGACCTTAGTTACCACTAAGGGGTGATCCCCTTCAGGTAATAAACCCACTTAATGCCTGCTTCGCTGCCTTCACTGGGAGGACAAGACACAATCAGCTTGCTGGTGATAGGTGTTTTGCTGCCAGATGGATTTCCTTCAAAATAGACTGTGATATTGTTGATCTTCTTGGGTCGCATGGAGTCTACAGCACGAACAGAGAAGGCTGGGTTCTCCACAATGATGGAGAAGGTGACCGCATGATAGAAAACGTTCTTGAAGGGGATGATTATGTTGTACCCAGCCCGGATCAGGAAGGGACCCTGGGGCTTGGGGGGCAGAGCCATTCCAAAGAGGGGGATGATATACTCCCCGCCTGCAATCGACGACAGCATCAGGATGCCCTTGGTCTCACCCAGGTGGCTGGGCTCAAAATAGACTTCCACACTGACTTCGGTTCCTCCCTGGGCCCCTGGGGCTGCATTAATGATCTTTTCCGTGTGGAAGTCCTGACAGTCAGTCTGAAAGAGGAACACACACAGTTGGTTCACACGGGATCCCGAAGAGCACACCAGCAGCTCGGGCCCTTCCCCCGCCCCTCCACTCTCAGACATCAAGAAACCTACCTTTGTGTGAGGCCAGGCAGGTCATAAAATGTCGTGCCCTTATAACTCCCTTGAAGAGTAGGTAATACTAATTATTATCCTTATTTTACTACAAAGAAATCAAGGCTAAGAGATGTTAAATAACTTGCCCAGAGACACAAAGCTGGATGATGCTGGTGTGGCATTTACTGCTGCTACTCCCCCATCTGGCTCTTCTTTTCTCCCACACACATGAAAGACTGAACAGTCTGGCTCCTCACGGATGGGAGGGGACTAGTTCTGGACAATTAGTTGTGAGCAGAAGTGAAAGGTGTTACTTCCACACTAGGGCATTCAATTGCCAGTACAAGTCCTTTTCACTCCTCTGGCACTATGACTGGAAACATCTGAGTTGGTGGTTGCCGTTTAGCCTGGATCCCCAAATGGCTGTGATGAACAGTTCCCTGCTGACCCTCACTAGATGGATAGCACAAATAAGGGACACACCTTTTGTTGTTTTAAGCCACTGAGATGTTGGGGCTGTTTGTTACTGCAGCGTAACCTAGCTTCTCCCGACTGCTATGAATGATAAAGAGCCTATGCCTCTTGACTATAGCCATGGACCCGCTGATGCTAACTGGCACATGGGCACCCAGTGCAAAGGCTACACTCCTAGCTTCCCTTGTTGCTAGGTGTGGTCTTATGCAGTTTTGTTCAAGGGAATGTGAGTGGAAAGGATATATATAGCTCCCGCCTTTCCCCTTTGTAGCTGGCTGGAATGCAACATCCTGGTAAGCTCTCTTGGTCCCTGTGGATCCAAGCAACTCTCTACAGAGGGGAGAGCATCAGGGCAGAAAGAGTCTGGATGCCTGCTGTCACAGAGCTACCATTCCAGCCCAAACTGCTTATGCTCACCCCGTTATTTGAGAGAGGAATAGCTTTTACTTTGTTGTTATTTAGGGCTTCTGTTTCAGGAGCTAAACCTGTATTCCAATTGATATAATAGGTAACATATATGCAGCATTTATTATGAGCCAAGCTCTATGAAAGTGGTTTTATATGCACCCTTTAAAAGCCCCATAGCAATCGTGTGAGGTTGGGGTGTTATTACCATTTAGAGAAAAGGTTAGAGTAAATTATTCATACAAAGAGTAAGTGGTGAAGCCAGGGTTCAAATCCAAGTCTCAATTTCACAGCCTCTACTCATGACCACTGAGCTCAACTGTCCCCTTTAGTGACCAGTGCACATGCTGTGGGAAGCAAAACTCCCCTCACCCCCACCTTAACTTAAGATAGACTCTATAAGGAAGAACCCAGGCCTGATACTGTTTATTTATACCTGGGAGTTTCCAGGCTAGATGAAGTGCCTGACTCCCTGTGCGTTTCACATTTCTGCACCCCCTGTGTCTTCCTCTTATTATTTTTAAGCTTAGACTCCCAGCAAGGGGAGGGCAGAGGGTGGGACAGTGGCTGCTCACCCTGCAGTAGTATTCTGTCTTCTGCCGGGTGTAATTGGTAAACTTGGCAAAGATGCTCTGACCGCTGCCAAGAACCGTCTGGAAGTGGATGGGCTTTTCAGGCAGTGCTGGCAGGGCCTTCAAATTGAGCTCATACAGGTAGTAACCCAAATCATTGTTGTGCAGTGTTAGTCTCCCAAAGGTTTCTCCGGCTCTCAGGGGCTGGAATTCAAACGAGAATGTGCCCTGCAAGAGAAGACAGAGGCTCCTATGATGCTGAGAGTCTGACCCATCCCTTGCTACCCAGTGACCTCAGAGTAGGTTGGTGCCAGAAATGGTGCTTCACAAGAAATTGCTCACACTGATCTTGAGCCTGGGGAATCTCTGTCCAAACCGGTCTTTTCCCTCCCCTGTACCCCTTCTAACTTTACCTAGAAATACCCCAGAGGTATTTATATATCTGGAATCTCCTTGAATCTAAGAGATACTGGTTCCTCTCTTAAGAAGCACACTTATGGCAATGGGGGTGAGTGTTTCCAGAAGGAGGGCTGAAGATCAGCAACTCCTTCTTTGCTCACAGCCAAGCTCAGAACAACTTCCTGGGTCCTACCTTCATTCGGGGAAGGTTTTCTCCTTCTTCTATTTTTGCCCATGGCAAAACAAAACAAGAGCCAAAGAGTATTGCTTATAATAACAAAATAAGGGAAATAATTAAAACGAGTTAGCAGTAAGAAATTGGCTAAATAAGTGATAGTTTATCCTCGCCAGTGGAATACTAGGTGGCCATTGAAAAGGAAGGGGCCGTGCTATAAGCACTGACATGAAAGGTGTTGATGATATTGAAAGTGAAAGGAAGGAGGTTCAATAAATTATGCAAAGCATAAGCTCATTTTTGTGAAGAAGAATATGTCTATGCAGGTATAGAAAAGAGACAGCAAGGATATATATCAAATTGTTACCAGTAGTTACCTTGAGGTGAGGAAAATGGAGGTCATACTTTCACTCTTTGCAGATGACATGATACTCTATATGGAAAACTCTAAAGATTCCATCAAAAAAATGCTAGAATTGATTCATGAATTCAGCAAAGTTGCAGAATATAAAATCAATGCCCAGAAATCGGTTGCATTCCTATACAACAACAATGAAGTGAGAGAAAGAGAAATCGATCCCATTTACAGTTGCACCAAAACCCATAAAATACCTAGGAATAAATCTAACCAAAGAGGTGAAAAATCTATATGCTGAAAACTATAGAAAGCTTATGAAAGAAATTGAATAAGACACACACACACAAAAGGAAAAAGATTCCATGTTCCTGGATAGGAAGAACAAATATTGTTAAAATGTCAATACTACCCAAAGCAATCTACATATTCAATGCAATCCCTATCAAAGTAACACCAGTATTCTTCACAGAGCTAGAACTAACAGTCCCAAAATTTGTATGGACCCAGAAAAGACCCCAAATAACCAAAGAAATCTTGAAAAAGAAAACCAAAGAAATCTTGAAAAAGAAAACCAAAGCAGGAGGCATCACTATTCCGGACTTCAAGCTATACTACAAAGCTGTAATCATCAAGACAGTATGGTACTGGCACAAGAACAGACACTCAGATCAATGGAACAGAATAGAGAACCCAGAAATGGACCCACAAATATGTGGCCAACAAATCTGTGACAAAGCAGGAAAGAATATCCAATGGAAAAAAGACAGTCTCTTCAGCAACTGGTGCTGGGAAAACTGGACAGCGACATGCAGAAGAATGAACCTGGACCACTTTCTTACACCATACAGAAAAATAAACTCAAAATGGATGAAAGACCTCAATGTAAGACAGGAAGCCATCAAAATCCTAGAGGAGAAAGCAGGCAAAAACCTCTCTGATCTTGGCTGCAGCAACTTCTTACTCAACACGTCTCTGGAGGCAAGGGGAACAAAAGCAAAAATGAACTACTGGGACCTCATCCAAATAAAAAGCTTCTGCACAGCGAAGGAAACAATCAGCAAAACTAAAAGGCAACCTTCGGAATAGGAGAAGATATTTGCAAATGCCACATCAGATAAAGGGTTAGCATCCAAAACCTATCAAGAACTTATCAAACTCAACACCCAAAAAACAAACAACCAGTGAAGAAATGGGCAAAAGACATGAATAGACACTTCTGGAAAGAAGACATCCAGATGGCCAACCGACACATGAAAAAATGCTCAACATCACTCATCATCAGGGAAACACAAATCAAAACCACGATGAGATACCACCTTACACCTGTCAGAATGGCTAACATTAACAAGTCAGGCAACAACAGATGTTGGTGAGGATGCAGAGAGAGGATCTCTTTTGCGCTGCTGGTGGGAATGCAAGCTGGTGCAGCCACTCTGGAAAACAGTATGGAGGTTCCTCAAAAAACTAAAAATAGAACTACTCTACCACCCAGCAATTGCACTACTAGGCATTTATCCACGGAATACAGGTGTGCTGTTTCGACACATGCACCCCCATGTTTATAGCAGCACTATCAACAATAGCCAAAGTATGGAAAGAACCCAAATGTCCATCAATGGATGAATGGATAAAGAAGATGTGTGTATACACACACACACA
The DNA here is from genome assembly GCF_014898765.1 of Herpailurus yagouaroundi. Taxonomy (NCBI): domain Eukaryota; kingdom Metazoa; phylum Chordata; class Mammalia; order Carnivora; family Felidae; genus Herpailurus; species Herpailurus yagouaroundi. The sequence continues at coordinate 24,749,278 of NW_024412421.1, read as the reverse complement.
CACACACACACACACACACACACACACACATACACACACACACAATGGAGTATTATTCGGCAATCAAAAAGAATGAAATCTTGTCATTTGCAACTGTATGGATAGAAGTAGAGGGTATTATGCTAAGTGAAATTAGCCAGTCAGAGAAAGACAAAAATCATATGACTTCATTCATATGAGGACTTTAAGAGACAAAACAGATGAACATAAGGGAAGGGAAAGAAAAATAATATAAAAACAGGGAGGGGGACAAAACATAAGGGACTCTTAAATATGGAGAAAAAACTGAGGGTTGCTGGAGGGGTTGTGGGAGGGGGGAATGGGCTAAATGGGTAAGGGGCACTAAGAAATATACTCCTGAAATCATTGTTGCACTATATGCTGACTAATTTGGATGTAAATTTTAAAAAATAAAAAATAAAATTTTAAAAAAAGTATAGAGAACCAAGTGATGTTTACCAGAGAGGAAGGCAGTGGGGTGATGAGGGAAATGTAATGGGGATTAAGGAGTGCACTTGTTGTGATGAGCACCGGGTGATGTATGGAATCACTGAATCACTGTATTGTACACCTGAAACTAATATAACACTGTATGTTAATTAACTGGGATTAAAATAAAAAACTTAAAAAGACAAAAAAGGGGGCAAAGTCAATATATAAAAATCAGTTATATTGTTACATACTACAACCAATAGAAAACAAAATTTTAAAAAATACTATTTACAATAGCACCAAAATATATAAAACCTAGACATAAATCTAACAAAATATGAGTAAGTCTTTTACATAGAAACAAAAAAAATATTGTTGAGAGAAATTAAATAAGAAGAGTTAAATAAATGGAGATCTGCTCATGAGTTAGAAATCTCAATTGTGTAAAGACTGGAATTCTCTCTGTGACAAATATGCTTCAAGATGGCCCCCGGTGATCTCCACCCTCCTGCTATTACACTCTTGTGTCATCCTCTCCCATATTGTGCCAGGGCTGGTCTCCGTGACCACTAGTACATGGCAGAGAGATGGCATATCACTTCTGAGATGAAGTGGAAAAGACTGTGGTTTCTGTCTTGTGCGTGCTCTCTCTCCCTTGCTCTCTCAGCTTCCCTCAGATCACTCACTTTTAGGAAGTGAGCTGTCATGTTGAAAGCAGCTGGAGGGAGAGGTGTATGTGGTGAGGAACTGAAGCCTCCAGCCAGTAGCCAGCAAGGAACTAAGGCCTTTCCAACAACTCCATGAGAGAGTTTAGAAGCAGATTATCCAGCCCCAGTCAAACCTAGAGATGACTGGAGTCCTGCTGACAACTGACTACATCCTCATGAAAGACCCTGACTACACAGCTAAGCTGCTGCTCGTGGATTCCTGATCCTCAGAAACTGTGTATATAATAAATGTTTGTGGGTTTAAGCTGCTGATTTTTAGGGTAATTTGTTATGGGTCAACAGGTAACTAATACATTCTTAAAATAACCCAATAAAATCCTAATAGTTAATTTTTTTTGGAAGAACATGACAAGCTGATTTATATGGAAATGCAAAGGGCCAAGAATAGCCAAGATACTCTTGAAGAACAGAAATGTAAGAGACTACCAAGACTTAATGTAACATCACCAGAAGCATATTATGATTTTAATGTAATTAGTAATATAGCTTCAAAGTATATAAAGCAAAAACACTACAGAACTACAAGGACAAACAGACAAATCCCTGTCAGAGTGGTGACTTCAACACACTCTCTTAAATCTGACCAAACAAGCAGACCAAAATATCAGCTAGGGTACAGAGAATGAACTTCAAAATGGCAAACACATGCTTTTTAAAAATAAATGGAAGATTAAGGAAAAGATCATATAGTGGGCCGTAGAGCAGATCTAAACAAATTCTAGAGCACTGAAATATGGAATATATTCCCTGACCACAAAGTAATTTAAAAAATAACATATAGAACAATCCACATGTTTGGAAATTGAGAAACACTTATAATAACCCATGAGTCAAAAAAGAAGTATTAATAATAATGAAAGGACATTTTTGAACTTAATGACAAAATATACTACATGTAAAACTTTGTACACTGCAGCTAAAGCAGCACTTAGAGGGCAACTTATAATCTTAAATGTGCATATTGGAAAATAAAGAAAACTAGAAGTTAATGCACTAAGCATCCATCTTAGAAGTTAGGTAAAGCACCAGTAACCCAAAAGAAGCAGAAAGAAGGAAATAATAAAAAGGTCAGAAATCAAGCAACTGAAAACAAACATACAATAAAGAGTACCAACAAAATAAAAAAATGCCTTCTTGAATATAAGATATAGTGAGAAATCTCTAGAAAGACCAATCAAGAAATAGAAGGTACAACCAATATTAGAGATGAAAAAGGAACATCACATAAGGAAGTAGTAAGAGGATATTAACAATGTTATGCCAATTTTGTGAATATATGGATGAAACAGACATGCTATCATTACTGATTCAAGAAGAAACAGAAAATCTGAGTAGTGTGATAACTCATGAAAGGAATCAAATCAGTAGCAGACAATCTTCTCACAATGAAAACCCCAGGGCTCATTGGCTTCATCCGTGGTTCAAGGAAGACATAATTTCAATCTTTTATACACTCTTTCACAGAGTTGAGGAAGCAGGCAAATCCCCGATTCTTTTTCTATCGCTGGTGGAACGGGAACTCAAATTGGACAAAGAATACAAGAAAGGAAAGCTGGTCCATTCTCGCTCATGACCACAGAGGCAAATCTCCAACACAAACTGTTATCCGACTAAAGCCAATCTGTTTGTAAAAAGGTAAATTAAGACCATTAGGATCTATTAGTTTATTGGATTGGTAAACCTTTAAAAATCTGACAATGCCAAAAGTTGGTGAGCTCTCATTGCTCACTGGAGATTCTCTCCTGACTGGCAATTAAAGGCAAGCACACCCTGTGACCCGGTGATTCTACTCCTGGGTGTACGCTGGGGAGAAACACACCGTGTACATCAGGAAGGCACTTGCACAGTGAGGTCCATGGCAGCATATTTCATGATAGCCAAACACTGAAGCCAACACAGATGTCTGGCCTCAGTAGAATGGATATCTAAATTGTGGTATAGTTGTATGATGGAATATTCTACAGTGGTGAGGATGGATGGACCTCAGCTGCATGCATCAGTGTGATGATCGTCAGAATATACAATACTGAGCAAGGCATAAAACACTGAAGAATGCAATTAGTAGGATTTCTTTTGTATAAAGTTTGAAAACAGACAAACCCAAACCATATGGCTTAAAAGCAAGAAATGATTACAAAATAAGGATAGTGGGAACTTTTAGGGGTGAGGGATGATACTGTGAGTGGGGACAGAGGCTTCTGGGGGTGGTGGCAACTTTTTATTTCCTGGCCTGGGTACTGGTTATACAGATAGTTCTTTCATAGTTATTTAAGTGAACCTGTTTTAGTACATATATATACATATATACATACATATGTACATATATATATATCTATCTCCTAGTTTTCTGTGTAGATTTTATAATTCATGATTAAAAATATAAAAATAAAATAAAGGGCATGGAAGGTCTCCGAAGAACACACATACCAGATTTGGGGTTCTGAAGGGGAAAGCAGAACTAGGGTGGATGCAGGGAATAAGCAGGTGGGCTCAAGCTGGAGAAACAGAAGGGATTTTGATGGGATCTAGACAGTGAGAATTTGGAGCCATACATCAAAAAGAGTCAAAAGAAAGTTCATCTCCACAGCAGCCCAGAATTCCAGGGCATGTCTTCTCAGCAGTCACAGGTTATGTGTCTTTCCTGAAGCGGGTCTGTGCACAAGCAAACATATAAACGAGACCGCCTGCTGTTCACTCGATACACTACTATGTCCCTTGCTTCCCTCTTCACCACGTATATACTACGTTACCTTTATAATTAGCAAAAAACAAAAATGTTTTCAGTTTGAACAAAGCAAACAAGTGTATAACAGAGGCAAGTGTTCATGATTAGTAAGTCCCTTTTACATGTCTGAACCAAAGGGCAGAAGGGGAGAGGACAGATCAGGAGTGTGATTGATGCACCGCCCCCTGCCTTCCCACTCCTGGGGCTGGCCCAGCTTCAGGGATGCCTCTATCACAGATATCAGGGAGCCCCTGGTAGCCAGGGTCATACCTCAGAGTTGGCAGGCACCACAAACTGGGAGGGCAGGCTGATGTCAGGGACCCTGCATTCCATGGAGAAGGTCACTGTATAGGGCAGAGGGTTCTCCACCTTGATGGAGGCTGATGTGCTCTGCCGGACGGGGCTCACCATCTCAATGGTTTTGATGACGCCTGAAGGGATGACCCTGAAACCCACCATGTAGTATAAAAACTCATTGGTCACCTCGTTTCGGAAGATCACCTGGGTTCGCAGGGAGAGGGGGAGGAAGAAAGCAGAGGAGAGGGGTTAGTGGAGGGTCTTCAGCTGTCTTGAGTTCCTTCTCTCTATTAGCATTGCCTGGGTACATACAGCATGGGTGCCAGGCTGACACGGGCACTCCCACCCTGTCTGAATCCCTACCAGCCACCCTTTTCTCCTTCCTATGCCCATTGCTGCTGGAATAGACAATAATACTAATAGTAATAATGACGGCATCTAACATTTAATGAATGATTACTGTGTGCCAGGCACTAGAAGTACTTAGTTAACTTAAACAATTTGTAGGCAACATTATTATTCCCCTCACTGTTTGTTTGTTTGTGTTTTTTAAAGCCAAAGAAATTGAAGTTTAGCAAAGTTAAGTTATCTTGCCAAGGTCACATGTAGGGAAAAGTGTCAGAGCCAGGATTTGAACCAAGTTGATCTGACTCCAGAGCCCACACTTGTGACTGCAGTACATTGTCTCCTCACCTCTGCAGCTGATATGGTAAGTTGCTCACCTTTTTCTGCTTGTTTCCCAGGTGACTGATGATGTTGGGCATCTTCTCATGTGCTTATTGGTCATTCACACATTACTTCTGTGAAATAGAGTCTATTGGAGTCTTTTGCCCTTTTTAATACTTTGAGTTGTTTATATTATTATTAGTATATGGTAATAGTTCTTTACTGATCTGACTTTTTACTTTCAACTTCTTCCTGTCTTTAGCTTTAGAGTGCTTCTGGCACCCTGTCTTTTAATTGGAGTGTTCAGTCTTTTACATTTAAAATAATTCTTTTTTTAATGTTTATTTATTTTTGAGATAGTGTGAACAGGGGAGGGGCAGAGAGAGAGAGAAAGAGAGGATCCTTAGCAGGCTCTGTGCTGACAGCAGCAAGCCCGATGCAGGGCTGGAACTCAAACTGTGAGATCATGCCTGAGTCGAAGTTGGATGCTCAACTGACCAAGCCACCCAGGTGCCCTAAAATAATTATTTCTATGTTTAGGTTGAAGTCTGCCTTCTTGTTGGTTATTTTCCATTTGTCTTATTTATTTACTTATTTACTTACTTATTTTGTTTCTCTGTTATTCCTTTCCTGTTTCCTTTTGGCTCGACATGCAATCTTTTGTAATGTATTTTATTTCCTCTACTGGCTTCTTAGCTATATTTTTTAATAATAGATTTTTAGTGGTTGTTCTACAGCTGACAATATGAATTTTTAACTTGTGAAATTTATTTTGAGTAGTATTTTATCACTTCCCACTTTATAACTGACCCTTCATGCTCCTTATGCACACTTCCAATTTGGCAAATGTGCTAACCTTACTAAAGTATAATTTTATTGACCTAACCACTCTATTTTCTGTGCTTTTGTTGTCATATCTTTTACTTCTACACACATAAGAACACCCACCTAACAGTGTTATCATATTTGCTATAAACTGTCAGTCGTCGTTTTTAGAAAGTTCTTAGAAGCTGTGTGTGTGTGTGTGTGTGTGTGTGTGTGTGTGTGTGTGTACTTATTTACCATTTTTAGATTTTTAGGGCTCTCTTTCCTTCCATTAGACCCAAATTGCTAACTGGTATAATTTTTCCTCAGGCCAAAGAATACCTATCAATGTGTTGTTTTCTAATGAAAGTCTGCTGGCAGTGAATTCTCTCATGTTTTCTCTGAAAATATCTCCATTTAAAAGGATGTTTTCAGTGAATAAAGAATTCTAGGTTGATAGAACTTAGCATTTTGCAGATGGCTTCCATTATAACTGAAGAGAAGTCAGAAGTCTTTTTATTGTTTTCCCCTATCTTAGATCTTTTGTATCTGGTTGTCTTAAGCTTTTCTCTTTCTCTTTGGTTTTCAGCAGTTTTACTATGATGTACACAGACATGGCTTTCTTGTATCTCATGGTTTTCTTTGTATTTCTCCTGCTTGAGGTTTGCCAAGTTTCTTGGATCTGTAATGTTTTTTAATCAAATTAGAGAAATTTCAGCAATTTTTTTTCAAATAGTTTTTTGCTCCATACTCACTTTCTTCTCTTCTAGGACTCACATTACTTATGAATTAAAATTTTTTATACTTTCCCACAGGTTCCTGAAGCTCTGGTTCTTTTTATTCAATCTTTTTTCTCTTTATCATTCAGATTAGAAATGTTCTATTGATTTGTTTCAAGTTCACTGAATCTTCACATCTCCAATCTGCTGTTAAGCACATCCAGTGAAATTTTCATTTTAGTTTAATGTAGTTTTCTATTATCAAATATCTGTTCAGCTCCTTTTTTAAAAATATAGTTTCCATTTCTTTGCTGAGATTCCTGATCTGTCTAATTATTTGAAATATTTTCTTTTATTTCTGATCATGTTTATAAAAGCTGCTTTGAAGTCTTTGTCTGCTAAATGCAATATCTGGCCCATTTTGGAGTCCGTTTTCATTGCCTGTATTTTTCTTGACTATTGGTTACATTCCTCTCATGCCTTACAAGTCTAGTAATTTTTGTTTATGTACTGGACATTGTTGATAATCATTGTAGAGATTCTGGATTCTGTTACCTTCCATGTGAGAGTGTTGATTTTATTCTAGGAGGCAGTTCAATTATTGACTGATAAGCTTGTGTAGGTTTGGTTTTATGCTTTGTTAGAGCAGACCTATAGAAAGGTGTTTTTCGAGACCTTCCAACTTGGTAGGATTCAGTCTCCAAATTTTGTCCTTCCTACAGATCTTGTTGCGGCTTAGTTTTAGGCTTTCTAAGGGCCTAAAAGGACTTATTATAAGGGCATGGTCCTTTCTTCGGGCCTTTCTGGTATTTCAACTGGGTTCCTAGGATGTTAATGAGATGTTAATGTAATCTCTCCACTCTGGCTGAGACAAACCTCCAATGTTCCCTGGGCACTGATCAACGTATCTTTGTTCCTTTATCAATCTCTTTTAGAAGCTGCTCTCTGATAAATCTCATGTAGTCTCACCTTGTGCATGTGCAGTACAACTGTCAGCCAAAGACTTTGAAGGATATTCCCACACACACTTTTGTCTCCCTTCCCCCTGACATCCTGCCACTCGATGCATTGCCCCACTCCTACCTTATAGAGACCAGCTATTTCAACTGCACCAAATTTTAATTTCTGTATCGTCAGCTCACTGGGGCTGTTGTGTTTTGCTTAGATTCTAGCTCACTGCATTGCAGTCAAGAAATTGTCCCTTGGCAGAGAGCCAGGATAATTGTGGAGATTCATCTCATTAGCTTTTCTTCTCTTTGAGGGATTGCGGTATTGTGCTACTGTTGTCCAATGCCTGAGAAGGGTTGCCTCAGATATTCTGTTCAGTTTTATGGTTGTTTATGGTGGCAGTAGTTACTCCATCATCATCAGAAGCGCTTTTGACTTTTTTTAAAAAACTTTTGTATTGTTAATTTGAATACTTAACATTATTTTTTAAAGGTTTACTTACTTTTTTGGGGGGAGGTGCAGAGAGAGAGGGAGACATAGAATCCAAAGTAGGTTCCAGGCTCTGAGCTGTCAGCACAGAGCCCAATGTGGGGCTTGAACTCACAGATTGCGAAATCATGACCTGAGCCAAAGTCGGATGCCTAACTGACTGAGCCATCCAGGAGCCCCTAATACTTATTATTGTAAAGAGATCTGTGATCTGAGTTCCCTGTTATTTTTAGTTAACACTTTAAAACATATATTGACGTATATTTTTCTGTTTACAGCTACAGTTTATGGCTATCTCTATTCGTGCCCTACCTTTCTTGATGAAGAAACAAGTATCTTTCATTTCTCCATTTTCTTCCCACTAAATGAGAAAAAGATTTCTTTGCATTATTTTATATCTCCCCTTGCTATTTCCTATATTGAGGTCATATGAAATATTCACTTCAGATTGCTTTTCAGCAATTATTTGAAATTACCTATCAATAGAATTTTGAGTCTTTGTTCATTATAACCTTTTGTTTTCTTCTTGAATTCATTTACTTATTTTTAAAATTTTGCTAACTTAAAAACTTATTATTTTGTGGTGCTTCTTTCAAACAGGTATTATATATATGGGTAGGTTATTTTGAGTCCTTGCAAGTTTAAAAATGTCTTTATTTTGCCCTTGTAATAGTTTTGTTTGGAAAAGGTTCTAGATTGAAAACACTCTAAATCATATGAATAGCTTACTCCATTGCTTCTTGTATTCAGTGTTGCCATGAGAAACCTGATGTTATTGTGATTATTTCCTTTTACTTTCTTTAGAATCATTTAGGATTTTCTCTTTTATCCCAGTTTTCTACAATTTTGGTCTCACCTATTTAGATGTGAGTCTTTTTTTCATTCACCCTATTTGGAAAGTTGGTGGGTCCCTTCAATTAGAAGACTCAGTCTTTCCAAACAGTTCTGGAAGTTTTTTTTAATGTTTATTTATTTTTGAGGCAGAGAGAGAGAGCTAGGGAGGGGCAGAGAGAGAAGGAGACACAGAATCCAAAGCAGGCTCCAGGCTCTGAGCTGTCAGCACAGAGTCCAATGAGGGTCTAGAACTCATGAAGCATGAGATCATGACCTGAGCCAAAGTCGGATGCTTAACCGACTGAGCCACCCTGATGCCCCTGGAAGTTTTTCTTCAATTATTTTGAAGAGTATTTTCTTCCTTCTATTATCTTGCTTTCCTGTTTTGGGAGCTCTTAGTAGATAGATATTAGAACTTTTTGATGTATATTTTGTGTCATACTTCCTTTCTTTTTTTGAAACAGCTTTATTGAGATGCAATTCACATACCATATAATTCACCCAATTAAAGTGCATAATTTAGTGGGTTTTAGTACATTCACAAAGTGGTGCAAATATCACCACAATCAATTTTAGAACATTTTTATCACCCCAAAAAGAAACCCTGCACCCATTACCAATCATTCCCCATTTCCTCCTAACCCATCGCCACTAATTTACTTTCTCTTTCTATAGATCCGCCTATTCTGGACATTTCATATAAATGAAATCATACAATATGTGGCCAGTTGTGACGGCTTTGTTTAGCTATCATAATTCCTTCAAGGTTCATTGATGTGTTGCATGTATTAGCACTTCATTTCCATTTCTTTTTATTGCCAAATAATATTCCATTATATTTGTCCATTTGGGTTGATGACATTTGGTTTGTTTTGTTTGGTTCTATTTTTTGGTTCTTATGAATAATGCTGCTATGAGCACTCTCAACAATAGCCAAATTATGGAAAGAGCCTAAATGTCCATCAACTGATGAATGGATAAAGAAATTGTGGTTTATATACAC